>NC_135821.1:34501120-34873212 GCF_964213995.1 Mustelus asterias
GTGGGTGTCACGGACAATTCACTCTATGACCTCCTACGAGCTAAAAATAATCTAACCCTAGACAAGGGAATCTAGATAACTGGACTGAATTGTGCAAGCAACACAGGGCGATCTTAAGGAGAGACAGTACAATGTTGAACAGAGGCCAACCCTCAGCCCAGCTCATCAGGATATCATGACACATGGAGAATCCAAGTCAGGAAATTCCTGAAACTTCCAGCAGAGTGACAGCGCTGCCGTGTGAAGTACCCTCACAGGACAGATTAATGTCCTGTAAGTACAGCCCAATGTTTTTCATGCAACAGGATGGGACACTATAGAAAACTGCAAATCAAAAATTCCAGAAACACACAAGGCCCAAAAATAATCCACAAGGTCAAGATCAAAAGACTTGTAGACACATTCTGGCTCTTCATTTTGGAATACTGACATCCTTATAAATGATCATCTAACAAATTTTAAATTAGATTCAGGTGCCAGCATAACAGTCTTGTCAGACAAGGCATCATGGCTCAAAGACTTCTGTCTTTGAACAACGGACACTCCACTTTATGGGGCAGGAGGAATCCAACTACCAATTAAAGACATGATCCTGGACCCACTGAGGTACGGTAGCAAACAGATCTTTGTACTGATGTATGTCATTCATGACCAACATTTCTCTCTCTTGATCAGGGATGACTGTGTAGCCTTGGATCTCCTCCAGATGGCAGAGGATGCCTTTAGCCAGTCACAATTGCACGGTCCTGAGTACCTGAACACTAGAGTGTATTTGGACTTAGACTTCAGCTTTGAACTGTCTTCTCTCTTTGTGGAACAGGTTGATCCATTCTCATTTCAGATCCCAGAAAACTCCTTGTGAGTAGACCAGCCCACCAGTCCATAGGATAACCATGACACCTCCAGTGGAAGTAGTACAACACAGTGATCAGCAATCCAAGAAGCCTTGACCTCCAATTACAATGATGGTACAGCTGGTTAACACAGCAACCACCATGCACACACTCAGTTTCCAGCCGCCATGCTACAATCACAAGAGATGCTGGAACCTTGTTGCAGGCTCAACCATCAACAACAAACAGAGATGAGCATACTACTAAACCTTCTTTTCACCACAGGAACATTCTTCCCACAGAGAGTATCGAAATGGCCTACATGGGATAAAGAAGCACCAAGATGACAAATACAATGCTCGTGCACCCCTCAAGAAATGATTCAGAGTAGCAACCACTAATCAAGGCACCAACTGCAGTTCAACATGAATCACAGAATCCCTACAGTGCAGAAGGAGGCCATTCAGCCCATCAGGTCTGCACCAACAACAATCCCACCCAGGCCCTATCCCCGCAACCCCACGTATTTACTCTGCCAAGCCCCTGACACTAAGGGGAAGTTTACCATGGCCAATCCACCTAACTCGCACATCTTTGGACTGTGGGAGGAAATGGAGCACCCGCAGGAAACCCACGGAGACACAGGGAAAACATGCAAACTCCACACAGACAGTCAACCGAAGCCGGAATTGAACCCAGGTCTCTGGCACTGTGAGGCAGCAGTGCTCACCACTGTGCTGCCCGTGAGTACCTAAAGTACCGTGAATGGAAGAAAAGAATGAAAGCATACCTGAACGCCAGGCCAATCCCCAAGCCAAAAGCAAGAACCAGAGAGAGATAACCACTCCTCTGACAGATCGGTGAACGAGATATGAAATGGTTATAAGGTCTCCTGACCACCTCTACCCGTAAATTCAAAGACTTGAAGGGGGAAGATGGGTAACAAAAATTGTAGTTGTGATATAATGTAGTATTATCAACAACATGGTAAGATGTAAATCCATGAGACTGATTACAATGTTAGACTTAAAATAAACTAGCCTAACTTCATATACCTCGGATAATGACATGGGGGAGGTATATGATAAGAGTCTGGCACATACAGGGTTAATGTGGGATGGCATGCAGTGCCACCCACATCGTGATGTAAGATAACGCATGACCCAGATGTGGGATCAGTGTGGTGGTGAGCAGAGACATTCAAAGACCTAAACATGCAGATAGCTCCTATCTGCACCCTTTGCTATAAATGTGTATATTTTTACAAGTAATTAATAAAGACTTGCTGTTAACCTATTGAAGACTACCTTTGGCATTAGTTCCATCCTGTTCAATACCACTGCCTCAGGCTGAACTATGTTCATCATCTTGGCATCCCTCTTGTCCCTGAGAGAACCCCAAACCTATAGCATTTGCATCATAAGGACTTCCACCTCTGAAACTTCAACTACATCCACTCCTCCGCCATCTATGGCTGAAAGCCTCATCTGTGCCTCTTTCATTTCTGGACTCCATATTGTAGCGGTCTCTTGATTTGTTTACTGTTCTGTGCTCTTCATACATTTCAGATCTTCTAAAACTCTGCTAGCCTGTGTCAAATCTATTACCTCTCTCCTCATTGACCAACATTGCCTCCCAATCATCTAACACCTTAAATTTTAAGCTGTCATCAGCATGTTTCAATTTTCTCATGGCTTCACCATTCCTGATGTCTGTGAACCCCACTTCTCTCACCCCCTCTCCTAGTGTAATTGCCTGTGTTTCTTTGAATGTAATCTTCTCATTAACCTCCCATTTCACCCACCATTTTCCACCTTTTCTTCCATTGTTAGATTGTGGTGCCAAACAGATCATGCGCTGTGTCTTTCATTTAATTTTTCATTGACCCAGCAACAGTGAAGGAACAGTGATATAGTTGCATGTCAAAATTGTGTGTGGCTTGAAGGAGAACTTGCAGGTGATGGTGTTTCCATGCATCTGCGGCTCTCGTCCTTCTAGGTGGTGTCAACAAAGCTTTGGTGAGTTCTTGTAGATGGTACACATGGCTTCCACTATATATCAGTGGTGGATGGAGTGAATGTTGAAGATGGTGAAAAGAGTGCTCAAGAAGTGGGCTATGGTCGTCAGGCTTTGGAGAGTCTTTAAAACTGATCATACTTCCCAGTTAAAATTGTAGGATTCAGCCAATAAATGCTGGTTCAGAAAAAGTATCTTGGGGCATGCAGGTGTTCATGGGCACATTTTAAACATTATTTCCATATCATAAAATACATAAATTTTGAAGAAACACAATTATACACTACCAGTATGGTTTTTAAAAATTATTTTCTGTGATTTTAATCAGGTTAATCATGGGTGGAGGAGTGGCCACCCTTACCTTGGGTTGTAAATCCTTTTTCAGCTGTATCAATAAAGCTGTAACAAATTACCATTCAAATTCATCAAAGGATGCTCTTGAATAAAAAGAAACAATTACTTTCTATTATGCTACCCAATTATGTTGATTAATGCAAGATTTTATATTTGGGGTTATTTAAATTAATTTAATTGGAAATTAAAGCCTTTTCTAGCCAGTGCAATTGCAAGCACAATTTGACCACATTTTCCTGTTTGTACCTAAAGCATAAACTTCCCTTCACCACAGGATGTTCAATCTGTTTTCTACAGGTATTGTACCACAGAAAGATATTAAAATTAGCAGCTTATTTTAAAAGTAATCAGACCAGGCATTTTGCATGACATTTATTATGTGTGGTTATACGCACACTACTGAGTAATTTTGTTTTTTTCTGTTTGTTCATGGGATGACTTTTGTCTCATGCAGATTTCTGATACTGATTCTGTCCATGCAGGAGAAGAAAGACAGACTCAGAGAGCGGAATAGTCTTCGTTCCATAGTGGGTATCAATAGCCCCAGGGACAGTAGCAGTGATGGTGTGTTGAAGTATAGTAGAAGCAGCAACATGCACTGTGTTAGGAAATACATGGAAAGCAGCTGCTGTCTGGTCTGATTAGCAGCAGCTATATCTCTCATTATTAAATAGCCTTCAAACAATTGAATATGTTCTACTTTATAATCATAAATTGCAACATACTGCCTGCATATGCCATCTGGAATGGTTGTTGCATACAAGAAGGCAAGCTGGATCTGATGTTGAAAAAACAAAACAGGTCATGCTCCAGTGGATATAGTCCATTAGAGTTTCTGAGAATAATGGTTAGTGTACATTTGTATGTCCTGAGGTTGAATTGCATGCACAATAATCTGAACTGTGTGATGCAATATGCAAAAATGTAATTAGCATACTAGAGACTCCAACACTTTTCATTGATTAATATTGTATTGAGCTCAGAGGTACTTGTTCTCCCCCAACACTTTTCATTGATTAATATTATACTGAGCTCAGAGATACTTGTTCTGCTAAGCAAAAGAACATGAAAAAGAAGAATGTTTAGAAGAAACTATTTCATAAGAAAAGGTTTGCTGCTCTTCATTTCATTGGTATTGAATTACTGATTGAAACAGGTTCTTTTTCCACAAATTGTTCCTTTATCTTAAGTTCCGATAAACAGACAGTCGTTGGTGAGGAGACTTCATCTAAGAGACTAGATCTGAATGAGATCTATGCTATCTGATAGATTTAGCTGCAGTTTGAGATAGGTTTTGCTAGGATGCATAGGTTTCAGCTCTTAGAAATATGATTTAGAAGCAATCTATTTCCATGAATCAGTCCTGACATTCAGAATGATAGTGAAAAGAGCAATTACTAATACGAATATATTTGTTTTTCCTATCAAACTGAACCCATTCTTTGTAAAAATAAACAACGGTTTTTCAAAAATATTATTGCTCAACTCATCAAAATATCTTTATGTAATACCTATAACCCTTAAAGGAAGATGTATTTGAATATGCTAGTACAATAATGATCATATATATTTGGATTTTTAGAAAAAATTGATAGGGTTTAATTTAATCTCTAATAGCAAAGGTAAGGAGTCATTGAATAGGAATGGATAGATAATTGGCTTTAAAACAAGGAAGATATCTGTTGCAATTATTGGATTAGTTCCATTTTCAAACACATTTATAACCCCGCGGAAAATTTTTGATGTAGTTATTTTTTTAAGAAGTCTCAGCAGGTAAATAACTTGAATAACACCAAGATTGGTGGCATAGTGGACAGTGAAGAAAGTTATCTCCGGTTGCAACGGGATCTTGATCAATTGGGCCAGTGGGCTGACAAATAGCAGATGGAGTTTAATTTAGATAAATGCGAGGTGATGCATTTTAGTCGATTGAACCAGGGCAGGACTTACTCAGTTAATGATAGGGCGTTGGGGAGAGTTACAGAGCAAAGAGATCTAGGGGTATATGTTCATAGCTCTTTGAAAATTGAGTCACAGATGGACAGAGTGGTGAAGAAGGCATTCAGCATGCTTGGTTTCATTGGTCTGAACTTGAATACAGGAGTTGGGATGTCTTGTTGAAGTTGTACAAGACATTGGTAAGGCCACACTTGGAATACTGTGTACAGTTCTGGTCACCCTATTATAGAAAGGATATTATTAAACTAGAAAGAGTGCAGAAAAGATTTACTAGGATGCTACCAGCACTTGATGGTTTGAGTTATAAGGAGAGGCTGGATAGACTGGGACTTTTTTCTCCGGAGCATAGAAGGCTGAGGGGTGATCTTATAGAGGTCTATAAAATAATGAAGGGCACAGATCAGCTAGATAGTCAATATCTTTCCCCAAAGGTAGGGAGTCTAAAACTAGAGGGCATAGGTTTAAGGTGAGAGGGGAGAAACACAAAAATGTCCAGAGGGGCAACGTTTTCACACAGAGGGTGGTGAGTGTCTGGAACAAGCTGCCAGAGGTAGTAGTAGAGGTGGGTACAATTTTGTATTTTAAAAAGCATTTAGACAGTTACATGGGTAAGATGGGTACAGAGGGATATGGGCCATATGTGGGCAATTGGGATTAGCTTAGGGGTTTAAAAAAAAGGGGCGGCATGGACAAGTTGGGCTGAAGGGCCTGTTTCCATGCTGTAAACCTTAATGACTATGAATATAAGGTAATTGTGATGACCTTCGACTGAAAAGCTATACAGAAAAGAAGATTTGTAATTTTTGAAGTGTCTGTGTTTTGAAGTATCCCTACAATTGTTTTTAAGAATGTTTGAAAAAGGACTTTTAAGAATTTGCATCAATTGTAAAGGGGTCAATTGCAATTGTCTTGTGTGACCTGGTGGTTCTTGACTTGGAAGCAGTACCAACAGGAAATAAATTACAATCAAAGGACATGTGCCTGGCAGACACAAAGGAGAGCAAGAGACATAATTTAGAGCAATAAGCCAAGGAGCTAGAGGCACAGTTGCAAACACAAAGAGAGAGCAGACAGAGAGAGAAAGAGGAACAAAGAGAATTCTTGTGAGGAGAAAAAGTAAATCACTTTGTTCAGCAAAAAGGGAGATAGGAACTCTTGGAGGAACTGTGTGAATTGGCTAAAATGATCTAAAACTTGGAAAGCTGTGTGAATAGCTTTAAGATGTTAAAGAGGTTAGTGTTTTCACAGAAGTGGCCAAACAATAAACCAGGGTATTATTGGTAAGTTGGTGAAAAAGGAACTTTGGAAAGCTGCACCATCAGAACTATTGTGACCAAAGGAAGAGAGGGTCCATAGAAGTGTACCACACTGATGATAATCATCTCCATGAAACTTGAAAGTGAAAGCTGTTATCAAGTAGGACACTTGACCTACTCTGTGTGAATAAAGAACAACATATTGTGGAACCTTGCAACTATGTAGTGCCTCATTTGTGTGGGGAGTGGTGTGAATGATTGCGGTTGCATAAGAAATATTTTTGTTGTCTCACCTGTTTAAAGTGAAATTTATTTTAAAGTATCGTTTGCCTGTTAACTCATGTTTAACTTACATTGATTCTGATTTGTGTTAAAATAAAATTATAAAAAGTGGAATCTTGTTGGTAATTTCTATATTTGGGGAACATTTAGTAAATTTAGTTGTTCTGGTTCACAGTTCCCCATAGGGATTATAACAGTGATGCTGAGACAAAAGGCAGAGTAACTACTAGGGAACATTGCATCCAGATTCAGATTTCAGATAACTTCAAATAATAGAGCAGGTAGTTAGGAAAGTAAATGGAATGTTAGCATTTATTGCAAGGGGAATGGAATATAAAAGAGGGGAAGTTTTTCTGAATCTGTACAGTACTCTAGATGTAGGCTTTAGTGTGACCATATCTAGAGTACTGTATACAGTTTGGGACTGTTTATTCAAAAAGGATATAAGAGCAGTTCAGAATAAGGTTCACTTGACTCAATCTTGGGCTGAAAGATTTAGCTTATGAAGAAAGTTCGAACAAGTAGGGTCTATACTAGTAGAGCTTAGGAGAATGAGATGTGATCTTATTGAAATATATAAGATCCTGAGGAAACTTGATAGGATGAATACTGGAAGAATGTTTCCTCTTGTGGGAGAGTTAGAACGAGGGGCAGAGTTTAAGAGTAATTTCCGTCTTTTAAGATGAATATGAGGATTTCTTTCTCTCAAAGGTTTGTTAGTCTCTGGGAATTCTCTTCCCAAGAAAGCAGTGGATCACTGAATTTATTCAAGGCTGAGTTGGACATTTTTACTCGGCATACAAGTCAAGGGTTATGGAGGGAAAGGTTGAAACCACAACCAAATCAGTCATGGTGGTGGAGCAAGCTGGAAGATCCAAATGACCTCCTTATGCTCCTAAATTATTTGTTACTAATTTGTGTCTTTTACATAATTTAATTAATATCAGATGCCATTCATTGTGGACAAATGAAAATTAATTATAAACAAAGTAAAGAAGCAATAGGAAAATTGCATAGTAAAACAAAATGCCAACTGGAAAATGTATTATTATGAGCACATTGAATAACTTTGGCCAACAAAACATACTAGGCTGCATTAATAGGGGTTAGTGTACAAATCAACTGCTGCTGCACAAACCACTGGGTAAACCTCCATCTTCAACACTATGTAATTTTGATTACCTTCTCATGCACTGTGCACATAGAATTACTTTTCTGCTACCTCTTGACAAATATTCCTTAATCCTAACCACAGAGTACAAGACTCTGACATGAAATTGAAGGAAGTATTTAACCATCACATAGCAAATAATTGGCACTGCAATTTCAACTGAAAGATCAAACCAATGACAGTTTGTGGGTCACAAACCAATCCTTTCCCTTTTATTCATTCATGGGATTTGAGCATTCCTGGCAAGGCTAGCATTTCTGACCCATCTCTAACTGTCCTTGAGAAAGTGTGATAAACCATTTTCTTGAACTGTTGCAATCCATGTGGTACAAGGATACACAGTGCCACTCGGAAGGGAGTTCCAGGATTTTGACCAAACGACAGTGAAGGAATGGTGATATAGTTCTATGCCAGGTGCATGGCTTTGATGGATATTTGGAGGTGGTGGTGCTCCTATGCATCTATTGCCCTTGTCCTTCTAGGTGGTAAAGGTCAAGGGTTTGGAATGTGCTGTCGAAAGAGCCTTGGAGAGTTGCTGTAGTGCATCTTGTAAATCGTACACATTTCTGCTACTATGCACCAGTGGTGGAGTGAGTGAGTGTTTAAGGTGGTGGATGGGGTGTCGACCAAGCAGGGTGCTTTGTTCTGAATGGTGCTGAGCTTCATAAATGTTATTAGAGTTGCACAAATCCTGACAAGTGGAGAGTATTCTCCCACATTCCTGACGTGTGCCTTAATTGTAGATGGTGGATAGGTTTTATGGAGTTAATTGTCACAGAATTGCCGGCCTCTGATCTGCTTTTGGAGCCACAGAATTTATATGGTTGGTCCAGTTCAGTTTCTAGTCAATGGTAACCGTCAGGGTGCAACCCTCAGTGATGGTAATACAATTGAATGTCATAGGGAGATGGTTAGATTCTCTCTTGTTAGAGATTGGCATTACCTGGTACTTGTGTGGAGCGAATGTTACTTGCCCCGTTTCCACCTAAGCTTAGAACACTACCCTGGGAAACTCTTGAAGTGATGTCCCAGGATTGAGATGATTGGCCTCCAACAACCACAGCAATGGCATTGCAATTGAATGTTGTGGTGTGATGTTAGATTCCCTCTTATTGGAGAAGATTATTCTCCAGAACTTGTATGTTGCAAATGTCATCTGTCACTTATCAGCTCAAGCATGAATGTCATTCAGGTTTTGTTGCATGCAGGCTAAAAATGCTTAATTTTCTGAGATGTTGCAAATAATGTGTACAATGTCCTAACTATGTTAGGGATTGTGAGTTTTAAACAAGAAGAAAAAGGACTGGAATTATCCCCAAAAAGTCTCAGTGTCGAACTTGCGTGAAAACTGGAGTAAATCACACTGGCTTTTTTAGCAGGAGTTTCAAAATGAATCTTCTATGTTCTGTGCACTGCAGCGTGATTCAACAAAAAATCTGTGGGCCGGGCCTACTCCCACTGGAGAAGCCAGCAGCATAGCGCTGAGTGGGCCACTGTGCATGCGCCAATTTATCAGCACCAAGATCGGCGCATACGCAATGACTCCTGTCTGCCGGCCTCCCGATCACTGGCTAGCTCAATCGCTGGCCAGCCCTGCGACCCCTGCAGCGCTGCCTCTCCAACCCCCCGACAGTCCAATCGCTGTGTTCGATTCCCGGATTGGGTCACTGTCTGTGTGGAATTTGCACATTCTCCCTGTGTCTGCATGGGTTTCCTCTGGGTGCTCCGGTTTCCTCCCACAGTCCAAAGATGTGCTGGTTAGGTACACTGGCCATGCTAAATTCTCCCTCAGTGTACCCAACAGGCGCCGGAGTGTGGCAACTAGGGGATTTCCACAGTAACTTCATTGCAGTGTGAATGTAGCGTACTTGCGACTAATAAATAAACTTTAATTTACTGTAGAGGGAGTCCAGCGAAGGTTTATCAAGCTGATTTCTTGGATGGCAGGTCTGTCATATGAGGAGAGATTAAATCAATTCGGATTACTGGAATTTGGAAGAGTGAGAGGGGATCTCATAGAAACTTACAAATTTCTAACAGATTCAGGCAGAATGTTCCCAATAGTGGGGGAATCCAGAACTAGGGGTCATAGTTTGAGGATAAGGGGTAAACCTTTTGGAACTGAATAAGGAGAAATTTCTTCACCCAGAGGGTGGTGAATGTGTGGAATTCACTACCCCAGAATGTAGTTGAGGCCAAAACGTCGTATGATTTCACGAAGAAATTAGATATGGCTCTTGGGGCCAAAGGGATCAAGGGACATGGAAGGAAACAGGGATCAGGATATTGAATTTGATGATCAGCCATGATCAAAATGAATAGTGGAGCAGGCTCAAAGGGCCAAAAGGCCTACTCTTGTTTCTAATTTCTACGTTTCTATGAATCGCCCCCATGGTTTACACACATTGATTTAAACTAACAAAAGATTTATTTTAGAACCTCTTGCCTGCACAGAGTACAAACTGAAACTAAAATAGCAGCCTGTGAAACACCCTAATGACATCACGATCAAATCATGTGACCGGCTCTTAAAGCAATCATGCAGCTGCTTAAATATATAACAGTGCTGAACACTGCAATAATCAGAGATTACCCCTATTTCTGCCCTTATGTTGGCGAGAAAGTCCATGTGAAGTGGCTGAAAATGGTTGGGCCTCATGAGGAACTCCTGTAGTGATATCCTGGAACTGATATGTTTGGTCTCCAAAACCCACAACCTTCTTCCTTTACCCGAGGTGTGACTTCAACCAATGGAGAATTTTCCCCTGATTTCCATGATTTCAATGTTTGCTTGGACTCGTTGATGCCCCATTTGGTCAAACACAGTCTTGACATTAAGGGAGGTTACTCTGATATCACTTCCTTAATTCAGCTCTTTTGCTCATATTTGGATCAAGGCTGTAATGATGTCAAAAACCGAGTGGCCCTCAGGGAAAACAGCTGAGCATTAGTGAGCAGGTTATTTCTGAAAAGCCGTTACTTGATGGTATTGTCAATGAAACCTTCCATAACTTTGCTTATGATTGAGAGGAGACTGATAGGGCAGTCCTGCCTTTTATGGACATGACATATCTAGCCAATTCTTCACATTGTTGAGTCTGTGCCAGTAGTGTAGTTCGACTGGAACAGTGTTTCTAGAGGCACAGCTGATTCTGTAGTACAAGTCTTCGGCAGGGATTTGGCAGGATCCATAGCCTTTGCAGCATCATTCAGAGCCTTCAATTGTTTATTGATATCTTCTTTTGAGCAGCATTTCTTTCATAGAATCTCATGTACCCTCTATTTTTAAGATTGATGGTCATATTGGACTGACACCAACTGAGAGAGTTCCATTAAAATACATCTATTCATTGACTATTGGTAAAAGGAAGCTTGGTTTATTTTAGAAATTGATTGTGAGCTGTCTTTTCTTTGGCTCTCTTTGCATTAGATTTGTTAATTAACTAATCACCAGGTAACATTCTTAACATTCATATTGTCATTTCTGTCCCATTCAGGAGACCGCAAGGAAAATACATATCTACATCAGTTTGGCTACTTTATAAAATTATTTTTTTAATGGACAAATTGGATGAATAAAATGACCACCTCTGACCACATGAAACCAAAAAACAATCTTCACGCAGGCACAACTCCTGGCATCAAGTTGGCACCCTGTACACCCCCTAGAACCAGACTGACACACTGGCATCAAGCTGGCAACCCCTGGCATCAAGTTGGCACCCTTGGCATCAAGCTAGTACCCCAGGTGCCACCCTGGCACTACTCACCCCCACGAGCATAGCACTCACCTCTGAATCCCCTGGGAATACTGCTCACCAGGTACATGCCTTCACATACCAGTCGTGCTTCATACTGTTCTGACATCACGCCGCCATGGATGGATTTTTGATGTGGGAGTATGTTTCCAGCATATGGGCCTGATAATTATATGTTAATTTATTAATATGATGTTCCTGATATTGAACTTCGGGAAATGCGGCATGCCGCTGATGCAGGGAGGGAACAATCGCTTCTTGCTTTTGTGTTGTCATGAAACACGACTTTGGCCTTCTCATGATATTTTCTGCTCCTGTCACTGAACCTGCCCGACATGAATGGGAGTAGAGAAACCCAACCAATGTGTTTTACCAAAGGGCCTTGTTAGCTGAACAATTCAACCGGAAACCACCATGTCACATGACTGAGGCTTAAGTTGTTTGAATTTTTAATTATACAACTTTTGAATTTTATATCCAGTTGTGGTTTGGCCTCTAAAAAGAAACAAACTCCAGCCTAGCAGCCTGTCTTTGACCTTTATCTCTCTCTGGGACTTATTTCTATGAACAACCCTGCATTTTGCCTATAGAGTGAACTAATTTTCAGGATGCAAACATACTTGCATCTTCAATGGACTCAGCTTGAAACTAATTTCCTCGGGCCAAGATGAGGAATTCTGCCAGACAAAGCCACGTGAAAGAACTTTTATGGGCATTGACTTAATGGACTCTGGACTCATAGGAAACTATAATTCTTATTTTATTGTGGTCTTTGCCCTGAACCCTTTTCTTTCCTTTGTCCCTCTTTTCCGTATGAATGTAAAAAGGAGTGGATGTTGCGCAACCTCTTCCCATGTTTTGTTTGTGTGTAAAATAAACCAACCCTCTTATTTAATCTTAAGTTTGTTGTGGTATTGGTAATAGAGTATTGGATCACCCCAAAATTGGAGGGTTGAGAAAAATACTTATAAAGGGGGAAATCAAAAATCTAAAAACACCTTTTTGATCACAGGCGGATGGCGAGAGGGGAAATTAGGGCTGTTTAAATTAATCCCCTCCTGTACGTAACATTCCCATCAATGCATTTTTGGTTTTGCATCAACACAAACATACCTGCATAAAACCGGAATCCAGAAAACTTTGTCACACTGAGATGTATTTGCAGTAAGTTTACTATAAGGCACAGTGGTTAGCACTGCTTCCTCACATCCCCAGGGACCCGGATTCAATTCCCACCTTAGGTGACTGTCTTTATGGAGTTTGCATGTTTTCCCCATATCTGCGTGGGTTTCCTCTGGGTGCTCCAGTTTCCTCCCACAGTCCAAAGAGGTGCAGGTTAAGTGGGTTGGTCATGCTAAATTGCCCCTTAGTGTCCCAAGATGTGTATGTTAAACGGATTAGCTGTGGAAAATGCTTGGGATTATGGGGATAGGGCAGGAGAGCGGGCCTGGGTCCAGTACTCTCAGAGAATCGGTGCAGTCTCGGTGGGCTGAATGGCCTCTTCTGCACTGTATTGATTCTATGATTGTATAACTATAGGCTGATCATAGAATTCCTACAGTGCAGAAGGAGGCCATTCAACCCATCGGGTCTGCACTGACAACAATCCCACCCAGGCTCTATCCTCATAATCCCATATATTCACCCTGCTAATCTCTCTAATTTATGCATCCCGGGACACTAAGGGGCAATTTAGCATGGCCATGTACCTAACCTGCACATCTTTGGATTGTGGGGGAAACGGAGCACCAGGAGGAAATCCACGCAGACACGGGGAGAATGTGCAGACTCCACACAGTGACCCAAGCTAGGAATCAATGATGAAGCTAACTGTAGTTGGTACATTTATTTTTAATATTTGCACTTGGAAGCCAAGTGTTACCAGGCCAGGAAACAATTCTCTGCATTTGCATTTGAGCCTTTGGTACAACTGACACCAGGGAAACCCATTGCAAAGTGCCACTGGCACAGTCACTCCGAGATAGAAATTAAAATTGGATCTGTTCATGTACCAATACAAACATGGATTAAAAATTCCACTCTGTTGCTGTTTCATCCCAAAAATGGTTGATATTTGTGTTCAAATGATGCAGGAAGGAATTTCATATGTATTAAGGATTTATACAAGAACTGCCCTGATTGTAATTTTTAACGTTATATCGATGCCAAGACTGTAATTTTAATTAGCACCTGGAGTTAACTATTTTTTGCCTCCTTCACTCCATTGAAATCAATTTCTTTGGAACAGTAATGATATGGAAAAGCAAATTGATGCAGTCAGGAAAACAGCCAGAAGATATTCCCATCCGGTTTCTAACATTACAGTGTTTTGAACTTTCCCCTAGTCAGCTCACTGTTCTGGTTGATCTCAGTTCTAAATGTTAACTTGAAGGCAAATTGTACCACAGCTCCGATTTGAAGATAAGTATGGGTGAACATTATGATTAAGGAGTGATGGAAGTCTATGTCCATCTGGAGTTTCACAGGGAGGCCATGGCAACAGAGCAGATGTTTAATCACTTATCTGGTCGTGGCAAAATGCCACTGATCATCCTATCTCCCACGGCAAAAACTATGTGCTATCCAATACGTGGCATTCCCCACGAGCTGTATTGTCTTTTCCTCGTATGGTATGAGAGGTTCAAAAATGGGAATAATTGTCTGGCACATATCATGCACCAATTTCTCCAGAAAAAAAAGAGAACAAATTAGGGTTAGGTTAGCAGTGGAGACTTGTGCTGAGTGACATTGGAGAACAACAAGTAAGACATTTGGCAACAGAAATGTATTCAAGTTAAAATAAATGTTTCAGGATTATTCAGTAACTAATTGCTACCATGGGAGGAAGATAACTGGTACAATAACTGGAGTTAGAGTCCCCCTCATCCAGATTGCTTTGTGAGGGGTTATTTGTGCAAATGCAGCTTTAACAGGGTAAGAATGCTCGTACACTGGGTGCACAAGGCAAAAGAGAGAGTTACCATGGTTACTCCGGGTGTGGGAGTTGGGTGGTCTTTAGTCAACAGTTCATGGGTAAAGGGAGTGGTTCTCAGTATCAGTGCTGATTCCCTCATGATAGAATAGAATAAGATCCCTACAGTGCAGAAAGAGGCCATTCGGCCTATCGAGCCTGCACCAACCACAATTCCACCCAGGCTGTATCCCCGTAACCCCACGTATATATCCTGCAAATCCCCCTGACAGTAAAGGGCAATTTACCATGGCCAATTCACCTAACCTGCACATCTTTAGAGTGTGGGAGGAAACCAGAGCACCGGAGGAAACCCACGCAGACAAGGGGAGTGTGTACAAACTCCACCCAGACAGTCGCCTGAGGCCGGAATTGAACCCGGGTCCCTGTGTTGTGAGGCAGCAGTGCTAACTACTGCACAAGTAATATTATTGTCATGCTTGTTGGCAAGGACACAGAGGAATCTGGAGCTCCTTAAATCAGTTTCCTTGAGGAGGGCTTGCAGGTCTGAGTAGGGAAAATTCAGTGGTTTTCGTCTGTGTCTGTGGGTAATATACTGATGTTCTGTTCGGCTTCTTGATCCAGAGGGCCTTGCTTCAAAAATATGAATGGTAATGTGTAATGTCCTAACTCTGCGAGGGGCTGTGAATTTTAAGCAAAAAGGAAAAGATGTGGTTTGCACACGTAAATTCAAAATAACAACAACATGTTTATTGTGGGAGCTGGTGCCTGTACAGAATAGAAAATGAAGCTAAAGCAAGAGCCTGTGCTACACCCCAATTACATCACCATCAAATCATGTGGCCTGCTCTTCAAGCGATCATGTAATCACTTAAATATATAACAAGCCTCCCTTTTTACTTCCGTGGTCATGACAACAAATTATTACGATGTTATACATTGGATCAATAATATTCGAGACAGTACTATGCACCATTAATC
Source organism: Mustelus asterias (assembly GCF_964213995.1). Classification (NCBI taxonomy): domain Eukaryota; kingdom Metazoa; phylum Chordata; class Chondrichthyes; order Carcharhiniformes; family Triakidae; genus Mustelus; species Mustelus asterias. The sequence goes on from NC_135821.1 coordinate 34,516,663, forward strand.
ATTATAAGAAGTCTCACAACACCAGGTTAAAGTCCAACAGGTTTATTTGGTAGCAAATACCATAAGCTTTCAGAGCAATGCTCCTTCGTCAGATGGAGTGGTCTCTGTTCTCTGTTTATTTGCTACCAAATAAACCTGTTGGACTTTAACCTGGTGTTGTGAGACTTCTTACTGTGCTTACCCCAGTCCAACGCCGGCATCTCCACACCATTAATCATTATACAGAGTTAATAAGAATTAGGAGGACATCTACTCCTCTGGTTGTATACAATGTTCTCCGATTTGGCTTTCATTGACCCGAGAAGTATGATTTGGAACTTCAGTAGACTCTTCTCTTGGAACTAATTCTGCATCATCTTCACGTGATATAGCAGAGGCACAATCATCAGGCAATTCAGATTCAACTAAGCCAACTGTAATAGCATTCACAACACTAGGGACTAAAAATTTTGGTACTTCTGGAGATAATTTGGAGAAATCATTTTGAGATGACAACAATTGATCAGCATAGCATCTCCAAACTAGGACTGCATGGTGAGTGCTGCCTGACTGTGAGGAGTGCTTTTGGAGTTGGGTGAAAACAGGGAGTTAGGTGAAGCAGGCAGCAGAGGCTACAAGGGAGAGTGCTGATTGGTAAATAAGTGTTACTCTTGATTTTCTGAAACTGACAGTGAGTTCGGACTAAAAAAATAGCTTAAAAGTGACATCACAGGAGGGCTGTGATTTGATTGGCCATCAGGAAGCTGTACTAAATTTGAAAATCCATTTAAATTACTGGTTAAACATTGCATTGAGACTGAGGTAATAAGGAGATATATAATTTTTTAAAAATTTAAATTAAAAAAAATTTAAAACCCAAATTAAAAACTAATTAAATTAAATAAAGATGGAGGGTCAGGTGATGTGTTGTTCATGCATGATGTGAGAGCTGATGGACCCCATTGTGGTTCCCAGTGAGCATGTCTGTAGTAAGTGTTGGTTGCTTGAGGAACTCCAGCTCAGAGTGGATGAGCTGGATTCTGACCTTCAGACGCAGCAGGGAGGGGGAGAGATACCTGGACACTGTGTTCCAGGAGGCAGTCACACCCCTTAGATTAAATACCCTGAATTCAGCCAGTGGACAGGGACAGGAGGGTGTGGCTGCGAGTGAGGCAGGTTTGAAATTCTTGCTCCCTGTGTGGATAGGACCGGGTACTGCAGGGAGGCTGAGCAATCTGACCACGGCACAACGGAACTGACCAGGGGCATAACTATAGGGTTCATGGTGGGAGATATAGGAAGGATGTCCGAGGTAGGTTCTTTACTCAGAGAGTGGTTGGGGTGTGGAATGGACTGCCTGCAGTGATAGTGGAGTCAGACACTTTAGGAACATTTAAGCGGTTATTGGATAGGCACATGGAGCACACCAGGATGATAGGGAGTGGGATAGCTTGATCTTGGTTTCAGATAAAGCTCAGCACAACATCGTGGGCCGAAGGGCCTGTTCTGTGCTGTACTGTTCTATGTTCTATGGCACCATGGTACAGGGAGCTGTTCCAGTGGGGGGGAGAAAAAAGAAATGTAGTCGTAATTGGGGTAGTATAATTAGGGGCATTGACACTTTCCTCTGTGACCAGGATCGAGAATCCCGAAGGTTGTGTTGCCTGCCTGGTGCTCGGGTTCGGGATATCTCATCTGGCCTGCAGAGAAACTTGGAGTGGGAGGGTAAAGACCCAGTTGTCGTAGTCCACGTAGGTACCAGTGACATAGGTAGAACAAGAACAAAGGTTCTGCCAAGGGAATATGAACAGCTCGGAGCTAAATTACAAAGCAGAACCAAAAAGGTAATAATCTCTGGATTACTACCTGAGCCACGAGCTAATTGGCACAGGGTCAATAAGATTAAGGAGGTAAATGCGTGGCTCAAAGATTGGTGTGGGAGGAATGGGTTTGAATTCATGGGACATTGGCACCAGTATTGGGGAAGAGGGGATCTGTTCCAATGGGACAGTCTTCATCTGAATCGTGCTGGGACCAGAGTCCTGGCGAATCGTATAACTAGGACTGTAGATAGGGCTTTAAACTAAATAGTAGGGGGCAGGGTGCAGTTGTATGGAGAATCAGAAAATCAAAGTTAAAGGAGAGGGTAGAAGTGCAGGTTAATGGAGCTGAGGGCTCAGGAGAGGTTAATGAAGTTTCCAGACTATGTAATAGAACAGAGAGTATAGAAGTGGCAGGAATCTAACCTCAGGCAGAGCAAAAAAGGTGACAAGTATGAGAAGGGAAGTGGTCAATGCAGGACTGAGGGTGTTGTACCTAAATGTGCGCAGCATACAGAACAATGTAAATGAGCTTGTTGCGCACATTGAAATTGGCCGGTATGATGTTGTGGATATCACAGAGACGTGGCTGCAAGGGGATTATGGCTGGGATCTAAATATCCAAGGATATGTGTCCTATCGGAAGGACAGGCAGAGGGACAAAGGGGGCAGGGTTACATTGTTAGTAAGGAATGAAGTTAAATGGGATAGAAGTGATATAGGATCAGAAGGCATAGAATCTCTGTGGGTAGAATTGAGGAATCGCAAAGGTAAAAAGATCCTGATGGGAGTTATGCACAGGCCCCCTAGCAGTAGTCAGGATATGGGGCAGAAAATAAATCAAGAGATAGAAAAGGCACATAAAAAAGGCAATATTACAATAATCATGGGGGACTTCAATAGGCAGCTTGTGACAGAGCATACTAGGGAACAGGCGATTCTGGATTTGGTGATGTGTAATGAGGCAGACTTGATTAGGGAACTTAAGGTGAAGGAACCCTCAGGGAGCAGTGACCATAATATGATAGAATTTACCCTGCAGTTTGAGAGGGAGAAACTGGAGTATAATGTAACGGTATTACAATTAAATAAAGGTAGCTACAAAGACATGAGGGAGGAGATGGCCAGAGTTGATTGGAAAGGGAGCCTAGCAGGGAAGACCGTGGAACTGCAATGGCAGGAGTTTTTGAGAGTTATTCGGGAGGCACAACAGAAATTCATCCCAAGGAGGAGGAAACATGCTAAGGGGAGGACGAGGCATCCATGGCTGATGAGGGAAGTCAAGGACAGCATAAAAGTAAAAGAAAAAGCATACAAAGTAGCAAGGATTGGTGGGAAGCCAGAGGATTGGGAAGCCTTTAAAAGTGAGCAGAGGACAACTAAACAAGCAATAAGGGGGAGATGAAATATGAGTGTAAGCTAGCTAGTAATATAAAAGAAGATAGGAAGAATTTTTTTCAATATATAAAAGGTAAGAGAGGCAAAAATAGCCATTGGACCACTGGAAAATGAGGCTGGAGAAGTAATAATAGGAAACAAAGCAATGGCAGAGGAACTAAATAGTTATTTTGCATCAGTCTTAATGTGGAAGACACCAGTGGGATACCAGAACTCCAGGAGAGTCAGAGGGCACAGATGAGTATAGTGGCCATCACTAAGGAGAAGGTTCTGGGGAAAGTGAAAGGGCTGAAGGTGGATAAATCACCTGACCGGATGGACTATACCCCAGGGTTCTAAAATAGATAGCTGAGGAAATTGTGGAGGCATTGGTGATGATCTTTCAGGAATCACTTGAGGCAGGGAAGGTACCAGAGGACTGGAAAGTAGCGAATGTAACACCGCCATTTAAGAAGGGAAGGAGGCAGCAGACGGGAAATTGTAGGCCAATTAGCCTGACTTCGGTCATTGGCAAGATTTTAGAGTCCATTATTAAAGATGAGATCGCGGAGTACTCAGAAGTGCATGATAAAGTAGGACTGAGTCAGCATGGCTTCGTCAAGGGGAGGTCATGTCTGTCAAATCTGTCAGAGTTCTTTGAGGAGGTAACAAGGAATTTAGATAAAGGAGGACCAGTGGATGTGACTTATTGAGATTTCCAGAAGGTCTTTGACAAGGTGCCACATAGGAGACTGTTAAAGAAGTTAAGAGCCCATGGTGTTAAGGGTAAGATCCTGGCATGGATAGAGGATTGGCTGACTCGTAGAAGGCAAAGAATGGGGATAAAGGGGTCTTTTTAAGGATGGCAGCCGGTGACTAGTGGTGTGCCTCAGGGGTCAGTGTTGGGTCAACAACTTCTCACAATATACATTAATGATTTGGAGGAAGGAACTGAAGGCACTGTTGCTAAGTTTGCAGATAATACAAAGATATGTAGAGGGACAGGTAGTATTGAGGAAGCGGGGGGCAGCAGAAGGACTTGGACAGGTTAGGAGAGTGGGCAAAGAAGTGGCAGATGGAATACAATGTGGAAAAGTGTGAGGTTATGCACTTTGGAAGGAGGAATGGAGGCATAGACTTTTCGAGTGGGAAAATGCTTAGGAAATCAGAAACACAAAGGGACTTGGGAGTCATTGTTCAAGATTCTCTTAAGGTTAACGTGCAGGTTCAGTGGGCAGTTAGGAAGGCAAATGCAATGTTAGCATTCATGTCGAGAGGGCTGGAATACAAGAGCAGGGATGTACTCCTGAGGCTATATAGGGCTCTGGTCAGATCCCATTTGGAGTATTGCGAGCAGTTCTGGGCCCCATATCTAAGGAAGGATGTGCTGGCCTTGGAAAGGGTCCAGAAGAGGTTCACAAGAATAATCCCTGGAATGAAAAGCCTATCGTATAAGGAACGTTTGAGGACTTTGGGTCTGTACTCCTTGGAGTTTAGAAGGATGAGGGGGGATCTTATTGAAACTTGCAGGATACTGCGAGGCCTGGATAGAGTGGACGTGGAGAGGATGTTTCCACTGGTAGGAAAAACTAGAACCAGAGGACTCAACTTCAGGCTAAAGGGACGATCCTTTAAAGCAGAGATGAGGAGGAATTTCTTCAGCCAGAAAGTGGTGAATCTGTGGAACTCTTTGCCGCAGAAGGCTGTGGAGGCCGGGTCATTGAGCGTCTTTAAGACAGTGATAAACTAATAAGGGGATCAGGGGTTATGGGGAAAAGGCAGGAGAATGGGGATGAGAAAAATATCAGCCATGATTGAATGGCGGAGCAGAGTCGATGGGCTAAGTGGCCTAATTCTGCTCCTATGTCTTATGGTCTCATGAGCTACTTCATTTGCGGTTTCAACCATGTAAGAAATTGGACCTGTTTTTGTAAAGCTATGGCTGGTACTCATTCCTCAATTGTGGCATAATTACACACTAACACTCGATCTCCTTGTTGAAATGAGTGTTGCTTTGCCCTCACACCTCGTTTAACAACTCGAGATTGTTGTTCACTCTACCATCCCTGAAGGTAATAGCAAATCAAATGTAGTTTTCAACTTTCTCTTTGGAAGTAGTCGTGCAGGTGAACTTTAGGTAGTCACATGAGTGATGTTCCTTTAAGATGCCGAAAAGCTATTCACGTGTCGTGTTAATGGACCTTGCTCTCTTGAAGCTTTTGAAGCATGTTTCCAGGATTGTATGAATGTTTCAGCTAATCCATCGGTTGAAGGATGATATGTTTCAGCTAATCCATCGGTTAAAGGATTTTATATGTTGCATACCATTTACTTTGAGATAATCCTTAAACTTTTGTGAAGTAAACTGTGAACCATTATCTCTAACAATCTGTTCTAGTTTATCAAATTTAACAAAAACTTTGTTAGGTTTTTTTGCGAAGTTCAGGTGTAGTAGATCTCATGATAACAACTGGCAACTTTGAGTGTTTATCATTTATGACTAAGAACATGTAACCCTCAAATGGACCCGCAATATCTACATGAATTTGTTGTCATTGCATTTTAAGCTACTCTCAAGGGTGTAAAGGGGAGAACAGTGGTGTATTTCTTATTTGTGCACAGTATTGACACTGCCCCACCTATTCTTCAATCTTGAGCTTCCAGATCTGGCCACTAATGTGCTAATTCCTTCATCCAGACAACACTAGGATGTCCTTCATGTTCAAGAACTCATCCACTCTGACTAGCAGGAATGATCACTCAGATTCCTGGTGGTAGACAGCCACCTTCCACGGTCAATTCAAGCTTTCTTGACACATATGATATCAAATCAAGATGCATATGATGCATTCCTGATACTGTTCCTTTCAGTACTATATGTGTCACCTTCCTCATCATGGAATTATTTCTGGTAGGTCTCTGAACTTGAGAAGCTGTCACAAAATGATCTACCAGTGAAAAATAAAGAATATTAGCAAAACTTGTTGGTCACATCTGCTCAATAGATTAAGATAAGCATGATAATGCATCAGCATTATCATGGCGCTTTGACTGAACGCACTTTATATCATAGGAGTGTGCGGATAAGATCAGTGACCATCTTTGCAATAGGCTAGTGGCCTTTATATGGCCCAAAAATAGTACTGAAGGGTCAATAATCAGTCAATACAGTGAAATGACAGCCTTATAAATAATGATGAAACCTTTGTACCCCAAAAATTATACTCAATGCTTCTTTTTCTAACTAAGCATAGTTAGATTCAACACTAGTCAGAGTATGAGAGGCAAAAGCTAATGGTCTTTCTTCTCCCACATAATATATGAAACGATTGCCCCTACCCCATAAGGCGAAGTGTCGCAAGCAAGCAGTGGTGGAAGCTTTGGATTAAAATGAACAAATACTTCAGACTTCTGCAAAGTACCTTTGACATCCTTTTGTGCTTTCTCACATTCTGTTGTCTAATACCATGAATGTTTCACACATAGTAAAAGGTGCAATGTCTTCAATAATGTAGCTAAGTAAGTGTTGTAGGGCTTCTTAGATGTTTCACCTGTTAATATAGTTATAACTTTTGTTCCCTTGAAGTAGCCAGACAAAGTCAAGAAGTGGTTCTAAATGATTTAAAATCATTGGCTAGAGAACTTTGAATCAGGTCATTAAGGCCAGAGTACAGAATTCCGAAATACACAAGCAGTAGTTTCAAATCTGATTACAAGTAATTAGCATACACCAACCAAGGTACAGGAGTTATCTCTATCCACTCACAGTTATTGATTAAAGTTATATCATTTATAAGGTTCAGATATTTATTGTCCGCTTGCTGAATTATAATATCCAATCAGCATTGAATACATCAGTAGGTTATTGTTCAAACTATCTTTTGAGACCCCCAACTGTGTCAGAATTTTGGATCACAAATCAATCCTCCCATGTCCAAATTTCTGATTTGATGGCCTCTCCCAGCCTGAGACATAAACAATCCCACACCATAGTATCTCCCTTCCTACACTATCTAAAGGTCAGATCAGTCACTTGGACAGTCTTTCTTTGTCTGGAACTACAGCCTATTATCCTGATATGCATGTCTCTATAGTTAAACTGTGTGCAGGCTTTTTTTGTCTATTTGGTTTGGCTCTTTTAACTCTTTCACTAGACACATTTATTAATATGCTACTATTCTTCCCCACAATTATTAGTATGGATATTAGCCCCCCTCAATTAGGAACAAATTTGCCATAATAGAACATAGAACAGTACAGCACAGAACAGGCCCTTCGGACCACAATGTTGTGCCGAGCTTTATCTGAAACCAAGATCAAGCTATCCCACTCCCTATCATCCTGGTGTGCTCCATGTGCCTATCCAATAACCGCTTAAATGTTCCTAAAGTGTCTGACTCCACTATCACTGCAGGCAGTCCATTCCACACCCCAAACACTCTCTGAGTAAAGAACCTACCTCGGACATCCTTCCTATATCTCCCACCATGAACCCTATAGTTATGCCCCCTTGTAATAGCTCCATCCACCCGAGGAAATAGTCTTTTAAAGTTCACTCTATCTATCCCCTTCATCATTTTATAAACCTCTATTAAGTCTCCCCTCAACCTCCTCCGCTCCAGAGAGAACAGCCCCACTCAACCTTTCCTCATAAGACCTACCCTCCAAACCAGGCAGCATCCTGGTAAATCTCCTTTGCACTCTTTCCAGCGTTTCCACATCCTTCTTATAGTGAGGTGGCCAGAACTGAACACAATATTCCAAATGTGGTCTCATCAAGGTCCTGTACAGTTGCAGCATAACCCCATGGCTCTTAAACTCCAACCCCCTGTTAATAAAAGCTAACACACTATAGGCCTTCTTCACAGCTCTATCCACTTGAGTCGCAACCTTCAGAGATCTGTGGATATGGACCTCAAGATCTCTCTGTTCCTCCACAGTCTTCAGAACCCTACCTTTGACCCTGCAATCCACATTTAAATTTGTCCTACCAAAATGAATCACCTGACATTTATCAGAGTTAAACTCCATCTGCCATTTTTCAGCCCAGCTTTGCATCCTGTCGATGTCTCTTTGCAGTCTACAACAGCCCTCCACCTCATCCACTACTCCACCAATCTTGGTGTCGTCAGCAAATTTACTGATCCATCCTTCAGCCCCCTCCTCTAAGTCATTAATAAAAATCACAAATAGCAGAGGACCAAGCACTGATCCCTGTGGCACTCCGCTAGCAACCTGCCTCCAGTCTGAAAATTTTCCATCCACCACCATCCTCTGTCTTCGATCAGATAGCCAGTTACCTATCCAATCGGCCAACTTTCCCTCCATCTCACACCTCATTACTTTCATCATAAGCCGACCATGGGGGAACCTTATCAAACGCCTTACTAAAATCCATGTATATGACATCAACTGCCCTACCCTCATCAACACACTTAGTTACCTCCTCAAAAAATTCAATCAAATTTGTGAGGCACGACTTGCCCTTCACGAATCCGTGCTGACTATCCCGGATTAATCCGCATCTTTCTAAATGGTCGTAAATCCCATCCCTAAGGGCCTTTTCCAACTTACCAATTTACCAACCACCGGAGTAAGACCAACCGGCCTATAATTACCAGGGTCATTTCTATTCCCTTTCTTAAACAGAGGAACAACATTCGCCACTCTCCAGTCCTCTGGCACCATCCCCGTGGACAGTGAGGACCCAAAGATCAAAACCAAAGGCTCTGCAATCTCATCCCTTGCCTCTCAAAGAATCCGAGCATATATTTAATCAGGCCCAGGGGACTTATCGACCTTCAGTTTATTCAAAACTGCCAGTACATCCTCCCTCCGAACATCTACTTTTTCCAGCCTATTAGCCTGTAACACCTTCTCTTCCTCAAAAACATAGCCCCTCTCCTTGGTGAACACTGAAGAAAAGTATTCATTCATCATCTCTCCTATCTCTACTGAGTCCATTCACAAGTACCCACTACTGTCCTTGACCGGCCCTAACCTCACCCTGGTCATTCTTTTATTCCTCACATAAGAGTAAAAAGCCTTGGGGTTTTCCTTGATCCGACCCGCCAAGGACTTCTCATGCCTCCTCCTAGCTCTCCTAAGCCCCTTTTTCAGCTCATTCCTTGCTAACTTGTCGCCCTCAATCGAGCCATCTGAACCTTGTTTCCTCATCCCTACATGAGCTTCCCTCTTCCTTTTTACAAGACATTCCACCTCTTTTGTGTACCATGGTTCCCTCACTCGGCCATTTCCTCCCTGCCTGACAGGGACATACCTATCAAGGACACACAATATTTGTTCCTTGAAAAAGTTCCACTTTTCATTAGTGCCTTTCCCTGACAGTTTCTGTTCCCATCTTATGTCCCCTAATTCTTGCCTAATCGCATCATAATTACCTCTCCCCCAATTGTAAACCTTGCCCTGCCATACGGCCCTATCCCTCTCCATTGGAATAACAAAAGACACCGAATTGTGGTCACTACCTCCAAAGTGCTCTCCCACAACCAAATCTAACACTTGGCCCGGTTCATTTCCCAGTACCAAATCCAATGTGGCCTCACCTCTTGTCGGCCTATCCACATGTTGTGTCAGGAAATCCTCCTGCACACACTGTACAAAAACTGCCCCATCCGAACTATTCGACCTACAAAGGTTCCAATCAATATTTGGAAAGTTAAGGTCCCCCATGACAACTACCCTGTGATCCCCACACCTATCCATTATCTGCTGAGCAATTTCTTCCTCCACACCTCTACTGCTATTTGGGGGCCTATAATAAACTCCTAACAATGTGACCGCTCCTTTCCTATTTCTAACTTCAGCCCATATTACCTCAGTGTGCAGATCCCCCTCGAATAATTTACTATTCCTAGAAAGGATCTCAATTGTGTCACATCTGCCGGAAGTAGTGCTTCTAAAATAGCTTTGAATCTTTTAGGTGCCTTATGTAGGTCTTTACTATCAATAACATGAACAAATACTGGACTACCGTCTGGGAAAATTCACACTTTTCTTTCTGGGGGTACGATTTTTTGACCTCACCGCACCTGACGCAGATCACGCCAATCCCAAAAAATAGCATGCAGGCCTAAAAATCGATTTCACGCCCAGCACCAAGCGGTATACATTCATCCCAGTCCCTTTCTGCCTTCGCAAACCGGTTCGCACCCAGAAAGGGCGCGAGGCTGATTAGTAAGAGATTGACTGGATTTCAATCTCATTAGCAAGTTCAGCACACAATCGTTCCCCCCTCCTAGAATGTTCCTACCTCTCCAGCCGGAGAGGACACGATTCCCTCCTGGTCCCTTGAAGTGTGGTTCAAGTGCCATGCATTACAAGGCCGAGCACAACCTAACACTAACCTCAGGGTCCAAAAGGCCAAGTCAGCCACTGCCTTGGTGCGGAGTGAGGTGGGGGGATTTCAAGGGTGCAAGGGACTGGAGGCTCAAGCTGGGCAAGAGATCCTCAGGTTGGGGGTCACTGTTGAGTTCGGGCTTGTATGGCCAGTATTCTCTCTGGCTGCCGAAAGACCTTTGAGGACTTTCATCTGAAGTCAAGTTCAAATCCCACTGGGTATTCTGCTGTCTGTCTGCTTGAAAGGCTCGGCAGTTGATTTTTGACATTCCATCCCAGGCCCCGCTAACAGTTAGAAGTACAGACGTTATAGTCATGCCGGGCATGCTCTGAGGCCATTGAAGCCCTCAGTGGCCTGCCTGATTTTATTCCTGGTAAGAATCACAATTTTTTCCCTTTTTTTGACCCTTTTGTTGATTTTTCCCAGCCTTCTAATATTTGAAGTGCGAGGACCCAAATTGTTTTTTTCTCTCCTTAGGATCTTTTCTTGATGTTCTCGACAAAATAATATTTCAACTTGTCTTCAATTATCTTTTTTCTAATGTTCTAACTATCTTAGGGGTTGTAGGTTTTAAACAAAAAGAAAATATGTGGTTTGTAGATTCAGAATAACAACAAGTTTATTGCCTTTATAGAATAGAAAATTAAATTCAAGCAGCAGTCTGTGGAACATCCTAGTGGCATCACCATCAAATCATGTGACCGCTCTTAAAATTATCATGCAACCACTTAAATATGTAGTCTAATATTTCTGCAGACATCGGACAGGAGCTCTGTAGTATCTTGCAAATGTGGGTGAGCACCAAGTAGGTTAATGAATGAATGGTTTATGAAGATAAATAACTGCACAGAGAATGATACAAAGGCTTTGACTGCAGACTGCTAACTGGCAAAGAAACTCACGCTCAGCTCCAGAATTCGCACGCTCCAGCCTGATTGGTCAAACAGGTCATATGACCCTCTGAGAGCTTGCCCCTTGAAGGGGCACACTACCATATCCCTTTCCCTTTAACTTCCCGATGAACACATTTCAATAACAATTAAACTATTTTATTCAAGTGGATCTCAAACACTGTCCCTTAAAAGGTAAATCACTCCAGGGACTTTTAGATCTTTTCAGAGCACCATAATTCACTTGCAAGCTCTGGCATTAGAGGTAAATTCAGTTTGATCTTTAGTGGATGGACTCTCAACTTGCAAAAGTGCGTCGGTGCAGATAACTTCTGCAGTTGCCACTGGAACATTACTTGACTCTTCCTGGGGGTAGCTTGCTGCTGCAGTCCTTTCACCTGGAGCTATATCACTGACAAGCATACTTGGGGCGGACTGCCCCACTAGTTACGTGTGTGATTCTCTACTTCTCAAATGGTCCAGCTGTTTCTTTACACTTTTTCCTTGGACACTTATTTCATATGACACTGGGATTGATTTGTCCTCAACCATTCCAGGTATCCAATTTGGACCAGCACCATAACTCTTTACATATACAAGTCATCCACCTCAAATGCCCTCTCCATTTTTGTTGATTTGTGATGCTTCTGTGTGTTTTGTTTTGCCTCCACCCTCCCCGCCAAATGTGGAAATACGAGATCCAATCTTGTTCTAATACATCTGCCCATTCATAACTTGGTAGGTGTAATACCTGTGGTGATATGGGGTGTTGTTCTATAGGCTATCAGAAATGAGCCAATTTGATTTTTAGAGAGGCTAATGAATGTTTCTTCCTCGCAGCTTTGAATGTTTTAACAACTCTCTCAGCCAGACCATTTGAAGCACGGTGGTAGGGTTCAGTTTGAATACATTGAACACTGTTGGCTCTCATGAAATGCTGGAACTCTTCACTAAAGAAAGCAGTCCCATTTTCAGATACTAGCACCTCGGGCAACCCGGGGATGGCAACTGTCTATCACAATTTCTCGACCATTGCTGATGAGGTAATGGACTTCATTTCATGTATGTCCAACCATTTGGAGTATGCATCTATCATGAGCAGGAACATGATGCCCATGAATCATGTTAGGATCCCAGATCAGAACCCCAAGGTATATTATGAAGTCAAACTCGACCCCAACAATTTTTTTTGGTATAATTATGAGGATAGTATGTTTAGCTCCAGGAGTGATTCGACTGACAAATTAGGGATCTTTTATGAAAACAAGCTTTATTCATAACACAGTTTAAATATAGCCCAAACAAAATGAAGCAGTTTAACCCTTTTTCATGTTTAAAAATTGTTCAACTGTTAAGAGTTAAACAACTCTAATTTCTAACTTATCACTATTTCAGATCCAAATTAGCACCTGTCTCCTTTAACTCAAATGCCACTTTAAATACAGTTAGCAAGCCTAGGCATAATTGCTATGAGTGTAAATAGTCTTGGAGCTGTCAGAGAGACTTTGTGGCGAGAGAGAGAGCAGCTTGTCGACTTCTGTCTTTAAACAACCCCAGCCAAAACTAAAACAGAAAGCTGCTTTTCTCTGCTACAAACCTAGTTCCTCCCATTAACGATTATCATATGATTCTGTATACCTAAACCGATTTTCCATTTCTTTAATCAAAAAAACCCAGGGAAAATCTCCACTTATAAACAAAGATCAATTAGCTCTATCGAAAATAAATACATGGCTAAAATGAGTAATTATCCTGCTTTCCCAGCAACTGAGTTGTATTCCTTCCAAACATACCGACTGCCTGTAGAAAAACTAAATCTTAAAACATTCTACAGAAACATAAAATATATCAATAGCACAATATCGTCACAATGGGCCCACAAAAACAACATGTAGTCACACCTATGGTTGACCTGGCCACTCCCAAGGATCCATTAGGGTCACAGAGCATTTGACATTGATCACATTGTTGAACTGCTTTTCAATGTCGGTATCTATCCCCGACCACCACACATAACTGCGCACGAGCATTTTCATCTTTGTAATCCTAAAATGGGCACAAAATATAACTATTGTAATAATATTGTGCATAACAAGCCATTATAGCAATAGGAGGTCATGCTGGTGGAGACACAGTATTTGCCCTTGCCCGCATATCCTGAGCGGGCAAAGTGTCCGGAGGCTAGCTCAATCTCCAGGACGCATTCCTCAGTACAGTTGAAGACACATTCATCCATGTCTCCCTGTCCCACAGGGCGGGGGCACACAGTAATGTCATCCCTGTGCTTACACCCCGCAAGGGAGTCTCCATAGAAGGAATTGTTAAAAGTTACCAGCCCTGTCTTTAGTATTGTCTGGTGCGGAGGACTCAGTCCCTCTTGGTATAATTGGAGGAAGGCTGGGGTCTGCCGATCATCATTAAGCATGCCGCTATGTGCAAGGAAAGCTTCAAACTTCCTATTCCCATATTCTTGTGCTCATTCCCCTTTGTTTTGGTGACCCCTACGATGGCATTCCAATTTACAGGAATCTGACCTCGGGTATCAGATACATTGGTCTTAAAGGCCAGGAAATCTTGCGCCTGTTGTTGGGTGTTTGCGGCCAGATCTGCACACCAAGTTCCATCCTGATGGGCAGCCTGCATTCGCATCCAGTAATTTTCAGGCATTTTTATTCTAACTAGCCCGAAACATCCCAATTGTGGAGGTGATGGCAGACCTGCATTTCTTTGAGTTTCTGCCAGAAAACTGCGTTACTACAGCGGGGCTTTAACACAGGCAATTTGTCCAGCAATGCCATAATCTCCCCAGGGGACAAGGAGACATGTGTCATCCTCAACTGAGGTGGTCGTGCGGGTGCCCCCGAGGCTCATCCCCATCCTGTTGGGTGGGAATCACTGGGATGTATTCAATCTTTACAGGAGCCGCTTTAATCGCAATCTCTGGGTCATATGTTGGCGGGGCATCCCCCTCCCTCCCTAAACCTTTGCTGAGCATTTCTAGCGTCTTGGTCGTCCAATCTATGTCCTCGATCTAAGACGGGGATATGTTCCGCGAATGCTGGCACTACCATTTGTCCTGTCATAACTGACAGCTGTTATTTTCTACCGTTAACATATGCATTTATCTTTTCTGTCAGAAGTACATGGGCACAAAGTATTAAAACTAATGCCTTTTCATCTTTTTCTCTCTTTTCTGCCTTCCACCATTCCCTCTGGTTTTTTGGGGGGTCGTGGGGCTTCCAGCCTGATTTGATCATTTTGTCAATGATATTTTGTCAATGACTTTCTTATGTTTATCCGCTAGGTGGTGGGTCAAGGAGCCTGCTGGCCCCCATTTGAGCTCGCTTTTTTTACTTGTCATGATTGGAAGGGATTAGAACCATTAGGAATTTACTCTCAGAGGTCCGCTCTTACGTCAGCACTACTTGTCGTAGACATGTCTTTTGACTGATTGTCGGGTCACAAGTCAGTTACTTATTCTCACAAGCTTATAATTCAGTCTTAAGCACCTTTAAACAATACCCGACAATGCCTACGTCTCTTAACAAACTACCCACCGCCGTTTGACTGCCAGTCAGACTCTGTTCACAAGTTCGGAATTCGTCAGCCGCCAAACACCACCCGTTTCCTGGAATAAATCAATACTTATAATGAGTAAATATACTCACCCGGTTCTCTGATGGCATCGGTCGACTGAGGACCGAGCCATGGCACCAAACTGTTAGCGGGAGAGAATCTCAAAGAAATCACTCAATGCTCAGGGTTGGTCCTCACATCAAACGGTTTATTTCGCCAGCGGGGAGATCGCGTCTGGTAAAACCCAGTGTCTCTCTCCGACGAACAAAGGAAAAACATCCATTCTTATACATTTTTCAGACATCTACACAGCCCATCACGGCTGGACCTTATCCAATAATATCAATTACAGATTACGTATATTTGTCACATCAATAAAAAAGGCATTACATAAGGTGGGCTTGTGAATGATCAGCTCATGATCTCATGGACACGATTCATGGTACCTTATTAATGTTATCTTCTTTTCTCTCATCAGGAGTCCTTGAGCTTACAATCCTGTGGGCCTAAGAGACTGTCCCAGCCTAGCTACCCATGAATGAATTTACTCCCTTAAATAGCAGGCCTATGATTAAACTTGTTTTTGTGTATCCAAAAACAGATAACAGAAGCTGCCTTTCTATGCTCCATTGTATCAAAAGAATTTATCCTGTCTACCACTATGTTTCCCATCATGCTGCACTCAAAACGAAGTTGGCCAAGGCGCACAACACATATCTTACAATACTCTTTGTCCTCTGGGCCACCTTATCCGTGAATGCCCTCTCTAATCTTATGTGTCTGTTTTCCATCTGAGACCTTGGGCCATTATGTTGGCACAAGTTGCCAGTGTCTCTGTGAACACTCCTTCTATCTGTGGTAACTATCCCTGCTGTTGTACACAAGCTTATGATTATCCGAACTAATTGTGTTCAGGAATGTGGCTAACCCAGCTAGTATCCATTTTGTGTCTTTTAATATTATGAACTTCTGTTAACATGGTGGAGCTGATATGCATGCCCTTTGTGATCGTATAGTAATAAATTCATACACATTCATTATATACCTATCCCTACCAATATAAATTGTAATACAGGTACCTAAGAATATAAATTGTTATACAGGCACCTAAACCAATGATACTATTCCCTCTAAACCTATTCTTTAAATCTCCCTTCAACAATAACCTTCTCATAGGATTGAGAATAACTACTCTTGCTCTCCATAATAATCTGCCATCCTCACAATTTAACTAATCCTTTCTTGTTTGAGCAAGTCTTAATTACATCATAATGTTATGATGTTATCATAATGCCAGCCATGAAGGACCATGTGCTTAACTCAAGACAATATTGGATCTTTCTGAGTGAAAAACCTGACCTATCTTGCTGACATGGGCAATGTATCGAGAATGTTTAGGGCAAGGACAACTTTCTGTGGTGCTGGTGGAGGCGGTATACTTATAGGTAGGGGAAGGTGTCTTAAAGTGTCAGCATTTGCAATGTGTGCGCCCAGCCTATGTTGAAAAGTATACTTGTTGGCTGCGAGCAATAGAGCCCAGCTTTGGACCCTCACTGAAACTATGGAGGAATGGCTTTATCTTCCTTAAATAGGCCCAAGAGGTGTTTGTGGTCAGTAACTACTATGAAATGCCATCCATAAACATATTGATGGAACTTCTTCACACAAGTGATGATGAATAGTCCCTCTTTTTTGATCTGAAAGTAAGCTTTGTCAGCATCGGTCAGAGTCTTTGAGGCGTAGGTGCACTGTCTTCCATTTTATGCGATAAAACCTCTCTGATTCCTTGATGAATTGCATCACAGGGATCAAAATGAACTAAGAGACTGGAAGACTGCAATACCAGTTTAACCTGTTCAAGGGTCACACGGAGTTGGGGGTAGGGTGTTAGCGTGGATTGGGGATTGGCTATCCGACAGGAGGCAGAGAGTCGGAATAAATGAGTGCTTTTCTGGTTGGCGGATGGTAACTAGTGGCGTGCCGCAGGGATCCGTACTGGGGCCTCAACTATTTACCATTTATATAGACGATCTGGAGGAGGGGACTGAGTGTAGGGTAACAAAGTTTGCAGACGACACAAAGGTAAGTGGAAAAGTGAATCGTGTGGAGGGCGTAGAAGGTCGGCAGAGAGATTTGGACAGGCTGAGTGAGTGGGCGAGGATCTGACAGATGGAGTATAACGTTGACAAATGCGAGGTTATTCACTTTGGAGGAAATAATAGCAAATTGGATTATTATCTAAATGGAAAAAAATTACAGCATGCTACTGTGCAAAGGGACCTGGGGGTCCTTGTGCATGAGACGCAAAAACCCAGTCTGCAGGTGCAACAGGTGATCAAGAAGGCAAATGGGTTGTTGGCCTATATTGCAAGGGGGATAGAATATAAAAGCAGAGATGTCTTGCTGCATCTGTACAGGGCATTGGTGAGGCCGCAGCTGGAATACTGTGTGCAGTATTGGTCCCCTTATTTGCAGAAGGATATATTGGCCTTGGAGGGAGTGCACAGAAGGTTCACCAGGTTGATACCAGAGATGAGGAGTGTTGATTATGAGGAGAGATTGAGCAGATTGGGTTTGTACTCGTTGGAATTTAGAAGGCTGAAGGGGGATCTTATAGAGACCTATAAGATAATGAAGGGGCTGGATAGGATAGAGGTGGAGAGATTCTTTCCACTTCGAAAGGAAGCTAGAACTAGAGGGCACAGCCTCAAAATAAAGGGGGGGGGGGTCAGTTTAGGACAGAGTTGAGGAGGAACGTCTTCTCTCAGAGGGTGGTGAATCTCTGGAATTCTCTGCCCACTGAAGTGGTGGAGGCTACCTCGTTGAATATGTTTAAATCACGGATAGATGGATTCCTGATCGGTAAGGGAATTAGGGGATCAGGCGGGTAAGTGGAACTGATCCACTTCAGATCAGCCATGATCTTATTGAATGGCAGGGAAGGCTCGAGGGTCTAGATGGCCTACTCCTGCTCCTATTTCTTATGTTCTTATGTTTTTAAGTCAAACCAAATAAACAAACTCAAATTATATCGGGACAAAGTAAAAGGGGCAGCTCCCCAAAAGGAGGGGGAAC
Organism: Mustelus asterias; assembly: GCF_964213995.1. NCBI lineage: Eukaryota > Metazoa > Chordata > Chondrichthyes > Carcharhiniformes > Triakidae > Mustelus > Mustelus asterias. Next base: position 34,534,740 of record NC_135821.1, read on the forward strand.
AGCCCGAACAAAATCAAAGTACAAAGGAAACTTAAAGACATCAAATTAAAATGTGATTATCAGAAACATCACAAATGCTGCTATCAACTTCCCTGGGGCTCTTGTTTTGGGAGTCAGGGGCATCAGGCTCCTTATCAGGCAATAGGTTGCAGCCACGCAGGCTGTTAATAGGATATTCTGCTGCTTCTGTTCCACCCTGATTTCATTGGCCTTGAAACAACAGCGCAGGTGTTCAACATGTTGCACCCACTGCTCCGTGTTGGAGCAAATAGGCCTATTTACCCAATAAGGGGCATTTTGTCACTCACAGACTGCTAAACGAGTTTGCTTCAAAACGACTTCCACATGAGTTCTGTTCTCCCGACTTCGACAGAAGTGGGAAGGCACTCCGATTGAAACTCATCACCAAATGTAGTATACTGCAAAGATGGGTGACCACCAAGTAGATTAATGAATGAATGGTTTATTAAGGTAAATAACTATTTACAGGGAATATTAAAAAAACTACCATACTCCACGATTTCAGAGTCCTAACTAGCTAAGAAAACATGTGCTCAGCTCCAGGATTCGCATGCTCTGCCCGATTGGATGAACTGGTCACATGGTCCTCTGAGAGCTTGCCTCTTAAAGGGACACGCTACCACAAGCTCCCTTCCTCCCTTCAGTGGTGTCACATCCAATGTGCTGGAACAGTTTCATTTCAAACAGTAATGGACATAAAGTGGTCCAAAGCTGATCTAAATCTGCCCTACAGTGGGAAACTATGTTTGCAATTTAGTTTTTCAACCTTTAGCATTGTTTCCTGAGGTCATGTTGTTTCGGGGGGAACTTTTGGGTGATTAAAGATGTATTTTCTCCAACTCCCCCCTTTCTGTTTGCAATGAAGCTACTCCAGAACAAACAGGGAAATCACAAGGGTGACCTGACAGAAAAAGGACACTATACAGGAACCCTTAAGTCAGCAGGAAATTTTCTATATTTATGAAAATGACACTTTATATATTAAGAAATATAGCCAACATCAGATTTTCTTTCTTCTTTAAGTAAATCCTGGATGGCTTCACTTGAATGCAGCCAGCAGTGCCTTAGGTATACACATTAATTGAAAAGCAAATAGAAGATGACATAGAAGAATAAATAGATGATCTACTCTGAGGATTAGTAGGGCTCAATCAACTGAATGACACTGAATATAACACATTGCTTTACATTACAGAAACCACGAGCAACCAATAACCCAACACAATGGATCTATATAAATTATTTTGGAGTTCACAAAGTATAGTAAAACATTTTAGTTTTGACATTTACTGGATGATTCACAGAATGGGATTAAAGTGAAGTAATCCTACACATTTTTAGATGATTTCAGATCATCAATTTGGAGCAATAACTTGGATTTAGGTCAAATTGAGCAAATTATAAGGTAAAAGTGGAGTGTTGTTATCTTGTGTGTCATTTTTAAATGTTTTGGTGATAATTTAATGCAATATTTTTCTTTTTTCAAGCAAAATGGAAATTTCCAATCCAGTAATGAAATTGTGGGAATAAGTAATTTAGCAACACATACTTTGTGCACCAGGCGATAATATTAGCAATAGCGAGAGAAACAACCTATTAAAAGATATCTAAAATAATGATCCATTAATATTTCCTCAGCAACCATCAGCTACTTAACCAATTTAAGTAATAAAGAAGTTCAATCATTCAGCTGCATATCACAAAACATTTGCAATGTTAGTAACTTTAAAAACCTAATAACGGAGAAAAATTTGAGGAAGAGCACAAAAGTAAGACACGAATGTTAGTGCAGATCAAGGTATAGAAATCAACCTGGTGTACAAGACTGTGTTTTTGGATGCCAAAATGTATATTTAAGCCTATACTTAGCCAATGAGTCAACACCCCATTTATCATCTAATAAATGAATGTTTAGGATGATACTTGAGGAATTGGCCTGAATTTTTCAGCTCAGAAATACATGTTTAGGATTATACTTGTCCTATAAAGCAGCACATGGGATCGAACAAAGAACAAAGAACAGTACAGCACAGGAAACAGGCCCTTCGGCCCTCCAAGCCTGTGCCGCTCCTTGGTCCAACTAGACCAATCGTTTGTATCCCTCCATTCCCAGGCTGCTCATGTGACATTCCAGGTAAGTCTTAAACGATGTCAGCGTGTCTGCCTTCACCACCCTACTTGGCAGCGCATTCCAGGCCCCCACCACCCTCTGTGTAAAAAAACAGCCCTCTGATATCTGAGTTATACTTCGCCCCTCTCACCTTGAGCCCGTGACCCCTCGTGATCGTCACTTCTGATCTGGGAAAAAGCTTCCCACCGTTCACCTTATCTATCCCCTTCATAATCTTGTGGACCTCTATTAGATCTCTCCTCATTCTCCGTCTTTCCAGGGAGAACAACCCCAGTTTACCCAATCTCTCCTCATAGCTAAGACCCTCCATACCAAGCAACATCCTGGTAAACCTTCTCTGCGCTCTCTCTAATGCCTCCACGTCCTTCTGGTAGTGCGGCAACCAGAACTGGATGCAGTACTCCAAATGTGGCCTAACCAGCGTTCTATACAGCTGCATCATCAGACTCCAGCTTTTATACTCTATACCCCGTCCTATAAAGGCAAGCATACCATATGCCTTCTTCACCACCTTCTCCACCTGTGCTGCCACCTTCAAGGATTTGTGGACTTGCACACTTAGGTCCCTCTGTGTTTCTATACTCTTGATGACTCTGCCATTTATTGTATAACTCCTCCCTACATTAGTTCTTCCAAAATGCATCACTTCGCATTTATCCGGATTAAATTCCATGTGCCACCTCTCCGCCCAATTTTCCAGCCTATCTATATCCTGCTGTATTGCCCGACAATGCTCATCGCTATCCAGCCATTTTCGTGTCATCCGCAAACTTGCTGATAACACCAGTTACACCTTCTTCCAAATCATTTATATATATCACAAATAGCAGAGGTCCCAATACAGAGCCCTGCGGAACACCACTGGTCACAGACCTCCAGCCGGAAAAAGACCCTTCGACCACTACCCTCTGTCTCCTATGGCCAAGCCAGTTCTCCACCCATCCAGCCACTTCTCCTTGTATCCCATGAGCCTTAACCTTCTTAACCAACCTGCCATATGGGACTTTGTCAAATGCCTTACTGAAATCCATATAGACGACATCCACGGCCCTTCCTTCGTCAGCCGTTTTTGTCACTTCCTCAAAAAACTCCACCAAATTTGTAAGGCACGACCTCCCTCTTACAAAACCATGCTGTCTGTCACTAATGAGATTGTTCCATTCTAAATGCACATACATCCTGTCTCTAAGAATCCTCTCCAACAACTTCCCTACCACGGACGTCAAGCTCACTGGCCTATAATTTCCCGGGTGAAACAAGTGATAACGGGCCATGTTGCCAAGATGATGTGTAGAAGTGTAAGACAGGCCCACTCTGCATATGCTGACCGACGAACAAAGCTTTTCACATTTCAGAATGGCAACCACCTACAGTTCACATTTTCTACTTGGTGTACAAGTCGACCCCTGTTTTTGGAAGATTTTTCCAGCTTCAAATGCTGACTTATGCGCTGTGATCTACAGTATTGAAGAGTAGCAACACAATACATGTATAAACATGAAAGAAAGTGACACTTACTTAAAATATATAAAAACACTGTACAACACAAAAAACATTAGAAAGAATGCAGCAAGTGACATAGGAGAAATCAAAGCAATCGGGTATTACAAATTACATTGTGCATACCATTATGGTGAAGACAATGGAGTGCAAAACAAAATTTCAATCAATCAAATAGTTACCTTTATCTTATTCCTCAATCCTCTGCCCAAAGGTAAGTCTTTTGACAAAGTTTTGTGATTTCTTACTGCGGGTAGAGTGAGGGGCAGACCCTGAGTTGACCTCAGCTGGAATGAGAATCAAATTCTATGTGATGGCATTAATCTGATTCACATGGTAACCACCAAGCCAACTGAGCTAACCAGCCCCCTATGATCTAAATATAAAAACAAAATGCTGTGGGCACAGAAAATCTGAAATGAAACAGAAAATGCTGAAAATATGCAGCAGGACTGGCAGAATCTGTAGAGAATGACCTGTCATCAGACCTGAACTGTTAACTTTTTCTCTCTCTGCCAGATTCTGCCAGACTTGCTAACTATTTCTCGCATTTTCCATTTTTATTACTGGGAGTAGTGACTGTCCCTATCAGCATGCTCTGTGGTTAACAGTAAGCATTCACAACCCAGTTGTCAGATTGGATTCAAAGCCCATGGGGATTCTGCACTTCATCTAGCCCACATATTTTTGACTCTGTGGAAATGCCCTATCTGACTGTGACAAAGCAATCTTCCCTCCTTGACTTTCTCAAGCTTTGACACAGTTGACCATACAATACTCCTCCAATGCCTCTCCACGATCATCCAGCTGGTTGTTACTGCTGTCACCTGTTTTATTCTTATCTATCTAATCAAAGGCAGAGAGTCACTTGCAATGGCTTTTCTTCCTGTTCCCAAATAGTTGCCTCTAATATTCCCCAAGGATCAATCCTTGGCCCCTCCTGTTTCACATCTACATATTTTCCGCTCTGCCATATCATTCAAAGGCAGCATATAGTTTTCATATGTTCTCAGGTGACACACAGCTCGACTTCATCGCATCTCAACTCCTCCACAGTATTTTGTTGCTAACTTATCAATCTGTTTATCCGACATCCAGTATTGGATGAGCAGAAATTTCCTCCAATTAAATATTGGAAAGACCGAAGCCACTATTTTCAATTCCCACTCTAAACTGTTCCCTAACTATCAACTTCATCCCTCTCCCTGGCAACAGTCTGATATTAAGCTAGTCTGTTCGCAACCTTGATAACATTTTTGACCTTGTTTCCAACCTCATATTCATGGAATCTCTAAAACCACCAATTTTGCAACTCCATAACATTGCTCAACTTCAACCCTGTCTCAGCTTATATGTAGCTGAAACTCTAACACATGCCTTCATTACCATTAGATTCAACTATTTCAATGTACCTCTGACTGGTCTCCCACGTCCCACTCTCCGGAAAGTTGAGATCCTCCAAAATTCTGCTGTCCATGTCTTAACTCGCACTATGTCTCATTCCCTTTTCACCCTTATGTTCGCTGACCGACAGTGATCAAACAACATCTTGATTTTAAAATTCACACCCATGTTTTCAAATCTCTCCAGGGCATTGCCCCTCCATACTTCTGTGATCTCTTTCAACCCCAAAACCCTCTGACGTATCTATGTTATTCTAATTCTGACCTCTTTTGCATTCCCAATAAAATTCCTCCACCATTGGTGGCTGTGTTTTCAGTTGTCTAAGCCCAAAGCTCTAGAATTCCCTCCCTCACCTCCCTACTTGCCTCCTTTAATCCCTTCCCTTTGATTTGTTTTGCTCTTATGAAGCACTTTGAGACATTTCATTATTTTAAAGGTGCTTTAAAAATATAAAACTGATGTGGGGATTGCTTTCTATTCTTCTTCAAATAAAGTGACTAACAAGATTGGACGGGGAAAAAAATCAAAATATAATGTTTTTCAAAGTTGAGGGAGATATTTGCTAGACCCTGAAAACATACCCATTCATTGCATTGCAAGCAACACAACTAAGACGCCACAGCAGACGCCATCTCCCTGGCCCTGCACTCAACCCTGGAACACCTAGATAACAAGGACACCTATGTCAGACTCCTATTTATTGACTATAGCTCAGCCTTCAACACTATTATTCCCACGAAACTCATTTCCAAACTCCGTGGCCTGGGCCTTGGCACCTCCCCCTGCGACTGGATCCTGAACGTCCTAACTCACAGATCATAATCGGTAAAGATAGGCAATAACACCTCCTCCATGATCATCTCAACACTGGTGCCCCACAAGGCTGTGTTCTCAGTCCCCTACTATATTCCTTATACACCAATGACTGTGGCCAAATCCTCCTCCAATTCGATTTTCAAGTTTGCTGACGACACCACCGTAGTGGGTCAGATCTCAAACAATGATGAGACAGAGTACAGGGATGAGGTAGAGAATCTGGTGAACTGGTGTAGCAACAATAATCTCTCCCTCAATGTCAACAAAACGAAGCAAATTGTCATCGACTTCAGGAAGCATAAAGGAGAACATACCCTGTCTACATCAATGGGGACGAAGTAGAAAGGGTCGAGAGCTTCAAGCTTTTAGGTGTCCAGATCATCAACAACCTGTCCTGTTCCCCCCCATGCTGACACTATAGTTCACCAACGTCTCTACTTTCTCAAAAGACTAAGGAAATTTGGCATGTCAGCTACGACTCTCACCAACTTTTACAGATGCACTATAGAAAGCATTCTTTCTGGTTGTATCACAGCTTGGTATGGCTCCTGCTCTGCCCAAGACCGCAAGGAACTACAAAAGGTCGTGAACATAGCCCAATCCATCACGCAAACCAGCCTCCCATCCATTGACTCTGTCTACACTTCCTGCTGCCTCAGCAAAGCAGCCAGCATAATTAAGGACCCCACTCCGTCGGGAAAAAGATACAAAAGTCTGAGGTCATGTACCAACCGACTCAAGAGCACCTTCTTCCCTGCTGCTGTCAGACTTTTGAATGGACTTACCTAGCATTAAGTTGATCTTTCTCTACACCCTAGCTATGACTGTTCATTCTGCACTCTCTCGTTTTTTTCCTGTTTCCTTCTCTATGAACGGTATGTTTTGTCTGTGTAGCACGCAAAAAACAATACTTTTGAATGTATGTTAATACATGTGACAATAATCGAACAAATCAAATCAAAATCAAATAATTTGTGCGAACTATTGTTTTGCATGATTATTGCATGTAGGTAGTGCTACCTGTGCTGTTCATTGGCTGCACACATCAGCTGCTAATGTTACTTAAAGGCAGCTTGCAGCTCTGAAAGGGGAGATCCATTGTTGCTAAAGTAGTGGTGGGAGAAATTTGAAAATTCAATCTGTACTTTGAGGCATTAAGCAATGGCTGAACATGTGGGGGAGTTTGTGCCAATGTTTTCAAACACTGAACTAGGGGTCTCGATGGAAGAGGCAGAATGGTGGAGGAACATGGAGACATTTTATATCCATTGGGTGGGAGACGTTGAGTGAGGGTGGGGAACAAATGGAGGCCTACCAGACTGAGAGAGTGGGAAGAAATAGCTGCAGATATCGATGCCAGATATGTTGCTTCAAGAACATAGGTGCAGTCCAGGAAGAAGGACAATAATCTCTCCCTCAACGTCAGTAAAACAAAGGAGATAGCCATCAGCTCCAGGAAGCATAGTGGAAGACATGCCCCTGCCTATGTTAATGGGGATGAAGTGGAAATGGTCGAGAGCTTCAACTTTCTCGGTGTCCAGATCACCAACAACCTGTCCTGGTCCCTTCATGCTGACACTATAGTTAAGAAAGCCCACCAACGCCTCTACTTTCTCAGGAGGCTAAGGAAATTTGGCTTGTCTGCTACAGCTTTCACCAACTTCTACAGATGCACCATAGAAAGCATTCTTTCTGGTTGTATCACAGCTTGGTATGACTCCTAAGACCGCAAGAAACTACAAAGGGCCGTGAATGAAGCCCAGTCCATCATGCAAACCAGCCTCCTGTCCATTGACACTGTCTACATTTCCCGCTGCCTTGGAAAAGTAGCCAGCATAATCAAGGACCCATGTACCCCGGACATACTCTCTTCCACCTTCTTCCGTTGGGAAAAAGATGCAGAAATCTGAGGTCACGTGCAGACCAACTCAAGAACAGCTTCTTTCCTGCTGCCATCAGACTTTTGAATGGACCTACCTCATATTTAGTTGATCTTTCTCTACACCTTGTTATAACCGTAACACTACATTCTGCACCCTCTCCTTTCCTTCTCTATATATGGTCTGCTTCGTCGGTATAGTGCGCAAGAAACAATACTTTTCACTATATACTAATACATGTGACAATATTCAAGCAAATCAAAGAAGGTTATTAATCCCACATGAATCATGAATTGTTAAGGTCAATAACTTTATCTTTAAATTATATTTACTACCATCTGCATTAGTCATCTCATCCACTGTTCAATTACCCCTATCACCTCTCTGCCAACAATCTCTATCAGTCAGTATTCAACCCTAACATTCATATTCTTTCTCTCACACACTCAAAGCCTAACACCCACAGGTATCACACACCAGCAGATTTTCAACCATGACAGCCATGTCATCCAAATATATTTCAGAGGACTCAATGATGCATTTCTTCCTCCCTTGCAGGTGAAAGTGGTTCATAATAGCAAGCAGCAGCAAAGAACTGGAGGGGGAACAATTGCATCTGCATGTTTTAGTGACCTGGCCAATGACAAGAGTGTGACATGGACAAGACGAGGATCAATGTAAATTGCCCTGATTTCTCTACTCACTACCCATCTATAAAAAGTTTTTTTTTACTTCTGATTTACCCCCTTTAGAAATGGTGGCATATTTTCCCCAACCCTTAGGTGTTTCAATCCTCAATGGATAACTTGCACAGCAAACTCAAGGTAAAATAAAATAAAAAGTGTTGGTGTATCCTTAATGGATGACATAATGCGGATAAATGTGAGGTTATCCACTTTGGTGGCAAAAACAAGAAGGAAGATTATGACCTGAATGGTGGCAGTTTAGGAAAAGGGGAAGTGCAACGTGACCTGGTGTTATTGTGGAACAGTCGCTGAAGGTTGGTATGCAAATACAGCAGGTGTTGAGGAAAGCTAATAGAATGCTGGCCTTCATAGCATGATTTGAGTATAGGAGTAGGGATGTCTTGTTGCAGTGAGGCCACACCTTGAGTATTGTGTGCAATTTTGGTCTCCTAGTCTGAGGAAGGATCTTCCTGCCATTGAGGGAGTCCAGCGAAGGTTTACCAGACTGATTCCCGGAATGGCAGGGCTGACATATGAGGCGGAATTTTACCAGCTCACCCCGCCAATCAATGAGCAGAGCGAGTCAGTAAAATCGCACAAGAGCCAAGAAATCAGGATCATGCCTAATTTCTCGGCTCTCGCGTTTTTGAGTGCCGGATTTCTGGTGAAGTCAGCCTCTCGCCGGGAATGGCCGAGAGGGTGAATAATTTATTTAAATACATTTAAATTTGAATTTCCATGTGTTTTATGAGCCTGGCACTCAATCGTTCGGGCTCACTTGCCTTTATGATTTCACCGGGAAAGGTTCTCTCCAGTGAAGAAAACACCTGCTCCCGGGGAACAGTCCAGTTGGCATCGCTGGTGGAACCAGAGGCCATTGAGGCTCCCTGGGGAGGCTGAGGGCAAGGCGGAGGTGTCACTTGGGCAGTGCCAGCCTGGCACCTTGGCAGTGCCCAGCAGGCACCATGGCACTGCCCAGGCCAGGGAGAGGCCTATGGGGCAGGGCCTATGTAGGTGAGGCCTTTTGGGGGCAGGGCATAAGGGGGACCCAGTCAGGAGAGGAGGGGGCCCACTCTGCATACTGCAATGGGATTAGATGGGGGAAGGGGGGACACTTTCTGCAATCGTATTGGGGGAGGGGCCTGTTGCCGCTCTGCAGTTGCAATCAGATCGGGGAGGGGAAGCTGGTCGATCTAGGCACCGGGGACTGGACGCCCATGATTTGTGAGGCTTGTGATCGGCCAAGGGCCCTCACAATTTCGGGAGGGGGCAGCGGCTTCCAACTGGTTGAGGCTGCCTGCAGTAGCAGGGGCCTGACAGCTCTCTCTCTGTCAGATCCCTGCAGTTGCAATTGAGCATATGCAGAATCAGAGGTCTGCACATGCGCAATAGCTCCCTCTGCACCCTGGCTGGTGAATTAAGCCCAGCCCATTGCCTGCAACAGCTAGAAGCAGTCTAGACCATTTTTTCAGTGATTAAGTGCATAAGATTGGGCGTGAAAACTCACTCAAAAAATGGATCAGGAACTCTCCCATTTTGACGCCAGCTGGACACATAAGGCAGAATTTTACTGGCACATCCGCCCGAGGTTCATACAATCATGCCCGAGGCCAACGGAGAATGCCAATTCTGCCCATGAAGAGAGACTGGATCAATTGGGCTTGTACTCACTGGAATCTAGAAGAATGAGAGGGGACCTCATAGAAACATATAAAATCCTGATGGGACTGGACAAGCTAGATGCGGGAAGAATTTTTACAATGTTGGGGAAGTCCAGAACTAGGGCCCACAGTCTAAGAATAAGAGGTAAGCCATTCAGGACTGAGATGAGGAAGAACTTGTTCACTCAGAGAGTGAAGAAGTTTGGCTGGAATGTTTACTTTCCAGACGGCGTTAGCCTTTGTTCAAGGTGAAATGGCTCAGGAGTTTCCGGAAGCCAGCATGCGACCAGCTGGAGCCATCTTGTCAGCTCAGCAATTGTCAATTTGAAAAGCGTCAAAAAAATGACTTTATAAAGTAATCCTTTGAGACGGCACCAACATTCAATTATGATCATAGCTGATCAGGCACTTTCAGTATCCCATTCCCGCTTTCTCTCCATACCCCTTGATCCCTGTAGCCGCAAGGGCCACATCCAGTTCCTCTTGGGCAGTCTCAAAGGGTAAAATGGCCTCCTCCTGCACCTATTTTCTATGTGAGAGGGGGTTTGCAATGTGCATCCTTTTCGCATGCACACAATGAATGGAGGATAAGGAGAAAGGAAGAGGGTTCAAGGGCATGACCACAAAAAAAGTACAAGTTAGGGTTTTATGTCTGTCCAAAGTCCGGAATCAAGAATCAAATGGAATACTCCTTCAGAGAGGAAATTGGCTGATTGCCAAGTGATCCTGTCTTTCCAGAAACGAGACTTCCACGATGGGACAAGGCACATAAAGCGAGTAAATTTAGGAAGCACAAGTTCCAAAATTCTTGCCGTTTTGATGGGGACCAGATTTCTTTCTGCTACCATCTGCCTGATAGTAGACAGTGCAGGCTGTTTGTCTGGAGTTCTGTTCTTGTTGGGGGTCAAACAGTAACTGACAATAAGGTCCAAAGACTGTATAATCAAAGGAGTTCTGACAGCCCAAGTCTTGCTCACGTGATACTCATTTTCAATAATCTAGGCCCTCTGTTGAAACCATTGTGTTGGAACAGTTAATGCCAATTCAGGCCATTAGGACCATTATTGGAAATTAGGTCTTGCAAACAGCTGTCTTTGTTCATAGCTGGGCCATTGTGTAAGTTTGGCTGGAATGTTTACTTTCCAGATGGCGCTAGCCTTTGTTCAATGTGAAATGGCTCAGGAGCTTCCAGGAGCCAGCATGCGACCAGCTCAGCAATTGTCAATTTGAAAAGCATCAAAAAAATGACTTTATAAAGTAATCCAGCTGATACTCAGCTCAATTATACCCAACCACAATCTGTAACCTAATGGCTTGACATACCTCCCACTCCACTATTAACACCAAGTCAGGGGATCAATCCTGGTTCAATGAAAAATGCAGGAGGGCATGCCAGGAGCAAAACCAGGCATTCCTAAAAATGAGGTGACAATGTGATGAAGCTGCAACACAGGGCCATTTGCCTGCCAAACAGCTTAAGCAACGAGTAATAGACAGAGCTAAGCAATTTCACAATCAACGGACAGTTCTTATTTATTTATTAGTGTCATATGTAGGCTTACATTAACAGTGCAATGAAGTTACCGTGAAAATCTCTTAGTCATCACACTCCAGCGTCTGTTCAGGTACACTGAGGAAGAATTTAGCATGGCCAATTCAGACTGTGGGAGGAAACCAAAGCACCCGGAGGAAACCCACACAAGCACAGGGAGAACGTGCAGATTCCGCAAAGGCAGTGACCCAAGCTGAGAATTGAACCTGAGTTCCTGGCACTGCCAATCACTTGTTGCACTATGCTACCCCAGCTCCGCACGGGTTTCACGCTGCTTCCCGTGGTAGGCTGACTCTAATTCGCCCACCCCACCATTAACTGAGCACTCTATTTAAACGCCTTCCAAACACTTGGTCCAAGTCCAGCCAAGAGGATGGCTTCTCGGAAGGCTGTCATGGGGTTGTCAGAAGGAGCCCTGACCTGAATGCAGGATGCAGTGGAGGAGAGGCAGGACATCTTGTACCCTCGGGATGGAAGAAAACCATTCACAAGGTGACCAACCCCGCATGGGAGTCACTGAGAGCGCAGGTAAGCGACTCTTCCATGCACAGGAGTACGGGCATCCAGCGCAGGAAGAATCTGGATGATCTCCTTTGATCAGCCAGCGTAAGTCGCTCTTCTTATCTGTCACTACACGCCCATCACCCATCCATTGGGAGCTTACTCATTCCCACCTCACGGGCCCAACCATTTACCATCTTATATCCTTTATCATCGGCACGGTAGCACAGTGGTTAGCACTGCTGCTTCACAGCTCCAGGGTCCCGGGTTCGATTCCCGGCTCGGGTCACTGTCTGTGTGGAGTTTGCACATTCTCCTCGTGTCTGCGTGGGTTTACTCCGGGTGCTCCGGTTTCCTCCCACAGTCCAAAGATGTGCGGGTTAGGTTGATTGGCCAGGTTAAAAATTGCTCCTTAGAGTCCTGGGATGCGTGGATTAGCGGGTAAATATGTGGGGGTAGGGCCTGGGTGGGATTGTGGTCGGTGCAGACTCGATGGGCCGAATGGCCTCCTTCTGCACTGTAGGGTTTCTATGATTTTCTATGATTTCTATCTATGATCTTCCCTGCAGTTCCTCTCATCATCACATCCCAGCTCCCACTCACCTACCACACATGCCAGGCATCCTTACCATCTAACCCGATACGCAGCCTGCTTACACTCTCTCAATCTGTCTCCTTGCAGGACAGGCTGGTTCAAAATGAAAAAGGAGAAAAGTCAGGTGGAGGCATACCTGAACTTAAGGTCATGTCCCTATCCGAGGAGAGAGCACTCCAGCTTGCCAGGGAGGAAGAGGACTGCTCCTGCGATGAATGCTGCAAGGGGAAAAACTGGGGACCCACAGCAGAATCATGCCTCTCACCAGCCTCATGTGAGTTTTCTCTCTTCTATCCTTATGCCCCTGCTATGCGCCAATGCCATCTTCCTTTCCTTGCAGGAAAATCAGTGGAGCAGCCTGGTACATCCACCAATTGGATAGCAGCCAGGAAAGCAGCTCTGATGAGTTCTTGGATGTTCCCATAGAAGAAGGGTCGCAGCTATCAACCACACCTACCAACAGCTCAGAGACTCACACCTCAGTGGAAATTAGCAGTAGAGAGGCTTCTTGGTCACTAACTGGTGAGCATCTCACTTCTGCAGATCCACAGCAGGCAGAGGCAAGGATGTTCCAGGGATCAGACACTCAGAGGACTACTTGAGGCCACGAGCAGAGACCTCTGGACTTTGTCATCCCTCAGCTACTGAAGCTACAAAAGCAAAGTCGGAAAAACATCAGGAAGGCATGTCTGCTGCACTCCTTGGATTGCAAGGCCAACTGAAGGCGACCTAATGCCTTCTGTCCGCGGAAATAGCATCAGTATTCTGAGGTGACCAGCCCAACACTGCAGGGATGGCGTCCACAGTGGAGGGCTATGTGCAGGATATTCACTACATGGCTTGTTCACTGTATGGATCAGGGCATGAACTCTACGGTTCAGGGCATCAATTCTATGGTTCAGAGTCTCAACTCTATAGTGTATCCATAAGTGCCAGCCTCAGAGTACAGTGAGACTTCTGGATCTTACTCCTGTTTCCCTTCTATCCCAAGGTGTAACCCAGAGGTCCTCAAGAACCCTTAGGGAGGACAGTCAACTGGTGCATAGCCTGGGGACTTCTAGTGGCTCTGAGGGTGTCCACACATCTGATTCACCTCTTCCTGTGACTGACACACTCCAGCCCTACAGGCCGGAGAGGGTGGTACCATCACACTTATGCAGTGTGCAAGCAGGCCCGGACCCTCCAGTTTTCGGCCCTCTGGAGGATGCCTATCAAGATCATCTCAGGCAACAGGATATGGCAGATAGCAGACCGCCCTCACATGGGGATGCACTAAGACGTAGTGGTTGTGGTAGGAAGGTTAAGAAATTATAGTTGCACAGCATGGGCATGGGTGTTGTTAGCCACTTGTACATAGCGAGCACTTATCTAAGCATTTGAACACCTCTGCACTGTATTAAACCTCACTTTTTACTCCCTCCTTGTACTTCCTTGTTATAATTCCATAAACTGCTGCATACACAGCAGCGTCCATCTAACATGTAAATGCTGGATGCTGATAAACAGCACCACCTCCATCACCTGTCTGCGAGTATGTCAGTTTACTGGTTAGCATTCCTGCACAACAACAGGACACAGTCATGCCAGTGTCATGCTGGTAATGCAAAGGCCCCTCCTCACAACCCGAAACGTTGGTCATGCCTGCCACTCAACCCAGTTATCTAGATAAGTCTGATTTCAGCACATGGAACCCAGTAGCTTCACACTTGTGAGAACAATTTCTCTGGCACCAGTGACACACACACAAATCCTCAACGGCACCTCAAACTAAGGAAGAGCCTGCATCAGGAGAGATAGATGTGACTGCGCATCAATACCCCAATGTTTTCCTGGTCAAAGGGAGTCAGTGAGCTACCTTCAGCCAGACAGGAGTCGGACATTTGTAGTAGGCCTTTGAGGACCATGCTCTGTCCTCACTGCAAGTTATCATCAACCTCCTGCATTGTTTGGACGAGGGAGCAATTGCAGAGTTGGGATAGCATACCACCGATCGCTGAGGAAGGGTTAGCTCTCATAATGGGCTTCCGTGTCCAGCCTAGTCCTGGTCTTCCATGAAGTGTGATGCTACTAGGCCGTCTGGAACTCGTCTCCCCAATCAGTCCCACTCCATCTCCAGAGGTCCTTGCTCTGCCTCCTCCAGGGGTGCCCTTTGGGCGCCCTCCTCATTAGAGGATATATGGTGCTCATCCATATCACCTCTTATCACATTGTATGCCAGGTTATTGAGGGTACAGAATGCAATAGTGATGCATGACACTCTGGGGGCATGATTGGAGGGCTTGACCTGACTGGTCCAGGCATTGTCTGCTCAAACAAAGCACGAGAAGCTGCATGGGCTTCATTATAACGGGTCTGCTGCAATGTCTGGCCTCTGTATAGGCCTGAGTCAGTGCACTTGTCCCCTGGGACCAGGACTAGCCAATGAGCTCGCTCAAATACCTGCAGTATCTAAGGTGCGTCTCGCTTGCCTCACAGGGAGAAGAATGGTCTGTCAGGATGCCACTGCAACAACACCTATTAGAGCTGGGCGGCCTGATGAGTGCTGAAACCTTTGCGCCTTGATTGTGATGCAGTAATTCTGTTGGCCCTCTCAGCAAATGCTGAAAGCAAGCTTCGGAATTAACTGAATGGGAAGCACATCATGCAAAGGGTTAACTGGTGAGTTGCAATCAGTAGCACGAGCATACATTGGAAATATGTGAGTGGGCATTATTGACTCATCTATCAAAACTAAGGAATGTTAATAGATGAATGGGTTCTTGATGTGGCAGGCAAGGATGAGCTCATTGCTATCATGGCTGCATATTAATGTTAACATGATCAATCATTACATCACTGGCAGCCCCCCATAAGTTGTGGTTCCTACAGGTATTGTATTCTGGACACCCACTCAGCCATCCAGCCCAGCTGCCAAGGCTTCCTGGCCCCGTACCAGGGCCTTTTGACATGTCAGAGGTCCTTCAGCTGTGGATTCCAATCTCAGAGTGGGTGAGCTTTACAAGTGGCTTCATTGACCTTTTGTTGCTGAGTCCTTCATTATACTGCATTTTGAGGGGCCAAACCATCCCCCCACCTCTCAGAGTCATGCCAATGGCAACCCCCACACAAATGCCTCCTCCACCCCATCCCTGCTTATGAACATTGCCCTTCACCCCTTGTACTGCCTGAATGCCTGCGCCTTCCTACCAGTTCAGCCAACCCTCCCCATCCCCCTGGATCCTCAGTCCTGAGGTCAGCTCAACTGTCACCCTTGCCTTGCTCTGTGGTTGGTATCTCAGGCCTGCCAAACCTCGTTCCTCCACTCTGGCACTCGCCTCTCAGGTCTCCCATTGCCCCACTGTGGGACTGGCCTCTTGGGCCTCCCCAACTCCCAGTGCCTCACTCTGGAGCCAGCCTCTCAGGGACCCCCAACCAAACCCATGCCCCCCCTCAACACCACACCTCCCCAAAACTCGTGACCCCTCCCACTCCACAGTACAACCCCTTAGCTGCTTCCCTCCTCCCCGAGCTTTCTGATGCCCTCTCACCCCATGGAATCACTGGTGGAAAGTGGCGACCCGCACACTCACCTCTGAACTCTCCCTCAGAGGAGAGGTCATCAGTTCCCATTTTTAAAAACCTGTTGTAAATCTCCCAAGATCTGACGTCACATCGACGGGGTTGCAGTGAGGGAGGAGGTTATGGTGGGACTGCCTACTAATTATATTATAATGCAGTATAATGAGGTTCCTGACCTTCCAGGGTACGAACTGCGTTATGGCAATATCAGGGAGTGGGGTCGATCACACCAAGAGTTCTTGCCAGCAATAATCTTGTTTTTCGGCTCTCACGAGATTTTGCACCACTGTTGCCATTTGCGCTCATGGAAAATGGGGCCTCAAAATCCCAGTCAATACTTCTTGTGGGTGCAATTGGGATATGTTCAAGTAAATATGAAGAGTAGTAAAAAGCATGCTGGCTGCAGAGACTCATTTGTGGAAGCATTTGACATGGCATTTTTTGTATCTAAAAATGTTAGGGGAAATACTTCACGGGGGAAATGATAAAAGAAATGTCCACTAGAATGTTATATTGACAATCAATCCCTTTGGGATAATATACATTCCAAAAACAGTATGAGTGAAAAAAGATTACATATTGATATTGCACACAAACGGAGAACAAGGAGATCTCTAAGCTCCAGTGGGTTGATAACAAGCCATCAATTATCAGACTGTTCCACCAAAAGGAATGCTTGCGGTGAAAAATTGTTGGGGATATTAGAAAAAGGATGATTCAGAGTGTGAGGTTTTTTGAAAAAAATTCAGTTTTCTGTTTTTCTGAAAAGTAAATATACTTGTATTTTTTTAAGATGGGGATCTGTTTTTTTGATAGGCGAGTTGTTAATGGTCTTTATTTTGTAAAGTGCACATCTTCATTTGAAACAAAAATAGTAGATCAATATATTTAAATGATTTATTATAATTTATGGATGAGACACAATAGTGACTGTCTCAGAGCAGATGAAGAAGTTCATGATGCTCGAGTTAAAGTGAGAACCACAGGATGAACATCACTGGACAATTCCTGAATTAAGCCAGAACCAAACAATTGCAGTCTTATCCTCTTCACAAATGCAAATGAAGGAGATAGTCATCGATTTCAGGAAGTGCAGTGGAAGGCATGGCCCATCTACATCAATGAGGTCAAAGTAGAAATGGTCGAGAACTTCATGTTTTTAGGTGTCCAGATCATCAACAACCAGTGCTGGTGCCCCCAGGCCGACAATGTAGTTAAAAAAGCCCACCAATGCCTCTACTTACTCCCAAAACTAAGGAAATTTGGCATGACTGCTATGACTCTCACCAACTTTTACAGGTGCACCATAGAAAGCATCCTTGCTGGTTGTATCACAGCTTGGTATGGCTCCTGCTCTGTCCAAGACTGCAAGAAACTACAAAGGTCGTGAATGAAGCCAGTCCATTACTCAAACCAGCCTCCCATCCATTGATACTGACTACACTTCCCGCTGCCTCGGAAAAGCATTCGGCCCTTCAAGCATGCTCCACCATTCATTTTGATCAGCGTAATTAAGGACCCCACACACCCCGGACATACTCTCTTCCATCTTCTGCCGTTGGGAAAAAGATACAAAAGACTGCTTTGTCTGTATGGTGCGCAAGAAACGACACTTTTCACTGTATAATAATACATGTGACAATAATAAATCAAATCAAAATGCAGCCAACAAGCCTCTTGTTGGTGATTGATGGAACAACATGAGGATCCTCCCTGGTACCTGCATACTCTTTCGGTTTGAAGATACTGTAGGGATCCACCCCTTCATAGGCTCGCAATGCTTTCTGCTCGAGTCCAGTTGATTGTTCTTCATCTGTTGCAATACCTGCAGATATCATGGGCCTGCTGATGACTGGCAACGGGGATCTTTGGTGCTGCCAGGCAGGTCAGGCCACAGGACAACCAGCTCCACCTGAGAACTGCCGCCATTCCTGCATCTGTTAATGTTGAAATTGCACTGAATTGATGCTTTAAGCTGATAAATAAACACAGCTGTCCCCAGTTGGGGAAGGATTGGGTAATCATTGCAAGCGTATATAGAGTCATAGAAGTTTACAGCATGGAAATAGGTCCTTCGGCCCAATTTGTCATGCTGCCTTTTTTTTTAAACCCCTAAGCTAATCCCAATTGTGGGCATTTGGCCCATATCCCTCTGTACCCATCTTCTCCATGAAACTGTCTGAATGCTTTTTAGAAATCATAGAAATCATAGAAACCCTACAGTACAGAAAGGGGCCATTCGGCCCATCGAGTCTGCACCGACCACAATCCCACCCAGGCCCTACCCCCATATCCCTACATATTTTACCCACTAATCCCTTTAACCTACGCATCTCAGGACACTAAGGGGCAATTTTAGCATGGCCAATCAACCTAACTTGCACATCTTTGGACCGTGGGAGGAAACCGGAGCACCCGGAGGAAACCCACGCAGACACGAGGAGAATGTGCAAATTCCACACGGACAGTGACCCAAGCTGGGAATCGAACCCAGGTCCCTGGAGCTGTGAAGCAGCAGTGCTAACCACTGTGCTACTGTGCTGCCCAAAAGACAAAATTGTACCCACGTCTACTACTACCTCTGGCAGCTTGTTCCAGACACTCACCACCCTCTGTGTGAAAAAATTGCCCCTCTAGACACTTTTGTATTTCTCACCTTAAACCTATGCCCTCTAGTTTTAGACTCCCCTACCTTTGGGAAAAGATATTGACTATCCAGTTGATCTATGCCCCTCATTATTTTAGAGACCTCTATAAGATCACCCCTCAGCCTCCTACGCTCCAGAGAAACAAGTTCCAGTCTATCCAGCCTCTCCTTATAACTCAAACCATCAAGTCCCGGTAGCATCCTAGTAAATCTTTTCTGCACTCTTTCTAGTTTAATAATATCCTTTCTATAATAGGGTGACTAGAACTTTTCACAGTACTCCAAGTGTGGCCTTACCAATGTCTTGTACAACTTCAACAAGACGTCCCAACTCCTGTATTCAATGTTCTGACCAATGAAACCAAGCACGCTGAATGCCTTCTTCACCACTCTGTCCACCTGTGACTCCACTTTCGTGGAGCTATGAACACGTACCCCTAGATCTCTTTGTTCTGTCACTCTCCCCAATGCCCTACCATTAACTGAGTAAGTCCTGCCCTGGTTCAATCTAACAAAATGCATCACCTCGCATTTATCTAAATTAAACTCCATCTGCCATTCATCAGCCCACTGGCCCAATTGATGAAGATCCCATTGCAATCCGAGATAATTTTCTTCATTATCCACTACGCCATCAATCTTGGTGTCATCTGCAAACTTACTAACCATGCCTCCTATATTCTCATCCAAATCATTGGTATAAATGACAATGAAGAGTGGATCCAGCACTGATCCCTGAGGCACACCACTGGTCACAGGCCTCCAGTTTGAAAAACAACCCTCTACAACCACCCTCTGGCTTCTGTCAAGAAGCCAATTTTGTATCCATTTAGATACCTCACCCTGGATCCCATGAGATTTAACCTTATGCAACAACCTACCATGCGGTACCTTGTCAAAGGCCTTGCTAAAGTCCATTTAGACAACATCAACTACACTGCCTCCATCTACCTTCTTGGTTCCCCCTTCAAAAAACTTAATCAAATTTGTGAGACATGATTTTCCACTCACAAAGTCATGCTGACTATCCCTAATCAGTACTTGCGTCTCTAAATACCTGTAGATCCTGTCTCTCAAAATACCTTCCAACAATTTATCCACCACAGATGTGAGGCTCACTGGCCTGTAGTTCCCAGGCTTTTCCCTGCAGCCCTTTTCAAACAAAGGCACAACACTTGCCATCCTCTAATCTTCAGGCACCTCACCCGTGACTATTGATGATTCAAACATCTCTGCTTGCGGACCCGCAATTTCCTCCCTAGCCTCCCATAATGTCCTGGGATACACTTCATCAGATCCCGAGGATTTATCTACCTTGATGCACTTTGAGACTTCCAGCACCTCTTTCTCTTAATACATCACTATTTATTTCCCCAAGTTCCCTAACATCCATGCTTTTCACAACAGTAAATACTGATGAGAAATATTCATTTAGAATCTCACCTCTCTCTTGTGGAACCGCACACAGATGACCTTGTTGATCCTTAAGAGGCCTTACTCTCTCCCTTGTTATTCTTTTGCCCTTTTTGTATTTGTAGAAGCTCTTTAGATTCTCCTTTGCCTTATCTGCTAAAACAATATTATGTCCCCTTTTTGTCCTCCTGATTTCTCTCTTAACTCTACTCCTACACCCTTATACTCTTCAAGGGATTCACTTGATCCCAGCTGCCTATGCATGTCACGTGTCTCCTTCTTCTTCTTGACTAGGGCCTCAATATCCCGAGTCATCCAGGGTTCCCTCCTGCCAGCCTTGCGTTTCACTCTAAGAGGAATGTGCTTATTATGAACCCTGGTTAACACACTTTTGAAAGCCTCCCACTTACCAGACATCCCTTTGCCTTCCCACAGACTCCCCCAATTAACTTTTGAAAGTTCCTGCCTGATACCATCAAAATTGGCCTTGCCCCGATTTAGAATTTTAACTTTTGGGCCAGACCTATCATTCTCCATAGCGATCTTAAAATTAATGAAATTATGGTCACTGGTCCCAGAGTGATCCCTCACTAACACGTCTGTCACCTGCCCTTCCTTATTTCTCAAGAGATCACGTTTTACCCCTTCTCTAGTCAGGCCATCCACATACTAAATGAGAAATTCCTCCTGAACACACTCAACAAATTTCTCTCCATCCACCCCTATGGCTGTCCCAGTCAATGTTGGGAAGTTAAAACCCCCTACTATTACCACCCTATTTTTCTTGGAGCTATCTGTATCTCCTTACATATTTGCTCCTCAATTTCCCGCCAACTATTTGGGGGCCTATAGTACAACCCTATCAAAGTGATCTCCCCCTTCTTATTTCTCAGTTCTACCCATATAGACTCAGTTCCCGAACCCTCGGATATATCCCCTCTCAATACTGCCGTGATATTTTCCTTAATCAAAACTGCAACTCCCCCTCCTCTCTTACCTCCTGTTCTATCTTTCCGATAGCATCTGTACCCTGGAACATTGAGCTGCCAGTCCTGTCCCTCCCTTAGCCATGTTTCAGTAATTGCTATAATATCCCAGTCCCACATATCCATCCATGCCCGATATAAATTAGTTCAAACTGGATTTCTGGGAAGTTTATGATTTTACTTTGCTGCCTTAGAGAAATAGAAACTTGAAGCAGGAGTAGACCGTTTGGCCCTTCGAGCATGCTCCGCCATTCATTTTGACCATGGCTGATCAGCAAATTCAATATCCTGATCCCCTCTTCCACCCACATCCCTTGATCTCTTTAGCCCCAAGAGCTATACATAATTTCTTCTTGAAATCAGACAACGTTTTAGCCTCAACAACATTCTGTAGTAGTGAATTCCACACATGCACCACCCTCTGGGTGAAGAAATTTCTCCTCGCCTTAGTTCTAAAAGGTTTACCCCTCATCCTCAAACTATGATCCCCTTAGTTCTGGACTCCCCCACCATTGGGAACATTCTTTCTGAATCTACCTTGTCTAACCCTGTTAGAATTTTATAAGTTCCCTCTCACTCTTCTAAATTCCAGTGAATATAATTCTAACCATCTTAGTCTGTCCTCATACGATAGACCTGCCATCCCAGGAACCAGCCTGGTGAACCTTTGTTGTACTCCCTCTGTAGCAAGGATGTCCTTCCTCTGATAAGGACACTAAAACTGCACACAATACTCCAGGTGTGGCCTCACCAACGCCCTATACAATTGCAGCAAAATATCCCTCTACTCAAATCCTCTCGCTATGAAGGCCAACATACCATTTGCCTTCTTTTCTGCCTGCTCTACTTGCGCGCTTGCTTTCAGCGACTCATGCACGAGGACACCAAGTTCTCGTTGAGTATCCACCTCTCTCAATTTATACTCATTCAAGTAATAATCTGTCCTCCTATTATTGCTACTAAAGTGGATAACCTCACATGTATCCACATTATACTGCATCTGCCATGCAAATGTCCACACATTCAGCCTGTCCAAATCACGCTGAAGCATCACTGCATCCTCCTCACAGCTCCCCCTCTCATCCAACTTTGTATCATCTGCAAATTTGGAGATAATACTTTCTGTTCCACCTTCCAAATCATTAATCTATAATGTGAACAGATTTTACTTTCCTGTTTATAGGTATATATAGGTGGGGCGGCACAGTAGCACAGTGGTTAGCACTGCTGCTTCACAGCTCCAGGGTCCCGGGTTCGATTCCCGGCTCGGGTCACTGTCTGTGTGGAGTTTGCACATTCTCCTCGTGTCTGCGTGGGTTTCCTCCGGGTGCTCCGGTTTCCTCCCACAGTCCAAAGATGTGCGGGTTAGGTTGATTGGCCAGGTTAAAAATTGCCCCTTAGATTCCTGAGATGCGTAGGTTAGAGGGATTAGCGGGTAAATATGTGGGGGTAGGGCCTGGGTGGGATTGTGGTCGGTGCAGACTCGATGGGCTGAATGGCCTCCTTCTGCACTGTAGGGTTTCTATGATTCTATGATTTTATGATTTATAGGTATAGGCTAGCTTCAGACTCATCCTTCCTCAACATATATATTCTTCTCGGTAGTTGGGGTTGCGGGTTGGGAAAGTGCTGTCAAAGATGCCCTGGTGAGTTGCTGCGGAAGATATACTGTATCTTGTGGAAGGTATACACTGCTGCCAATGTGTTGGAGCCGATATTCAAGGTGGCAGATGGGGTGCCAATCAAGCGACTGCTTTGTCCTGGATGGTATTGGGCTCCTTGTGTATTGTTGGAGCTGCATTCATCCAGGCAAGTGTGGAGTATTCCATCACACTCCTGACTTATGCCATGTAGATGGTGGAATGGCTGTGGGGAGTCAAGAGCTGAGTTACTTTCTGCACAATTCCCAGCCTTTGGCCTGCTCTTGTAGCCACTTTATTTATATGGCTGGTCCAGTTCAGTTTATGGTTGATTTTCTCTTTTTGGAGATGGTCATTACCTGGAACTTGTGTGGTGTCAATGTCAGTTGCCACTTACCACCCCACACTTGAATGTATGCAGTGTTTCAGTATCAGTTGTTGGAAATTGTGCTGAACATTGTGCATTCATCAATGAACATCCCCACTTCTGACCTTATGATAGCAGGAAGATCATTGATGAAACAGCTAAAGATGGTTGGACCGAAGATACTACCCTGAGGAACTTCTGCAGTCATGTTCTGGGACTGAGGTGATTGACTTCCACCAACCACAACCATCTTCCTTGATGCCTAATATGACTCTAACTGGAGAGTTTTCCACATTGCTGGATAGATGCCAGTGTTGTAGCTGTACTGGAACAGCTTGACTAAGGGAACAGCTAGTCTTCAGTCTATTGTTGGAATGCTGTCCTGGCCCACAGCCACTGCTGTCCAGTGCTTTCAGCCGTTTCATGATACCATGTGGAGTGAATTAAATTTGCTGAAGACTGGCATATGTGATATTGAGGACCTCTGCCTCACTATTCTTCTCTTTGACGTAAACATACCAATCATACAACCTTATTATTTTACCAATCCTTGTCTCCCAGCCTAGTGCTGCAACATTGTAAGGGGAAGAGTGGAAGATCAGCTCTCCTCAAATGAGGAGGAATTGTCAGAGTGTATGGATGAGCTCATAAATCCAAATGAGCCTTTCATGGACGCCAGGGCCATGGAGTGATGTGCAAGACTGCTGGGGATAACTTGATTTACCCAAAGTTCACACAACAATGACACTTCTGCATGATTATCATACCATCGCCTGAACACCATTACCTTCCTGGCATGCAGACCTAACCCTGCTTTCCCTCCTTGTCAAGTTAATTATAAACCTGAGTCCTCACCATCTAGAATAAAATGGGGAGCAGAGCTTTGTTTCACACATTTGCTTGTGAGTGCTGGTAGCAAGGACACTTAAGGGGTCCATGGACATCCATGTACCAGCCACCCATGCCCAATTATTCTGATCTAGCACCACTGTTCAAGTGCTTTGAATGCAACTGCACCTGATTCATCTAAAGCTGCATGGGCCAATATCTCCTAGAATATATAGATGGCCAACTGGGTTTATATTTAAAACCATATTTCACAGAATGATCATCACAGAAGTAACAATTCACATGAACATTCCCTTTTGAGTATTGTTATAGCTGTGGATAGTTGAAAGTGAACAAACTATCTTGTGTGGCTTTTGCTACCAAATAAACCTGTTGGACTTTAACCTGGTGTTGTTAAACTTCTTACTGTGTTTACCCCAGTCCAACGCCAGCATCTCCACATCATCCCTATCTCCTCTCCAGCCATTACATTGTGAGAACATTGGGGCATGCCATGACAATTTCATCTGATACGATGACAGGCCCCAACAATTCTCAAGAATTATGAATGATTACATGAAAACAAATGATATGGTACAGATTTTTATCCATTCAAAGCAAAATGGAACAATCTCCTGGGCCACCTTGGTTCTTATATATTTGACAATTTTTGTTTTCTTCCACTATGTCTAAGAGCAACCCCATTATCACCAGCTGAGGGGGATGTAATTTGCTCAGTGCCATGGCTCATTACATGGTTGACCATGTCAGGTGTCCTTTGGAAAAATGGACCTTGAGGACTGCAGGGAGTCTCCCGCACTGGTACAGGGCCACCTCCTCAGCCTTGCTTGTTGCAGCTGTTGAGGACATCTGCATCCAGTTTTTATTTTACAGTTTAAAGAGTGGGAGGCTTAAAAAAATTCAAATCCTGACATTAAATAGACTTTATCTTGAATTTGTGACCTCCACACAATAGGTTAAGGCCCTTACTATAGCCAAAATGGAGCCTCTTTCAATTCAGATCTTCTGCTATTGGCAAAATGAACTTCTGCATCTGGGTTCAGCCTGCCATTAAAGATCTACAAAGTCTTTCTCACCCCATGGAAATCTGACGCCTTAGGTCAGATGACCAAATACCTGGCAAAAAAGGAAAGCGTTTAAGAAGTGCCATAAAGGAGGAAAGCAAGTTAGAGAGGTGGAGAGGTATTAGGAATGATCTCCAAACCTTGAGCCTGGCTAACTGAAAGCAAGGTCACCAATAGTAGAACAATTACGATTGGGAATGCACAAGAGGCAAGAATGAGAGGAATACAAATATCCCAGAAGGTTGTAGAGTTGGAGGTGATAACAGAGATAGGGAAGGCAAGGCCCTGGAGGGATTTGAAAATAAGGATCAAGGCAAAGTTAGAAGGTACAATAAGGAGTGCAAGAAGTTGCAAAGGGACATAGATTATGTGAGTGGACTAAACAATGGAAAATGGAACTCAATGTGAGAGATTATCCAATTTGCACCCAACATAGATAGATCTAACAGGATACTAGGCCTACCAAGTATCTATTCATTGATACGTATGTGGAGATAATAGAATTTTGTCCCAAATATGATGAAATTGGATTCCCTCATGATAATTTTTTTATTACATATACTAATGGATATTAATAAAAAGATTGATCTTATGCTAACATATTTAAATCAAGTTGATAAGCATTTAATATTGTTATCAGAAGAATAAGGAACAAATCAAAACTAGTTTTCATAATTTCATGATGAAAAGAACTAAATTAATATTTGTAACAGCAAGACTCTGTTCTCTTTTTTAAGGTTTGCCTTTCACATAAATGATTGTGTTTAGTTTCTGTAATGGTACCTTTTTGTGTAACTGATAAGGAAACATAAATATCTTTACAAGGGGAATAAAAAAGCAACATAAACACCAGCAGAATGAATGCTGTTATAACGGACAGTTCCTCATTGATGTAGCTATGAAGTTTTATGTAACCCTGTGTGTTTAAATTCTTGGCTTACTAAATTTTGCATTTTTCCCTTTTGAGTATTGTTATAGCTGTGGATAGTTGAAAGTGAACAAACTTTTATGTAAAATCAATAAATTTATTTACAACTTTCTATCATTTTCTCAAGTTTAAAGAATGTAGGAGACTGAAAGTGTGTAGGATACTTTTTTCAATATATTGGAGTTCCTTCTAAAAGTATTTCACCCTCTTCATTATACAGTACTAATCCCATTTACTTGTGCAATGGCTGCTTTACTATGGGACAAGCATGAAGCTAATGAATTCACCTTTAATTTCAATTTGTATATTTTTATTGGTTAGAATGCATCATCAATGCTACCAATAAAGGGCTAGCCAACTTGAAATGTTTTAGCGACAGTTCTAATTGTAATTGTATTTGTTCAGATACTAATAAATGCACAAATGCTTAAGAATGACATCTCATTAAGTAAGTGTGGCATTATCATGTGCACCGACTGAGGTACCAAAAGCAATTAGTGGTCTAGCCTTGCATCCCATTAAACAAGCTGTCAAGTTCTAGAAAAGAAAACAACTTCATTAAATATGGTTTCATTGAAACATGTGAAATAGCTGTGAATTCATATACCAGTCAAGGTAGTGCAGAACTGTTGACACCCATTTATTAACTGCTGTGAACTCTCACTTGCACTGAGGTAACACAAAGCTATTCTGATCTGTTCATTAACGTTTCCAGAAATCAGTTCTACTGACTTTGAAAGGACTATTGTTCCAGCTCAAGGAGACATGTCAATGTGTCAAACAGTGGGAAGTAATGGTAAAATATCAGTGTAGAACAGACAAATGTAGCTAAGGTAATATGGAACATGAAATCAAAGGGGCCACCAAAATGATAGCTTAATTAAGCACACGTGTACTACAGACAAAGTAAATATTATCAATTAATTGGAGATAAAATAGAGGGATAGATAGGGGGTGTAGCGGGATGCCCTTTTTAACTCCACCCAACGGGCTCACTTTGGGCTTGGCACACCGATTGTCCAAACCCCACCACTGCCCGGGTGATCCTCTCCCTCTTACCGGTGGACTCACAGCCACCTTGCGCCTACTCCGCTAGAGTAGCGCCCCCGAGAGAGAGAGAGAGGAAAGGAAAGCCTCTGCCCACCTTTACCTGGCAGCCTTTCCTGAGTGGGCGGTTTCGAAGCGCCCAGATTACTCTCAGTTCTAGACTCCGGAATTATGGTAAGGGATATTTAATATTGTGACTTGGTCAGAGATCGTTGGTGAGAAATTGAAAAGATCAAAATGGACTCCAATGGAAGTCAAAGATATATATATATATATTTATTAAAACATCAAGGTCAATATCACCAAACACCAGGAAAACAACACACAGTGCCTTATGCTCTATAAGACTATAGCTATGGAAGGAATACTAAAACGGACACAACGAGAATGCTTACTTTACACAAGTTTACCAGTGTCTTAAACTATGAAAGGTGCATGCAAAAGCACCCCCCTTTCCCCAAAGCCTCATCCACTATGATGATCTCGGGAACTTTGCGAATTATCAGAGGATACTCACAATCTTAGTTTAAATTGCTCAGTGGACTTCGGGCTGCGTGCTGGAGATGAACGAGAGGCAGGCAGGAACAGGAGAAGAGAGAGGAGAGAGATGGCCGGCCTGACCATCCTTTTATATTGTAAAACTTGAATTTTTTTTCCTGCCAACTCCGCTCCCTTCCAACCGGCAGTTCCACAGACAAAGGCTTGCTAGTGTTATCTGTAGCTGCGATCTTACAGTCCATAGAGACCAGATGATCCCATCCCAGGTAATAGGTATCTTGCTGTCCTTTATTGTTCCATCGGAGATCGTTTAATCGTTTTCCCATTATGGAAATGGGCTTCTCCTTGCTCTGGGACAAGGCCATTATCACCTGCATTGAGTCCAGACCAGGTGTATTGTCTTGCTGCTGGCCTAGTCTGGTGATGTTGTCAGTTCCCTTTTGTGCTGCTGATAACCTAATCAGCAGACGTCTGGTTTCTGGCTGCTTGCAATTTTTGGACTGGGCCCCTTCACACACACACACACACACACACACACACACACACACACAGGCTGGCTGAGCTCCCTGGGAAATGTTTGGTCAAGTCCTGCAGCCAAATGTGGCCACTTTCACAGTTCTTTAGGGTTCAAGTCCTTTTTCCAGCTCATAAAAAGACCTGAGTTGCCCGAAAAACTTACAGTGGAAATAAATGTCAACGTCCATGAAGCAGGTAGTTGGATAGGCAGATGAAATGGAATAATAAAATCAGCACATAGCCAGCATATCCACGATCACTGCAGGTAGCCCTTTTAGAACTCTAGAATGTGGACCACAGGTCCTCAAGATTTGTTAGTTTTTAATCCTTTAGGTTTTTTCAGTACTTTTACTCTGTTGCATATGGCACTGTTCTTGCTTTGAGACTTTTTGGTTGTCATTAGGCTATATCTTGAGTTTCACTTAAAAAGTTTCTTCAAATACACTCTTGTATTTATCTAGAGGTTTGTTTTGACTTGATTTATTATTGTCACATGTATTAGTATACAGTGGTAAGTATTGTTTCTTGCACGCTATACAGACAAAGCATACCGTACATAGAGAAGGAAACGAGTGAGTGCAGAAAGCAGTGTTACAGTCACAGCTAGGATATAGAGAAAGATTAACTTAATGCAAGGTAGGCCCATTCAAAAGTCTGATGGCAGCAGGGAAGAAGCTGTTCTTGAATTGGTTAGGACGTGATCTCAGACTTTTGTATCTTTATCCCGACGGAAGAAGTGGAAGAGAGTGTGTTCAGGGTGTGTGGGCTCCTTGATTATGCTGGCTGCTTTTCCGAGGCAGCGGGAAGTGTAGACAGTGTCAATGGATGGGAGGATGGTTTGAGTGATGGATTGGGCTTCATTCATGATCCTTTGTAGTTTATTGTGGTTTGGACAGAGCAGGAGTCATACCAAGCTGTGATACAACCAGAAAGAATGCTTTCGATGGTGCATCTGTAGAAGTTGGTGAGAGTTGTAGTGGACATGCCAAATTTCCTTAGTTTCCTGAGAAAGTAGATGTATTGGTGGGCTTTCTTAACTGTTGCGTCCGCATGGAGGGACCAGGGTAGGTTGTTGGTGATTTGGTCACCCAAAACCTTGAAGCTCTCGACCATTTCTACTTCGTCCCCATTGATGTAGACAGGGGCATGTGCTCCACTACACTTCCTGAAGCCTATGACTATCTCTTTTGTTTTGTTGACATTGAGGGAGAGATTATTGTCGTCTCACTAGTTCACCAGGTTCTCTTTCCTGTACTGTGTCTCGTCACTGTTTGAGATCTGACCCACAACGGTGGTGTCGTTAGCAAACTTGAAAATCAAGTTGGAGGGCAATTTGGCCATGCAGTCAAAGGTGTATAAGGAGTATCATAAGGGGCTGAGGACACAGCCTTGTGGAGCACCAGTGTTGAGGATGATTGTGGAAGAGGTGTTGTTGCCTATCCTTACTGACTGCGGTCTGTTGGTTAGGAAGTCTTGGGTCCAGTTGCAGAGGGAGGAGCCGAGCCCCAAGCCACAAAGTTTGGAGATGAGACTCATGGGAATAATGGTGTTGAAGGCTGAGCTGTAGTCTATGACTAGGAGTCTGACATAGATGTCTTTGTTATTTATGTGTTGCTGGATTGAGTGTAGGATCAGGGAGATGGCATCTGCTGTGGACCTGTTGCAGTGATAAGCGAACTGTAGTGGATCCAGGGAGTCTGGTGGACAGGAATTGATTTGTGCCATGACTAACCTTTCAAAGCACTTCATAATGATGGATGTCAGAACCACCAGATGATAGTCATTAAGGCACGCTGTCTGGCTTTTCTTTGGTACCGGGATGATGATCGTCTTCTTGAAGCAGGTAGGGACATCAGATTGGTGTAAAGAGAGGTTGAAGATGTCAGTGTAACGCATTTTGCCAAAATTCTTGCATTTACTATTCTTGCTTCAACATTCATTTGCTGAAAAGCCCATTTTGGCACATCTTTGACATGCTTGTTGCTGTTCTGACTTCTTATGGGCAATTCCCAACTTGTGGATGTTCATTCCTGCTCCAAATTGCAAAGCTTCTTTAGCAGCCAGTTCCGACGACATTGTGATTTCTACTGTTGTCTTTAAAGTCAAAGCATATTCAGTAAACAATCTTCTTTGGATAGCCTCATTTTGGTGACCACAAACTAGACGATCTTTCGAGTATCTTCTAATGACTCACCAAATTCCCAATGTTGTGCCAGCCTTTTTAAGGTTGCCGTAAACTGAGCAATGCTTTCACCTTCCACTTAATTCCTTTAGTGGAACTTGAACTGTTCAGTGACATTGGAAAGTAATGCTCTTCCAAGACCTTTGTCAAGTCATTGTAAGTTTTGGTTCCTGGCTTTGCTCGATGAACAAATCTCTAAAACAAATTGAAGGATTTACTTTCTATTGTACTGAGAAAAGCTGGTATGAGCAACTCATCTGCAATTTTATTTGCTTGTACAAAATACTGAAAATGCTTTGCACAGGAACTCCATGATTCATTTTCTTCATTGAAAACATCCATGGCACTTAATCGATCCGTAATTTTTCTAGTAGGAGAATAATGAGAGGCAACCTTATCACATATGGGGTTCTTAGAGGGCTTGACAAGGTTAATGCTGAGAGGTTGTTTCTGCTCGTTCAAAAATCTAGAACTAGAGGACATATTCTCAGACTAAGGGGTTGCCCATTTAAGACAGAGATGAGGGCGAATTTCTTCTCTCAGTGGGTAATGAATATGTGGAATTCTTTACCGCAGAGGGCTGTAGAGGCTGGATCATTAAGTATATTCGAGGCTGAGACAGATTTTTAATCAGTGAGGGATTCAAGGGTTATGGGGATAAAATGGGAAAGTGGAGTTGAGGATTATCATATCAGATCAGTCACGATCTCATTAAACAGTGGAGCAGAATCGATGGACCGAATGGCCTACTTCTGCTTCCACATCTTGTGGTCTTAAAAAATGAAGTTAGGATCTATCATGCCGGAAATCATCCTTGATCTGACCTGTCCAGTATTAAAATCAGCGGGATCGTAACATATGGTTTTCGGCTTTGAACAAAATCCCAACATTGCATGTTGCTATTTTGAACACTGCCTCTGGTTTTCAGAGCCAGCTTTCCTTTCGCATTTGGGGCATTATCATTATCCTAATTACAGAGTCGAGTCTTCCATCCTTGTAGCATTTAGAGGAGACTATTGCAAGGAACCCAATGTCATCCTTATAATCAAGAATATTTTTGCAACTAAGTTTCATTGCTAACTGTGGGACCATACTTAGTAAGGGCCCAAACCTTTCTGAGGTACCTGGCCAAAATTCTGCTTCATCAGACGGGTGCCTGGATGTGTCAAACATCTTGTTGGTGTCTGCCTTCAGAGCCATTGTTCTTATGCTAGAATCATCAGCTTCATCTATCTTTCAGACTTTATCGGAACAGGAGTAGGCCATTCAGCCCATCAAATCTGCTCTGCCATTCAATTCAATCATGGCTGATTGGCCACTTTGATGCCTTTTACACACTATCCCCATAACCCTTTGTGTTATTGTTAATCAGAAATCTATTAATTTCTTCTTTAAACATAATCAATGACTGAGCTTCCACTGGCCTTTGGGATAGAGAATTCCAAAGATCAATGACCCTCTATGTAAAGAAATTTCTCTTCATCTCCACAATAGAGGGGTGAATTCAATTATTTACACCAGACAAAGTTGATGATAACTTCACATTATTCAGTTTGTCAGCCAAGGCAAGGTGCCAGGGTGTACATGTTGGTTGCCTTACCAGTTGCTGGGAGACATAAGCATGATCTGATGACACTGGGATATCAGTGAGTCTCACTCACATTCAAAACCAAAGTGTGTGGTTGGTAACGACTCAGATCTTCTAGTCCTGTCACAGAAATTCCTCATATATCCCAACTCAGCCTAGGAGCCTCTAATCTACTTGCTTCCAAGACTTCAATATCGTCCGGCACGGCACAGCATTCAGAGATTCCCAATCAGAAATCTGTTTACTCAACCAAAAACAGCATTTTTTGTTGGATTGACTCAAAGGTGACAAACCTTCCAGAGCTTTGTTATGATGCCATTTGATATTATAACTGGGTGGGAAGATCCCAAAATGGAACCCTGGCTCAAAAGATCATGGGTGGAATTTTCCCAAAATATTTCCAAGCATCATAACAGCAAAATAACAGGAATGTTCCATGCCAGTCTCTCAGGCGTGCTCCGCATCACAATCTTTTGCCACTTGGCAATGAAAGAGCCTCCGTGCAAATCACGCCATCGTAACTTGCCCAAAGTGGCTGCAGCTGTGTGCTGTTAACAAGACAGATCTCCATTTAAATACAAATGACGCATCCACAGTCCAGAGCGTGGCCCAGTCTCAGAAGGCTATCACTGAGGGGATCCAGAGTTTGGTCCAGACTCAGAGGGGCATCGCTGAAGGCTTGCACACCAGGGTGCAAATAAGAACATAAGAACATAAGAAATAGGAGCAGGAGTAGGCCATCTAGCCCCTCGAGCCTGCCCCGCCATTCAATAAGATCATGGCTGATCTGACGTGGATCAGTACCACTTACCCGCCTGATCCCCATAACCCTTAATTCCCTTACCGATCAGGAATCCATCCATCCGCGCTTTAAACATATTCAGCGAGGTAGCCTCCACCACCTCAGTGGGCAGAGAATTCCAGAGATTCACCACCCTCTGGGAGAAGAAGTTCCTCCTCAACTCTGTCCTAAACCGACCCCCCTTTATTTTGAGGCTGTGTCCTCTAGTTTTAACTTCCTTACTAAGTGGAAAGAATCTCTCCGCCTCCACCCTATCCAGCCCCCGCATTATCTTATAAGTCTCCATGAGATCCCCCCTCATCCTTCTAAACTCCAACGAGTACAAACCCAATCTCCTCAGCCTCTCCTCATAATCCAAACCCCTCATCTCCGGTATCAACCTGGTGAACCTTCTCTGCACTCCCTCCAATGCCAATATATCCTTCCTCATATAAGGGGACCAATACTGCACACAGTATTCCAGCTGCGGCCTCACCAATGCCCTGTACAGGTGCATCAAGACATCCCTGCTTTTATATTCTATCCCCTTCGCAATATAGGCCAACATCCCATTTGCCTTCTTGATCACCTGTTGTACCTGCAGACTGGGCTTTTGCGTCTCATGCACAAGGACCCCCAGGTCCCTTTGCACGGTAGCATGTTTTAATTTGTTTCCATTGAGATAGTAATCCCATTTGTTATTATTTCCTCCAAAGTGTATAACCTCGCATTTCTCAACGTTATACTCCATTTGCCATATCCTCGCCCACTCACTCAGCCTGTCCAAATCTCTCTGCAGATCTTCTCCGTCCTCCACACGATTCACTTTTCCACTTATCTTTGTGTCGTCTGCAAACTTCGTTACCCTACACTCCGTCCCCTCCTCCAGATCATCTATATAAATGGTAAATAGTTGCGGCCCGAGTACCGATCCCTGCGGCACGCCACTAGTTACCTTCCTCCAACCGGAAAAACACCCATTTATTCCGACTCTTTGCTTCCTGTCGGATAGCCAGTCCCCAATCCACTTTAACACACTACCCCCAACTCCGTGTGCCCTAATCTTCTTCAGTAGCCTTTTATGGGGCACCTTATCAAACGCCTTTTGGAAATCCAAAAACACCGCATCCACCGGTTCTCCTCCATCAACCGCCCTAGTCACATCTTCATAAAAATCCAACATGTTCGTCAAGCACGACTTTCCCCTCATGAATCCATGCTGCGTCTGATTGATCGAACCATTTCTATCCAGATGCCCTGCTATCTCCTCTTTAATAATGGATTCCAGCATTTTCCCTACTACAGACGTTAAGCTGACCGGCCTATAGTTACCCGCCTTTTGTCTCCTTCCTTTTTTAAACAGCGGCGTAACATTAGTCGTTTTCCAATCAACCGGCACTACCCCAGAATGCAACGAGTTTTGATAAATAATCACTAACGCATCCACTATTACCTCTGACATTTCTTTCAATACCCTGGGATGCATTCCATCCGGACCCGGGGACTTATCCACCTTCAGTCCCATTAGTCTACCCAGCACTGCCTCTCTGGTAACATTAATTGTATTAAGTATTTCTCCTGCTGCCAACCCTCTATCGTTAATATTTGGCAAACTATTTGTGTCCTCCACCGTGAAGACCGACACAAAAAACTTATTTAAAGACTCAGCCATATCCTCATTTCCCACTATTAACTCCCCCCTCTCGTCCTCCAAGGGTCCAACATTCACTCTAGCCACTCTATTCCTTTTTATATATTTATAAAAACTTTTACTATCATTTTTTATATTAATTGCTAGCCTAGCTTCATAGTCTATCCTTCCTTTCTTTATCGCTTTCTTAGTCTCTCTTTGTTGTTTCTTAAATTTTTCCCAATCACTTGTTTCTCCACTATTTTTGGCCACTCTGTACGCAGCTGTTTTTATTTTAATACTCTCCTTTATTTCCTTCGTTATCCACGGCTGGTTCTCCCTTTTCTTACAATCCTTGTTTTTTGCTGGAATATATTTTTGCTGAAAACTGAAAAGGATCTCCTTAAAAATCCTCCACTGTTCCTCAGCTATCCTACCTGCCAGCCTGCTCTCCCAGTCTACCTTAGCCAATTCATCCCTCATCCTATCATATTTCCCTCTGTTCAAACAGAGGACACTGGTTTGGGACCAAACTTTCTCCTCTTCCATCTGAATCAGAAATTCGACCATATTGTGGTCACTAGACCCAAGAGGGTCCTTCACAATAAGATCCTTAATTCTACCTACCTCGTTACACAATACCAGATCCAAAATAGCTCGTTCCCTCGTCGGTTCCGTAACATGCTGTTCAAGGAAACTATCCCGACAGCATTCTAAGAACTCTTCCTCCATTCCACCCTTACCGACTTGAGTCTGCCAGTCAATGTGCATGTTGAAGTCCCCCATGATTATTGCCGTTCCGTTTTTACACGCATCCCTTATCTGCTTGTTTATA
This sequence comes from Mustelus asterias, assembly GCF_964213995.1. Taxonomy (NCBI): domain Eukaryota; kingdom Metazoa; phylum Chordata; class Chondrichthyes; order Carcharhiniformes; family Triakidae; genus Mustelus; species Mustelus asterias. Next base: position 34,570,016 of record NC_135821.1, read on the forward strand.
GCCCTCCCTACCTCAACATTATTATTTGGGGGCCTATATACCACACCTACTAGTGTCTTTCTCCCTCTACTATTCCTCATCTCTACCCATAACGATTCCACGTTTTGTTCCTCAGAGCCTATGTCATCCCTCAGTACTACCCTGATATTATCTCTTATTAATAGCGCGACCCCACCACCTTTTCCTTCCTGTCTATTCTTCCTAAACGCCTGATACCCCTGGATATTCATCTCCCAGTCCTGGTCACCTTTCAGCCACGTTTCTGTAATGGCCACTAGATCGTACCCACTCGTGCTGATTTGCACCATCAACTCATTTACCTTGTTCCGAATGCTTCGTGCATTCAGGCAAAGTGTCCTTATTCCAGCTTTTATCTGGACCCGCTTTGATGAGTCGCGAACACCCTCTCCCTCTACTCCCTTATCTAAATTACCGCCTTCATTCACTTGCACCCTCTCCTCTACCATTAATTTTGTAATTCCCCTTACCCCATCAATTAGTTCCTTGATCCTAGTCAACTCTTCTAGCTCCCCTCCCCCCAACCTATCTAGTTTAAATTCTCCCCAGTAACCTTAGCCAACCTACCGGCCAGGATATTGGTCCCCGTGTGATTCAAGTTCCACCCGTTTTTTGTATACAGATCACCCCTGCCCCTAAAGAGGTCCCAATGGTCCAGGAACCTGAATCCCTGCCCCCTGCACCAGTCCCTCAGCCACACATTCATCTTCCACCTCACTCCATTCCTGCCCTCACCTTCCCGTGGCACAGGCAGTAATCCTGAGATTACTACCTTTGCTTTCCTCTTTCTCAGCTGTCTCCCTAATTCCCTGTACTCCCTTTTCATGACCCCTTCTCCCTTCCTACCCACATCAGCGGTACCAATATGTACCGCTACCTCAGGCTCCTCTCCCTCCCACCTCAGGATTTCCGGGACGCGACTAGCGACATCCTGGATCCCGGCCCCAGGGAGGCAGACCACCATGCGAGAATCCCGCCTACCTCTGCAGAAACGCCTGTCTGTCCCCTTCACCATCGAGTCCCCGATTAATACCGCCTTCCTCCTCTTTTCCTTAGCCCTCTGAGTTACAGGGCTGGACTCCACTGCGGAGACACGGCCACTGCTGCTTCCCCCAGGCGGGCTGTCCCCCCCAGCAGTACTCAAGCAGGAGTACTTGTTGTGCAGGGGCAAATCCACTGGGGTGCTCTCAACCACCCTAGCCTTACCCTTCCTGGCCATCACCCACTTGGCCTCCTCCCGTTGCCCTGGTGTGACCACCTGATGATAGCTCTTGTCTATCACCTCCTCATTCTCCCTCATCAGCCTAAGATCCTCGAGCTGCAGTTCCAGCTCCCTAACACGGTCCCTCAGGAACCGCAGCTCGACACACCCCTCACAGATGTGGATGTCCGGGAGGCCAGATGCCTCCAGGACCTCCCACATCCTACACTGGGAACAACACACTGGTTTCACACTCATACTGGACACTTTATGTCAAGTAAGACAGTGAAAAGTTAATAAGAGTGTAAGGAAACAAAAAAATAAATAATTAATTAAAGTCAGAAAACCCACTCTCTTACCCTCAGCCTGCTCCTGGGAACAAATCCCTGATATTAACAACTGATATTAAACCCAAACAACTGAGATTAAACCCAAACAACTGAGATTAAACCCAAACAACTGATATTAAACCCAGAACAACTGAGATTAAACCCAGAACAACTGAGATTAAACCCAGAACAACTGAGATTAAACCCAAAACAACTGAGATTAAACCTAAACAACTGATATTAAACCCAAACAACTGAGATTAAACCCAGAACAACTGATATTAAACCCAAACAACTGATATTAAACCCAAACAACTGAGATTAAATCCAAACAACTGATATTAAATCCAAACAACTGAGATTAAACCCAAACAACTGAGATTAAACCCAAACAACTGAGATTAAACCCAAACAACTGAGATTAAACCCAAACAACTGAGATTAAATCCAAACAACTGAGATTAAATCCAAACAACTGAGATTAAATCCAAACAACTGATATTAAACCCAAACCACTGAGATTAAACCCAAATAACGGAGAGTAAACCCAAACAACTGAGATTAAATCCAAACAACTGCAGTTGGATCTTCAGGACTGGCAAGTCCAGGTGACGCAGAGGTTTCTGGAGCTCACTTTCGGACTGTCCCAGCAGTGGGGGCTATGTAGGCCCACAGTGGCAGACAGCTTTGCATGGCATGCCCAACACCCATATGACAGCCCCCAACATCATCTCCGCCACCCCTGAGGCCTTGGGCTGCACAGTGGTGCCCCAGACCCTCACTCAGACGTGAGCCCAGGAGCCAGTGTGTAGTCAGAGAACAGGTAGGACTCAGACTACTGTGGCACTAGGGTAGCATCACAGCATACTGCATCGCGAGTTGTCATCACCCTCCTGCCTGGACAGGAAACTCGCTAACAACGCCAACCCAGGCCCATCACCCTGGTGTGATGTAAGTGGGACCCATGGTGGGGAATGTGGATAACGGTTACGAGGGGTGGCAGGTGGTAGGGGGGTTTGGAGCTACTGGACCACTCACCTCAATGGGAGAACCTTGCAATGATGGGGTCCTGCCTCGCTGCCTTGCCGGACCCTTGCTGCTGTCTGTCCTCCAGCTCCTCCTTGGCCTCGTCATCCATCTTCCTGGTCTGCCTCCTCCTCAGGGGTGTCCGCCTGGTCCTCCTTCTCCAGTATGTCCCTCTGCTGCTGTGCCAGGTCATGGACTACACAGCATACCACAATGATGCAGAGGACCATCAGGGGGCCGTACTGGAGGGCACCACCAGAGCGGTCCAGGCAGCGGAATCGCCTGATGCATCCCTTGACGAAAGAGTAGGTGGTAGTGTGGGCCTCATTGTAGTGTATCTCCGCATCGGTCTCGGGCCTCCGCACTGGCATCATCAGCCATGACCTCAGCGAGTAGCCCTTGTCCCCCACGACTCATCCTGACAGCCTGGGGTGGTCTTCAAAGAGTCCTGGGATGTCTGAACTCCACGGTATGTAGCTACCATGCTCCCTGGGTGCTGTGCACACATGTGCATAGGCCACCGTGACCTTCACTGCCAAAGGGAGCAAGTGTCCTCCTGCCTCATGAGATGCCAGGTCTGCGAAGATTGGCACAAGTGCAGCTGGACACATGGCATCCAGCAGCTAATTAAAGAAATTGTGGGTCCTATGGAGGTGGGGTCTCCATCTCTGCTGTCCTCGGGTCCACACTTAGGCTGCTGGGCAGCTGCATCCTGGTCCCTACCGGCAGCTAACTGTCATCCTGCTGCATGTGGCCTCTAGCCCAGATTGTCCTTGCCAGCCATCTCCCTGATCCGCTACAGCAGCCACAAGTATAACTGCCAGCTCTGCTGGCTCTAAAATCAGCATGTGGAGATGCCGGCGTTGGACTGGGGTAAACACAGTAAGAGTTTTAACAACACCAGGTTAAAGTCCAACAGGTTCATTTGGTAGCAAATGCCATTCGCTTTCGGAGCGCTGCTCCTTCGTCAGATGGAGTGGAAATCTGCTCTCAAACAGGGCACACAGAGACACAAAATCAAGTTACAGAATACTGATTAGAATGCAAATCTTTACAGCTAATCAAGTCTTAAAGATACAGACAACGTGAGTGGAGGGAGCATTAGGCACAGGTTAAAGAGATGTGTATTGTCTCCAGTCAGGACAGCCAGTGAGATTCTGCAATTCCAGGAGGCAAGCTGTGGGGGTTACCCAAGATCCCGGTTTAGGCCGTCCTCATGTGTGCGGAACTTGGCTATCAGTTTCTGCTCAGCGACTCTGCGCTGTCGTGTGTCGTGAAGGCCGCCTTGGAGAACGCTTACCCGAAGATCAGAGGCCGAATGCCCGTGACCGCTGAAGTGCTCCCCCACAGGAAGAGAACAGTCTTGCCTGGTGATTGTCGAGCGGTGTTCATTCAACCGTTGTCGTAGCGTCTGCATGGTTTCCCCAATGTACCATGCCTCCACTCACATTGTCTGTATATTTAAGACTTGATTAGCTGTAAAGATTCACATTCTAATCAGTATTCTGTAACTTGATTTTGTGTCTCTGTATGCCTTGTTTGAGAGCAGGTTTCCACTCCACCTGACGAAGGAGCAGGGCTCTGAAAGCTAATGGCATTTGCTACCAAATAAACCTGTTGGACTTTAACCTGGTGCTGTTAAAACTCTTACTGTCTAAAATCAGCTACAGAGCCTGTCCAGCAGACAGATGGCAGTGTAACCACTGTGACATTCGTGAGGTTGGGACGCACCCTTGGGGATCGTTCAGCGGTCGGGGGAATGCACACAACACGAGTCCCAAGCCATTGGCAACACCCGACCTAAGGAACGCCCAGACCGGCACGAACCCCAGCCACCCCCTCAAACCCGGAGCCATGCAAACCCCACACCCAATCCCGTGCCTTGGCAATGCTTGACACACTCGCCTGCACCCCAGAGGTTGGTGCTTAGCAGTACTCATGTCCTATCTCCCATTTGCCAGTGCTGCACCTGAGCTACACTTTTAAAGAGCTGTACTAACTGGCACCAGCATAATGTCACACCAGAGAGGTGGGAAGCATCAGGACGGGGGGAAACATGCATGCCCAACTTGCTAATGATATTGAAATCCAGTCAATCTCACGCTAATAAACTTCATGCTGAGCGCAAATCGGCTTTTTAGCTTGGCACACCATTTTTCCAGCATACCACTCTATTTAAATTTTATTTATTAGTGTAACAAGTAGGCTTACATTAACACTGTAGTGAAGTTACTGTGAAAATCCCCTAGTTGCCACACTCCGGTGCCTGTTTGAGTATACTGAGCGAGGATTTAGCATGGTCAATGTACCGAACCAGCACGTCTTTCGGACTGTGGGAGAAACAGGAGCACCCGGAGGAAACCCACGCAGACACAGGGAGAACATGCAAACTCCGCACAGACAGTGACCCAAGTCGGGAATTGAACCCGGCTCCCTGGCACTGTGAAGCAGCAGGGGATCGCTGAACACAGTGAGGTGGTAAAATCCCATCTCATAACTTTTACCTTTTTTTAATCAAATGTGGAGGAACAGAGTCATATGACCACTAATTAGTTTTTACAAGAAGTAAAAACATTTATTAATTATGGAAAAATTGGATTATAAACAACACTCCTTTACTCCTCCCTTATCTTAACAATTACAGGTTTTAAGATTAGCACACTTGACAAAATACACTTGAAGCTACAATGGTCTCATTAACGCACAGTCCTTTTTTTAAGGCACACAAATTGACTGTGGTCACATATACAATCTGCTCTGAACCCACGATAGTGCCTGTGGGTATTTCCTCACAATCCCCACACATGATTGTCAATGAGTGTTTCTAAACTCCACTGCCAAAAACACACTTTCAAATCTTTGTTCACAATAATACTTACAATTTGCATTCCGAAATCCAACCCATGTTTTCCAAATGGCTCTTTTGAACAGTGCTTCAGCTCCACTTATACCAGTGAATCCAATCGAGGATTTTACACCAACCTCTTTCAGGATTTCTTTGACTTAAAACCTTCTACGCAAACTCTGATATCCAGCCAATACTGTCTTCTAATTCCTTTAAATTTTGTTTCACAGACTATAGTAAGACATTTGGTGTCATGGTGGCACTGTAGTTAGCACTGCTGCCTCCCACGCCAAGGACCCGGGTTCAATTTTGGCCTTGGGTGACTGTGTGGAGTTTGCACATTCTTCCTGTGTCTGCATGGGTTTCCTCCGGGTGCTCCACTTTCCATCCACGGTCCAAAGATGTGCAGGTTAAGTGGATTGGCTATGCTAAATTGTCCCTAATATGTAGGTTAAGGGGATTAGCAGGGTAAATATGAGAGGTTACTGGGATAGGCCGGGGGGGAGCGTAGGGTGTGAGCCTGGGTGAGATGCTCTGTCGGAAAGTCAGTGCAGACTCGATGGGCTGAATGGCCTCCTTCTGCACTGTAGGAATTCTATAATATTCCAAACTTTAGGATTACTTTAGAAACCTAGCTTCTCAACAGTAAATTCCTTTTCAACTTTGTCTGTAATGCCCATGAACAGTACGCTGTTCTATTTCCAGGTTTTGTAGAACCAAGCATCCTTTGGTTTCTCTGGAGCTTGCCTTCTTGCACATTACTCCATTCTACAATTTATCCTGGCTTCAAGCAGAGCTGAGAGATTTTTCCTCTCTATCTTTCTATCTGCAACGGTCCTGGCTTTCAGTTAAAACTAAGAATGCAGGAACGCGCTCTCTTTGGAAAGTGCCCTCTTGTTGCTAAGCAATGTCTTTTGGTTTATTTATTTTTCACACTGTAGCCCTCAAAGCACAATAGAATCCCATTTGGAATTGAAACCAATCCCCACACATACAAACACTTTTGTCCAGCATGAATCCAGCTATGGGTCCCTTCCAGGCACAGAAACATTAAATTAAACACCAAAAACTATATCTTATTTCTAATGTTTATCCATACAAATATAAATCCCTTAAAACTGGCTGTTTTCCTAACAGCATTGTGCAGCAATAATCAAATTTAACCTTCCATTGTGATAATCAGTTGCAACTCCAGCTATCATTCACATTGTGGTGGCAGTAATTTGAGGTCAGTTTGAACAGAAGTTGGGGAAAATGGAATCGGGATGGGTAGCAGGGGATACTGAAACCCCTGCTTATTACGGGGCTTTTAAAAAAAAAGTAGATTAGTCTAAAATATGGACTGTAATGTGCCTTATATATACCAAACGTATCACAATGTGCCTCCTACATATATTATACGAAGGTATTGCCTTAACCACACAATATAATCAAAATTAATGGATTTTTAACAAGTACTGTAACTTTGAAATGTAGTTTTCAAGGTGTTCATGAGCTTTGGTCAAAAGCATAGTGGCAAAAAAACAGAACTAGGCAGGCCACATTCAAATGGAACAATGAAGTACAGAACTTAATGAGAGATTTTGGAAGACCTTGCCAGCTGTGAGATATTAGATAATGGAATTAATAGAAGGATTCAACTGCTCATTAAAATGAATAGGAACATTTCGTTCCTCATTTGGCCTGTTAAGGTATAGCCAGTTAGACAGGGTGACTCCCTTAGTTTCTACAGTATGCAGGTGGTGGGAGCAAACTTTGCGCCTGTCAGATGTGCGTAAACAGGTTACTAAGCAATAGAGGAAAGTCTTTTGGGTTCAATTAGCCAATGAATTCCTAATTATGCCAGGAGGTAGAATGCTGTTGGCCAAGGTGGATAATGTGTATTAATCATAGAATCATAGAAACCCTACAGCACAGAAAGAGGCCATTCGGCCCATCGAGTCTGCACCGACCACAATCCCACCCAGGCCCTACCCCCATATATTTTACCCACTAATCCCTTTAACCTACGCATCTCAAGACACTAAGGGCAATTTTAGCATGGCCAATCAGCCTAACCCGCATATCTTTGGACTGTGGGAGGAAACCGGAGCACCCGGAGGAAACCCACGCAGACACGAGGAGAATGTGCAAACTCCACACAGACAGTGACCCAAGCTGGGAATCGAACCCAGGTCCCTGGAGCTGTGAAGCAGCAGTGCTAACCACTGTGCTACCGTGCCGCCGTGGACCAAACAGTTTGTATGACAGATTGGGCGGAGAATATGAATCTTCAAAAGGAGTATGTCAGATGTGCTCGTGTGATGTAATTTTAGAAAGAAGTTGGAATTCATCTGGCGTCTCTCTCTCAATACGTATTGGTCAAATAAAGAACATCTTTTACTGCATACTCTCATAAGTTTTGTATTAGCTGAATTCGGCTCATGCAGAACCCCCAGAGGGAAATCCCCAGAAATTTCCCCTAACAGGATGGTCAATCATGAGCACATGATCCCATTTAAATACCAGCAGACATGAAAAGGAAATGATGAAGTTCAGAGAGGGCAATTTGAGGCAGTAACCATTATTGCCCCGTACTACGCAGTATCGTGCCAAAAACTGGTAGAAACTGAAGGAAAATCAGGGTATTTAAACCATGTATGCAGGTTAAGAAAATTGCCATGCTGGCTGTCTCGATGATATATTGTTGGGCTCACATCCAGATCGAATACATTGATTCCAACTAATTCCAATCAAGACCAAGAATGAAACCAATTTTATTCATCTTAAAAAGTGAGACAGAAACAACAGTAGAGTACGTACTTCTGATTAGAAGGCATAACTTTAACCTGGTACATTTTAAAGGACTTCTGTATGCTTAAAATGATTCTTCAGCAAATATTAAAAAATGCAAATTCAATTGCGTAACACTGGTGGAGGTTTGCTCAAAAGGCGTCCACAGCTTGTGTCAAAATATGAGACAGCAGTATCCTGCATCACACAGGCTGACCTGCTGATGCATGCCAGGATCCAGAATTTGGACAATGCTATATCTACCAACTAATTTTCATGTCACTTTTGTGATGTCACAAGGGGCCGGGTGCTGGAGGGGCAGTCGTTCATTTCTCACTCAACATGGCCACAGAGTACAACCAGGCCTCACAAAGGATGGCTGCTAGCAATCCCAGAAGGAATTGGTGACCTTCAATTCAGAAACGCTTCTATGTCAATCCTGGGACTGAGGTTCAGCTGCAAACCCTTAGATAGACTATATAACTAGATCACCAAGCAATTGTAAAGGGCAGGAACCTGAGGGTGGAAGCAAGGAGAATGCTGGATTCCTGTGTGAACTACTTGCTGTCGGTAAATGACCATGTGCTTTGGGTGTTACGACCAGAACCGGACAACAAACCTGTAAGGTAACTTGACTCAGTAACTTGAGCCTTTTTTTGTTTATAAAACCATAAATTTGGCTACTTGCCTTCACGTGTGTTAATCAATAAATTGTTTATTGATTTGACTTGGTCCTCTGATTGTTTACTTTGTATCTCTAAACCCCACCCATGTCATCGCTGGATACTTTGCAGTCACGCTGTGCAAATAATAAGCACAGAGATACATGATATATCCTGTACTAGGGCTATTTGAATGGTGCAATTAATGGAAGCATTGTGCTGGATTGGTGGAACTGTTTTTAGGAATTTGTTGGATACATTTACTGAATGCATTAACAAAAGAGAGAAGAGTTCTTAACCCAGATCTTGTTGCAATGCCTTTTGATCTCCAACATGGCGATGATTGGAATGGAGGAGGCATGAGGGGAGGTATCTAGCTGCTTCATCAATGATCTTTCCTCCATCATGAGTGAAAATGGATCCCCAACGTTCAGCATTGTTTCTAATTTCTTAGATACTGAGCCTGTTCATGAACATTCACAGCATGACTTGGACAACATTCAGGTTGCCATCTCTAACCAAACAGAATCTAACTCTTGCCCCTTGACATTCAATGGCATTACCATGCTGAATCTCCCACAATCAATATTCTGGGGTTAGCATTGATCAGAAACTTAACTGGATGAGCAGATCAGAGGCTAATAATTCTGTGGTGAGGAACTCACCTCCTGAGTCCTTGAACCACGTCACAATCTTCAAGGCACAAGTCAGGAATTTGATGGAAACTCTCCACTTGCCTGGTTAAGTGCTGCTCCAACAACTCTCAAGACCATCCCCCTAATTGGCAGTCCCCCACCCGCTGATGCAGAGTTTCCCCCTTTCCTCCCTTTGCCCCACCACCAGGGTGCCCAGTGGGAAGTGCAAAGGGTACAGGTCCCCTGACCACCTGAGGGGTCTCAATGGCTTCACCGACAAGGCCATCACATCGGTCCCTGTTGGTGGGGACCATCTGAAATCATCACTGGTGAGGTCGGAAAGCTAAGCAAACCCGGACAAATGAGTTCCAGGCTCACTGAAGGATTTAAATTGGCTTATAAATATTTAAATCAGTCTCGCTCCCTTCCTGGGCGCAAGGCTAATTACGTCAATAAAAATGACCTGGGAAGATTGCGACTGGCCTGATGCAGGCATGATTCCCATTTTTTCCTCCCGCTGAAATTTCCTGCTACGCTACTTAACCAGTGCAGCAGGGTGGAAAAAGCACTCTCAATGTCTGTCCTTCTAATAGCAAATAACCAAGGCATTGGTGGATAGTTCTTGCTGATCTCTGGTCTATGAAGGTGTGTAAGGGTCATTGGGTATAAACATTTGACTAGCATGTGCTTTTATTCCAACTTTTCCTAAATCTATTAATTTCCCCTGACAGTCCCCCCTTTTGGCCCAAGGTTGCCAGCTTTGTGGAACTATTCTTTTCCTTTACACTCTTCTTCTCACAACTAATTTTTTGATAACAGATAATTGAAACAGTCAATTTAATGGATTTAAAATATTCTTCAGCTCTTCCTTTACTTGTATTCATCTTGTAGTTAATTCTTATTAACTATTATTTCTCCCTGGCCTTCATTTGTCCCAATCCAAAATTCTTTTTACTCTAAGATGGTAATGGTCAACACGAATAAAACTAATTGTTTTGAAATCAGTTTCTCTATAAAGTATGTGTCAGTGCCTTGCTCATTTAAAAATGTTGTCTAATTCTTCAGGCCATATTAACCATTTCATGTCCCATTGTTTGTCAAGTAGCTGAGCATGTCTGTGAGCCGTTCTTCAGTGCAGCTGCATCATGTGTTCTGATATGTTAGTTCACAAGTATCTGGATTTCTTGTATAGGTCAGAGTCACCCAACTTGAACACCTCAGACTTGGACTTCAGTAAGCAGTGGATATCCCTGATCATCCATGGTTTCCAGTTGGGAAACGCTCGGATTAAGAACATAAGAACATAAGAAATAGGAGCAGGAGTAGGCCATCTAGCCCCTCAAGCCTGCCCCGCCATTCAATAAGATCATGGCTGATCTGAAGTGGATCAGTTCCACTTACCCGCCTGATCCCTATAACCCCTAATTCCCTTACCGATCAGGAATCCATCTATCTGTGATTTAAGCAAATTCAGCGAGGTAGCCTCCACCACTTCAGTGGGCAGAGAATTCCAGAGATTCACCACCCTCTGAGAGAAGAAGTTCCTCCTCAACTCTGTCCTAAACTGACCCCCCTTTATTTTGAGGCTGTGCCCCCTAGTTCTAGCTTCCTTTCTAAGTGGAAAGAATCTCTCCACCTCTACCCTATCCAGCCCCTTCATTATCTTATAGGTCTCAATAAGATCCCCCCTCAGCCTTCTAAATTCCAACGAGTACAAACCCAATCTGCTCAGTCTCTCCTCATAATCAACACCCCTCATCTCTGGTATCAACCTGGTGAACCTTCTCTGCACTCCCTCCAAGGCCAATATATCCTTCCGCAAATAAGGGGACTTCTTTAGGGGCAGGTGTGACCTGTACACAAAAAACGGGTGGCACTTGAATCCCAGGGGGACCAATATCCTGGCAGGAAGGTTGGCTAAGGCTACTGGGGAGAGTTTAAACTAGATAGGTTGGGGGGAGGGGATCAAAATGAGGTGACTGAGAGTGAGGAAGGTAGTTCGCAAACAGAGAAGGGTTATAGGCAGTGCAAGAGGGTGGATGGACGGGGAATAGAGAAGGGGAGAGCTCAGACCAAAGGATTGAGATGTGTTTACTTTAATGCCAGGAGTATAGTGAATAAAGGGGATGAGCTCAGAGCGTGGATCGATGCCTGGAAGTATGCTGTGGTGGCCATTATGGAGACTTGGATGTCTCAGGGACAGGACTGGATACTCCAGGTGCCGGGATTCAGATGTTTCAGGAAGGACAGGGAGGGAGGCAAGAGAGGGGGTGGAGTGGCACTGCTGATCAGGGATAGTGTCACAGCTGTAGAGAAGGTGTATGCTGTGGAGGGATTGTCCACCGAGTCTCTGTGGGTGGAAGTTCGGAGTGGGAAGGGGCCGGTCACTTTGCCGGGAGTTTTCTATAGGCCACCCAATAGTAACAGGGAGGTGGAGGAGCAGATAGGGAAACAGATCCTGGAGAGATGCAATAATAGCAGAGTTGTTGTGATGGGAGACTTTAATTTCCCAAACATAGATTGGAATATCCCTAGGGTAAGGGGATTGGATGGGGAAGAGTTCATTAGGTGTGTTCAGGAGGGTTTCCTGACACAGCATGTGGACAAGCCTACAAGAGGAGAGGCTGTGCTTGATCTGATACTGACCAATGAATCTGGACAGGTGTCAGATCTCTCAGTGGGAGAGCATCTTGGGGATAGCAGTCATAACTCTATCTCCTTTAGGCTTGCATTGGAAAAAGAGAGGATCAGGCAAGCTAGGAAAGTGTTTATATGGAGTAAGGGGAAATATGAAGACATTAGACAGCAAATTAGAGGAGTAAATTGGAAGGAGGTATTCTCGGGGAAATGTACTGAAGAGAGGTGGCAGTTTTTCAAGGAATGTCTGTCTAGAGTTCTACAGGACAACGTTCCGAGCAGACAGGGAGGAGTTGGTTGGTTAAAGGAACCGTGGTGCACGAAAGCTGTGCAGGACCTAGTCGAGAAGAAAAGGAAAGCGTACAAAAGGCTCAGAGAGCTTGGCGAAGATAGGGATTTAGATGAGTATACGGCTTGTAGGAAGGGACTAAAGAAGGAAATTAGGAGAGCCAGAAGGGGTCACGAGAAGGCCCTGGCAGGTTGGATTAAGGAGAACCCTAAGGCGTTCTATAAATATGTGAAGAGTAAAAGGATGAAATGAGACTATAAAAGGTGAAGGCGGGAAAGTCTGTATGGAACCAGTAGAAATGGCAGAGGTGCTCAATGAGTATTTTGCCTCGGTTTTCACAGAAGAGAAGGACCTGGGTGGATGTACTGCGGGCGTGCGGTGGACTGAAAGGATTGAGTATGTGGACTTTAAGAAAGAGGTTGTGCTGGAATCTTTGAATGGCATCAAGATAGATAAGTCGCCGGGTCCGGATGAGATGTACCCCAGGTTACTGTGGGAGGCGAGGGAAGAGATTGCAGAGCCTCTGGCGATGATCTTTGTGTCGTCAATGGAGACGGGAGAGGCGCCGGAGGATTGGAGGATTGCGGATGTGGTTCCTATTTTCAAGAAGGGGAATAGGGATAGCCCAGGTAATTACCGGCCGGTGAGTCTAACTTCAGTGGTTGATAAACTGATGGAGAAGATCCTGAGGGACAGGATATATGAGCATTTAGAGAGGTTTAGTATGCTCAAGAATACTCAGCATGGCTTTGTCAAGGGCAGTTCGTGCCTTATGAGCCTGGTGGAGTTCTTTGAAAATGTGACTAAACACATTGATGAAGGGAAGGCGGTAGATGTGGTTTATATGGATTTTAGCAAGGCGTTCGATAAGGTCCCCCATGCAAGGCTTCCAGAAAAGGTGAGAGGGCATGGGATCCAAGGGGCTGCTGCCCGGTGGATCCAGAACTGGCTTGGCCAAAGGAGGCAGAGAGTGGGTATAGATGGGTCTTTTTCTAAATGGAGGTCGGTCACCAGTGGTGTGCCCCAGGGATCTGTTCTGGGACCCTTGCTGTTTGTCATTTTCATAAATGACCTGGATGAGGAAGCGGAGGGATGGGTTGGTAGGTTTGCCGATGACACGAAGGTTGGTGGGGTTGTGGATAGTCTGGAGGGATGTCAGAAGTTACAGAGAGACATAGATAGGATGCAAGACTGGGCGGAGAAGTGGCAGATGGACTTCAACCCAGATAAATGCGTCGTGGTCCATTTTGGTAGGTCAAATGGGATGAAGGAGTACAATATAAAGGGAAAGACTCTTAGTACTGTCGAGGATCAGAAGGACCTTGGGGTCCGGGTCCATAGGACTCTAAAATCGGCCCCGCAGGTGGAGGAGGTGGTTAAGAAGGCATATGGTGTGCTGGCCTTTATCAATCGAGGGATTGAGTTTAGGAGTCCGGGGATAATGATGCAGCTATATAAGACCCTCGTCAGACCCCACTTGGAGTACTGCGCTCAGTTCTGGTTGCCTCACTATAGGAAGGATGTGGAAAAGATTGAAAGGGTGCAGAGGAGATTTACAAGGATGTTGCCTGGATTGAGTGGCATGCCTTATGAGGATAGGCTGAGGGAGCTCGGTCTTTTCTCCTTGGAGAGACGTAGGATGAGAGGAGACCTAATAGAGGTGTATAAGATATTGAGAGGCATAGATCGGGTGGACTCTCAGAGGCTTTTTCCCAGGGTGGAAATGTTTGCTATGAGAGGACACAGGTTTAAGGTGCTGGGGGGTAGGTACAGGGGAGATGTTAGGGGTAAGTTTTTCACACAGAGGGTGGTGGGTGAGTGGAATCGGCTGCCGTCAGTGGTGGTGGAGGCAAACTCAATAGGGTCTTTTAAGAGACTCCTGGATGAGTACATGGAGCTTAATAGGATGGAGGGTTATAGGTAGGTCTGGAAGGTAGGGACGTGTTCGGCACAACTTGTGGGCCGAAGGGCCTGTTTGTGCTGTAGTTTTTCTATGTTTCTATGTTTCTAATACTGCACACAGTATTCTAGCTGCGGCCTCACCAATGCCCTGTACAGATGCAGCAAGACATCTCTGCTTTTATATTCTATTCCCCTTGCGATATAGGCCAACATCCCATTTGCCTTCTTGATCACCTGTTGCACCTGCAGACTGGGTTTTTGCGTCTCATGCACAAGGAACCCCAGGTCCCTCTGCACAGTAGCATGTTGTAATTTTTTTCCTTTTAGATAATAATCCAATTTGCTATTATTTCCTCCAAAGTGAATAACCTCGCATTTGTTAACGTTATACTCCGTCTGCCAGATCCTCGCCTAGCTTCTTTGGCACACAGTCTTCTACGCACTTACTAATGAAGTCTGTTATTGTCGTGGTATGCTCATTTAGGTCGGTCACTGAGTTCTTGACTCATCCACCGACTCAAAGCAATCCCATAGGAGATCATCCATTTCCTCAGACCAACCTTGCACGACTTTCTTTATTCGGTTCTCTGGCTTCAGCTTTTGCCTGTAAGCCGGGAGCACGAGCACAGCCTTGTGGTATGATTTGCCAAAGTGTGGACGAGGGATAGAGTGTAGGTATGTTTGATGTTTGTGCAGCAGTGGTCAAGGATGTTTGGGCCTCTGATAGGACAGGAGACGTTGGTGATATCTTGGTAGGGCACTCTTGAGCTTGGCCTGGTTGAAGTCACCGACCACGATGAACAAGGCCTCAGCATGTTTCGTCTCCAGGTTATTTGTAGTGGCATATGTTTCATCCAGCGCCGCCTTCATGTCCGCATGGGGTAGGATGTAAACTGCTGTCAGAATAACAAAGGTGAGCTCCCGCAGCAGGTCGAAGGGGTGGCATTTCAGCATCAGATACTCTGGGTCCAAGGAGCAGAAACATGCCAGTGTTCATCGAGCTTGCTTTCAAGAGATTGGAGATTTGCCAGGAGTAAGCTGGGGAGGCGTGCCTTGAGACCACATTGTTTCGATCCCTCCTGAAGGCCTGTGCTGATTTCCTGCGGGCCTGGAAGTCGGTGTGAGCAATCTGCGGTATCAAGAGTATAAGTGCATCTGGTGAGGTTCTTCACTTTGGTCGGTCTGTGGGTAAAGGATTTGTTCCCATGGTCACGGTTCCTGCATCAGCAGTTGGGTCTACGCGGTTGGGCATTCCAGGTCACTGTCGGGCTGTGGTTTGACTTCAGAGATCAGAGGATGTCTAGACCACACTCTGGCGAAGTCAAAGGCAGGTAAGTGAATGGGGACTCTGATGTCACGGTTGCGGATGAGCCAATGGCCTGGTCCATGTGTTCGGTCACTGCCAGGTTGGGGACTTCCTTCGGATGTCAGAGAATCTCTAGGTCATAGAAATCATAGAAACCCTACAGTGCAGAAGGAGGCCATTCGGCCCATCGAGTCTGCACCGACCACAATCCCACCCAGGCCCTACCCCCACATATTTACCCACTAATCCCTCTAACCTACGCATCTCAGGACTCTAAGGGGCAATTTTTAACCTGGCCAATCAACCTAACCCGCACATCTTTGGACTGTGGGAGGAAACCAGAGCACCCGGAGGAAACCCAAGCAGACATGAGGAGAATGTGCAAACTCCACACAGACAGTGACCCGAGCCGGGAATCGAACCCGGGACCCTGGAGCTGTGAAGCAGCAGTGCTAACCACTGTGCTACCGTGCTGCAAAGAAATTTAAAAGACCAGCATTAGTAATTGATTTTTTAGAAATGTGGGGCAATTGTAAAAGGGGGGTGGTGGAGGGAATGCTTGCGGCCTGCAAAAAGTTGCAACACTCCAGAACAGAGGATTTGCAGCTGCTGCACCGGCCGTCAGACTCTCATGGGGTGACTTCTAAGTCAGTGGAGGCCTGAGAGGAAGGCCCCGGTTCTCTGGCTGCTGCGCCTGCCCTCTGGCCCATGTGGTCGGCTGTTCCAGGTCAGGATTCTTCAGAGTCCGGAGAATCAACAAATCTGTGAGATTTAAGAAGAGCATTATTCGGCAGTTTAAAAGAGTTAAAGTTCAGTTTAAGAGCTTTGAACCAGAGTATAAGATAGAATTCGAGGGTATGCTGTTGGGCACAGCTCACAGGAAGCCATCTCGCTCCAGCGCCATCTTGATCTCTGATGCTTCAACAATGACTTGACTTGAATGTACGGAATTCTCTCAATTGGACAAAAGTACTCAGGCTAAAGATCGTGGATAATGACAGTGCCAGAGTCATGGGTAACCTCACACACTTTGCATTCACTTCTCAAAGGAGAAGGGGAGGAGAGGGATAAGTGCTTTCAACTGTATCAGTGGTCCTGGATCTGGAGGCAGCAACGACAACTAGATACGCGGTTAAAGACAAACCAAGGAGTGGCTCAGTCTAACCCTGCCAATGATGTGGTGAAACTCATTGATCAGTGCACCGCCAGGATTACAAAGTCTCTTGATACAGATTCAAGGTTGCAACTGTGAGATTAGGTACAAGCCAGGTAACATGATTGTCACATCTCAGCAGATTCTCTAACCCAGTGTAACAGAAGATATACCATTGAATCTACACATTGACTTCATTGACATTGAACTGGAAGATGACCTCCAATTTGATCTGGTAGATATTGAGCAACGCAAATACCAGCAGTTACAAGAAGAAACAGGGAAAGATTTGACACCACATAAAGCTGTGGAAATCCATAATTGAAGGATGGCCCAATTCAATTAAGCATGTCCACAAATACATGAGACCCTTTCTAAGCAACCCCCAGAAAATCATTTTGAAAGGAGGCAGGTCATCATACTTGAATCTTTGCAGCCTGACATTCTTCAACAACTTAATCACTCACACATGAGCATAGATTGAATGAGAAGACTCACGAGAAACAGTTGGGTATGAGCAGTGACATTGAAGTTGTCATCAGGAAGTGTGAGACATGTCAAGAGCATATGCCAATTCAGCACAAAAAAACCCACTGATTCCACATGAATTTCTTTCTCATCCATAGTTCAAAGTCGAGTCCAAACTCTTGTACATGGAACTGATATCATCTCTATTTTGCTAAGTATACCATTACTCAACAATTGCACAATACATCAAATACTACTATCGCACACTTTAGGTGCTATTTTCACTTTATTTGGTCTGCCGAGGGAGATCATTACAGATAATAGTCCACAATTTATTGGTATGTTATTTCTCTATGTGAAAATGAAATATCAATCACATTACCTCTTCTCCTTAGTACCCTGGATATCACAGTCCAGCTGAATGATTCACATGGTAAAATCCATATCGAGTGATTTTGAGCCCTCGTTTATCATCCATGCAAATGCCAGCAGACCTTCAAAATCCAGAAGTCGCAGTTATCACCGGTGAGAACACGATTTCAGATCTTCCCTGCCCCTCGCCGGCGACATCATCAGGTTCATGCACGAATGTTATTAACACGAATGTCCCCTCGTCAGATATTGACACCGAGCTGATTTTACATGATGTTTGTGTGGTTCATAACAGGTTCACACAGACATGAACCTGTCATGGGGATCTCCTCAGGCAACACCAAGGTACATAAAGCCCTCAGGGGAGAGGGACATGGCCAGGCAGTGCCCTGGCAATGCCTCCTGACACTGCCCCCTTTTCAGTGTCCAGAAGATTGACACTGTCAGGATGGCTCCATGCCTCTCTACAGCCAGGTTTTGCCAGCAATTTTGGGCACACCCTTGTATGACAGCGTAAAACAAGCCCCCAAAAGAGTGTCGTAAGATCTGGAGAGAAAACTGATCTGTTTCTCTGAGAGAGAAACGCGCCAGTTTACTCATCAGAAACAACATTCTGCCATTGGTAATATTTAGCCCATAATTCTGAATGTCGACAGACCAAGCAAGATCTATACGTTACAAAGTTACACCTGACAGCGACACTTGGAGTGCAAATATTCTATCTCAAACAGAGCTCATATTTTGCAAACAAGTGCGTACCAATTTACCACTTTTAAAATTAGTTATTTACCAGATGTGGGTATTGCTGGATCGGCTAGCATTTATTTCCCATCTCTACTCCACCTTGTGAAGGTGGAGGTGGGCTACTTTCTTGAACTGTTGTAGTCCATATGGTGTAGGTGCACACAGTGCTGTTAAAGCGGGATTTACAGGATTTTGACCCAGCAGC
The DNA here is from genome assembly GCF_964213995.1 of Mustelus asterias. Lineage (NCBI taxonomy): Eukaryota > Metazoa > Chordata > Chondrichthyes > Carcharhiniformes > Triakidae > Mustelus > Mustelus asterias. The sequence continues at coordinate 34,588,580 of NC_135821.1, forward strand.
AATGTGGTAATGGTGATATATTTCTAAGTCACCACTGTGAGTGACTTGAAGGGCAATTTGCAAGTGGTGGTGTTCCCATGTATCTGCTGCCCTTGTCCCTGTAGATCATAGCATTTGTGGGTTTAGAAGGTGCTGCCTAAGGAACCTTGGTGAGTCCCTGCAGTGCATCTTATAGTTGGCACACACTACTGCCACTGTTCGTCGGTGATGGAGAGAGAGAATATTTGTAGGAGGGGTGCCAATTAACCAGTCTGCTTTGTCCTGGTTGGTGTTGAGCTTTGAGTGTTGTTGAACTGTTATCCAGCAAAGTGGAGAGTAATCCATCACATTGCTGACTTGCGCCTTGCAGATAGTGGACAGACAGATTTTTAGCCTCTGACCTGCTTTTGTAACCACAATATATGTATATATAACTAGTCCAGTTCAGTTCCTGGTCAGCAGTAACCCCCCAGGATATTGATAGTGTGGGATTTTTAAAAAAAATCATTCATGGGATGTTGGCGTCGCTAGCTGAGCCCATCCCTAATTGTCCTAGAACAGAGTGGCTTGCTAGGCCATTTTAAGAGTCAACCACATGTGGATCTGAAGTCACATGTAGGCCAGACCAGGTAAGGGTGGCAGATTTCCTTCCCTAAAGGATATTAGTGAACCAGATGAGTTTTTACAACAATCGACAATGATTTCATAGTCATGTTTGGACTTAAATTAAAGTCCAGATTTTTATTGAATTAAAGTTCCACCCGGGAATCGTGGGATTCGAACCTGGGTTTCTGAATTACGAGTTGAATGATAATACTATAACGCCACTGCCTCTTAGAAACTAGAGAGCAACTTTTAAAACTGCAAGAGAAGATGATCAACATACACAATTAAAAGGCTGGTACCCAATGACCAAGTTTACAACTGGGACAAGTTCCCATCAAACATCCCACAGAAACTATGTAGCAAGAAGCCACGGTGACAACGAATTGCTCAGAACCATGGGCCTATGAAGTTGTTACACATAAAGATGCAATAGTGAGATTTAACTAAGGGCAAATGTGTTCTCTTCTCAACTACCATACAGTCTTACTGTATCTCAGACAAGATTCCGAATAAAACCAGGAACAACATCCAAGAATGGCAATCCCACACATCACTTTGAACAATTAAAGACACCTCCATACAAAGTTACCAGATTCTGGGTTTACCAATAGATTACTTCTCCAGCTTAGAGGCTCATAGGTTCACCAATTCTGTCTGCTTATGTAATTTTAACTAAACATGAACACGTCTTATAAATAGTTATACTTCTTTGGAAGGGGATATTGTAATATGCCTTTAAGGAATAGCAGCATGCCAGCACTAGAGAGGAAGTAAGCCATATGATCCAGCTTCATTTTCACTTTGACCTGTGAGCATAAAGCAGTCATGATGTGGAGATGCCAGCGTTGGACTGGGGTAAACACAGTAAGGAGTCTAACAACACCAGGTTAAAGTCCAACAGGTTTATTTGGTAGCAAACGCCACTAGCTTTTGGAGCGCTGGTCCTTCGTTAGGGGTGAGTGGGAGTTCTGTTCACAAGCAGGGCATATAAAGACACAAGCTCAATTTACAAAATAATGAATAATGATTGGAATGCGAGTCTTTACAGCTAGCTCAATTACACATGTGTGCGGAACCTGGCTATTAGCTAGCTGTAAAGACTTGCATTCCAATCATTATTCATTATTCTGTAAATTGAGCTTGTGTCTTTATATGCCCGGTTTGTGAACAGAACTCCCAATCACCTGACGAAGGAGCTGCGCTCCGAAAGCTAGTGGCGTTTGCTACCAAATAAACCTGTTGGACTTTAACCTGGTGTTGTTAGACTCCTTACTGAGCATAAAACAGCACAAGCAATGCTGCTGATGTTTACAAGCTTTCTATTCATATACATATGGCTTTATGTACCTAGTCTAAATAAGCTAACCCACAGCCTGTTTACCCAATCCCTTATGAATGATTTGTGCTTTCATATCATTATAAAAACACAACAGCAGGGATTCAATATAAAACAGCACAGAAAAATTGACAGACTCGGTATAAAAGAGAATGAGTAGCCAGTCTGTGGCTTCAGACTGAGTTTTGAAAAAAATCGAAGTGAGACATCAGAAGTGTGGAATTGATTGGCTGGTAAGTCTTTGTCTCATTTCTCTTTCGAACCTCGACTAATTTAGGAGTGATATGTTGACTGGCAGGAGTAGAGATTATTTGTAGTAGTGTTTATTAATTATAAATAAATTAAGAAAATAATTTAATTGTCACATAATATCGATGGCTGAGCTGGTGATAAGTTGAGCTTACCATATATGGGATCCAGTGTGATCCAAGGCAACTATACCTGCAGTTAGTATCTAATGCTCAAGGCACTTTGACTCAGAGTTAATGAGCCAGAAGCCAAGCTACAGACACTGCGATGCATCAAGGGGGGGAGAAAGTTACCTGGACAATTTGTCACAGGAGGCACAGTCACACCCCTTAGGATAGGTTCTTTTGATTTGGTCAGTGATTAAGGACAAGAGATTGTGACTGCAAGTGAGGCAGGTAATGAGAAGGTAGAAGTGGAGGAGCCTTAGCCCTTGCAATTTTCCCACAGGGTTGAGTTTCTTGCAGTTTGTATGGATGAGAACAAGGGCTGAAAGATGGATGAGAAAACTGATTATGGTGCAGGAAGTGATTCAAGTGGGGGGATTAAATAGCAATGTTCTATTAGTAGGGATAGTATAGTTTGTGGGATAGGTACAATTCTCTGTAGCCAAGAGCAAGAGCTCAGAACGTTTTGTTGCTTGCCTGATGCCAGAGTTTGGGACATCTGCTCAGAACTGAAGATGAATCTGAGTGGGGAGGGTAGTATCCAGTTGTTGTAGTCCACGTGGGTGTCAACCACATAAATAAGACAAGGAAAAATATTCTGCTTGGGCATTATGAGCAGCTACAGAACCACGAGCAAATTGGCATGGGGTAAATAAGGTTAGAAAGATGAATGTGTGGCCCCAAAGATTGGTGTGGAAGAAATAGGTTTTGATTGATAGAACATTGGCAATGGGGAAAGTGGATGCTGTACTGTTGGGATTACCAGAGTGAGGCAGGAAGGGACAGAGCATACAAATTTAAGATTGCACCAGCAGGCAAGGCCAGAGATTGCCAAAGATTGCCGACACTACAGTTAAGAAAGCCCACCAATGCCTCTACTTTCCAAGAAGACTAAGGAAATTTGGCATGTCCACTTAGACTCTCATCAACTTTTACAATGCAGCTTAGAAAGCATTCTTTCTGGTTGTATCACAGCTTGGTATGGCTCCTGCTCTGTCCAAGACTGCAAGAAACTACAAAGGGTCATGAACGAAGCCCAGTCCATCACTCAAACCAGCCTCCCACCATTGACACTGTCTACACTTCCCGCTGCCTTGGAAAAGCAGCCAGCATAATTAAGGACTTCACGCACTCGGACATTTGGGGTAGCTCTGTTAATTAAGGATGACGGTACAGTAGTAAGAGACAACCTCAGCATGAAGATCAAGAATTGGAATTAATTTGGGTAGAAACAAGAAATTGGAACGGTAAGAGATCACTTGCAGTAGTAGTTTACAGGTCGCTGCACTTTAGAACAGATTACACAAGAAGAAATAAATGGGGTATGTCAGAAAGTTACTGCAATAATCATAAATGCTTTTAATCTACATATAGAGTAAACAAATCAGCCTGGAAAATGAGATAGTGTATTCACGACAACTATTTAGAACAGTACATTCTCATGTGAACCAGGAAACTGCTATTTTAGATCTCTTATTGTGCAAAGAAACAGGACCAATCAATAACCTCATAGTAAAGGAGCCTCTAAGTGACAGCAGTCATTACACGATAGAATTTTACACTCAGTTTGAAGGCGAGAAGTGATTTAAGAACAGTGTTTTAAATGAACTGGGAAACTAGGTTAATAGTTAGGACAGTAGAGAAGTAGCAGCAGACTTTTAAGGAGATTTTAATAACTCTCAGCCAACATATATCCTGGTAAGAAAGAAGGACTCTGAGAAGGATGCATCATCCTTGATTAAATAAGGAAGTTAATAATATTTGATTTATTATTATCACAAGAATTAGTATACAGTGTGTGGTAAACCACTGTTAGCTAATTGCCTGTGTGTGTGACATGCCTGGACACGTCTCTGCCGGCCCTGCCCGGGACTCCTCCCCCCTCATCCAGGTATAAAGGCGACTGCTCCCCACCCCCTGCCTCAGTCTCCGGACCAGTTCATCGGCATGGGTGTGCTCCAAGTCTTTTGCTAATAAAAGCCTATTTGTTCTTGCATACAAACTAGTCTTTGCTTGATTGATAGTGCATCACAGTTTACCTTGCGCACTATACAGACAAAGCGTACCATACATAGAGAAGGAAATGAGAGAGTGTAGAATGCAGTGTTACTGTCATAGCTAGGATGTAGAGAAAGGTCAACTTAGTGCAAGGTAGGTCCATTCAAAAGTCTGATGGCAGCAGGGAAGAAGCTGCTCTTGAGTCGTTTGGTACGTGTGCCTTTTAGTATCTTTTTCCCAACAGAAGAAGGTGGAAAAGAGAATGTCCAGGGTGCCTGAGGTCCTTAATTATGCTGGCTGCTTTTCTAAGGCAGCGGGAAGTGTAGACAGTGTCAATGGTGGGAGGCTGTCTTGAGTGATGGACTGGGCTTCATTCATGACCCTTTGTAGTTTCTTGCAGTCTTGGACAGATGAGGAGCCATACCAAGCTGTGTTACAACCAGAAAGAATGCTTTCTAAGCTGCATTGTAAAAGTTAATGAGAGTCGAAGTGGACATGCCAAATTTCTTTAGTCTTCTTGGAAAGTAGATCCATTGGTGGGCTTTCTTAACCATGGTGTCGGCATGTCGAGGGACCAGGACAGGTTGCTGGTGATTTGGACACCTAAAAACTTGAAGCTCTCGACCATTTAGTATCAATACCAAGAGTATCAAACTGAAAGTAATACTGTGCAATTCTGCAAATGTGGGTGTCATGCTGACACAATGGTTAGTACTGCTACCTCATAGCGCCAGGGACCCAGGTTCAATTCTGGCATTGGGTGACTGTGTCTGAATGGAGTTTGCATTCTCCCCATGTCTGCGTGGCTTTCCTCCGGGGTGCTTCAGTTTCCTCCCACAGTCCAAAGATGTGTGAGTTAGGGGGATTGGCCATGCTAAATTGCCCCTTAGTATCCATAGATGTGTAGGTTAGGAGAGTTAGCAGGGTAAATACATGGGGTTATTGGGATAGGGCCTGGGTGGGATCGTTGTCCCAGGGTCGGTGCAGTCTCGATGGGCTGAATGGCTGCCTGCTGCAGGGATTCTATGAAATATTAGTCATATGTCAGAAAATTGGACAGATTTCTCGAATCAGCAAAGAATGACTAAAAACTAATTAAAAAAAGAGATCAGTATATGAGAGAAAGCCAGCTAGAATATTTAAAAACAGATAGTAAGAGATTTTACAATTATTTAAAAAGGAAAAGAGTAACTAAAATAGGCAATGGTCCTCGAGAGAGTGATCTGGGGAACTAACAATGGGAAACAAAGAAATGGTGGCAGCATTGAACAACAATTTTGCATCTGTCTTCATTATAGAGGACTTGGGCCCAGATTTGCATCATGTCAGAGAGGCTTTCCATTAAAACCAAAATCCCGGAAATGGACCAAGTTTCTAAGCTCTGTCCCTTGCAACTGGCATTTCCTATCTTTGCGGGGTGGGATTGGAGTTGAGCTAGGGTTCAAGCATGTGTGTTTCGCAGAGACAGCTGGCCATATAAATCAACATTAGCCTCGACGGTAAGAAATAATGCAATGGAATCCCCTGGTCTTTGGGACCTTTAGTTAAAGCTTGATCACTAGGTTTCACATTGGGTTAAAATACACGCTGAAGGTGTTAAAAATGGTGTTGAAGGCTGCTGAGAACTCTTCCACCCCTATCTAAAGAGGACACTGTCAGTTACCAGATCCAAGGTATAATGAAAAAAAAGTACCCTAGTGCTTCTGCTCTTTTGCACGAAGGCCCTATGCTGCTCCATATCAGAGGAAGTGCTTCTCCCGTAACTTTCACCTTTGGCCTCTCTGCAGACTTCTCAGGCTTTCAAATGTACTGGGTAGGGGAAGTGACTGCTCACCAGTTGCAGACATCGATTGGTAACTCTTAACAGTTTGTCTCTTTCCTCGGTGGATTTATAAATTAATTTTGTCATTGTTCCATTGATGGCACCAACCCTTGGCTAGATTGGTGTCACCACCATTGCTACCATGTTTTATATATGCCTCGCATCATTGCTGGCCTCTGCTACATGTAATCCATCTGATCTTGAGAGACTGTGGTCCGACTCTGGGATTTGCTTTAAACTGGTTTATTAATGCTCTGTATAAAATAAGTTGCAGAATATGTATTTCTCTCCTAAAGTACAAAATGTTTCATCCTCTTCCGAGAATCGAGCACATGACTGCTGGTGTCACTGATACATGATGGTCTACATCACTTCTTAGCATAGCTACTCTATTCTCTCATAACGCTGCAATTATGGCATTTCAAGTCCATATCCAAGTATTTTTAAAGTGTTATGAGATTTCTGCTTCTTCAGCCCCTGAATTCCAGATCCGCACCACTCAACATTCTCCTTGAAACCTCTTTAAACCTTTTATCCTAAATTTATGCTGCTGGTTATGGACCCCTCAACAAAGGAGAAAAGGACTTCCCTCACCACTCTATCTAGGCCCCTCATAATTTTATACACTTCAGTTAGACCTTCCCTCAAACTCCTCAGTTCTAAGGAAAACAACCCTGGCTATAATACAGTATCTCAGTAAGCCCGACTGCAAAGGATCAGTATTTATGGTTGAACATAAACTAAGTCACTACTGAGTGGTGTACATACAAAAATCCCAACCGGGAAGTTCTGCAGACCCTTATGCCTTATAAAGGGCTCAGGTGATGAATTCCGCCTGGGTGTGCCATTACCTTTTACCAATGGAACTCATATTCAATGAGCCCCACAGGGAGATCAAATAGAGATTCCTCATGGAAGTCCTAGGGGTTGTCACACTTGTCTATCCAATCTTTTGTCATAACTAAGGTGACATTTCTAAATTTGTGATCCCTCTCTCTCGCCTGCTGCGCCCTTTGCCTACAGTTTGAGTCTTTCATAGAAACATAGAAGATAGGAGGAGGCCATTTGGCCTTTTGAGCCTGCTCCACCATTCACTACGATTATGGCTGATCATCCAACTCAATAGCCTAATCCTGCTTTTTACCCATAACCCTTGATCCCATTTGCCCCAAATGCTATATCTACTCTCCTTTTGAATACATTCAATGTTTTGGAGCAACTACTTCCTGTGGTAATGAATTCCACAGGCTTATCATTCTTTGGGTGAAGAAATGTCTCCTGCCCTCCGTTCTAAGTGGTCTACCCTGAATCCTCAGACTGTGACCCCTGGTTCTGGACTCCCTCATTGGGATGTTCCCATCGGGAATATCCTCCCTGCATCTACCCTGTCTAGTCCTGTTGGAATTTTACAAGTCTCTGAGATCACCCCTCATTCGTCTGAACTCCAGCAAAAACAATCCTAAACTAGTCAATCTCTCCTTGTACATCAGTCCCATCATCCCCGGAATCAGCCCAGTAAATCTTTGCTGCACACTCGTGAGCAAGAACGTCCTTCTTCAGAAAAGTAGACCAAAACTGCACACGATACTCTAGATGTGGCCTCACCAAGGCCCTGTACAATTGCAATAACACATCCCTGCTCCTGTACTCAACCTCTGCAATGAAGGCTAAATGCCAATTGCCTTCTTTACCGCCTGCTGCACCTGCATGCTTACTTTCAGTGACTGGTGCACAATGACACTCAGGTCCCGCTGCACACTCCCCTCTCTCTCTCTTCAGAATCAATTAAAGCAGACTTGAGTCCAGCAGTGTAGTTCCCTTTTTACAGAGTGGGTGTCATTAGGAAGGGAAGGCTTCTTTCACCAAATGCTACTCAATTGCTGCTGGAAACAGCACAAGGAGTTTATCAGACGTAGATTTGCTTGGACCCTCACTAAACCATGTTATTGATGTGGGAGACCAAATTTATGGGCTCTCCATTGAAATTGGCTCAGACAAATCATGGCCTTGCACACAGAAAGGAGGGTGAGCCATTTCTTTCTTAAATTCTTTGAGCCCTTCAAAAAGGTGCATCGTCCATTCTAAATGGTGTATAGGAAATTCCACATTCACAGCAATTACAATGGAGCTTAAATCTTCACCTTTTTCTACTGGCACTTTGTCACTCTGATGTTCTAAAAGCTTCCAATTAATTGACATGGATTCAATAAACTTTAAAATTCTTAATGGCTACATTATGTACTTTACTGGAGTTGTAAGTCACACTCTGGCCAGGCATTAATTTATTTGATCTCTACCGGAGTCAGTTGAATTTGTGATTTTAACATTTGATATTGTTTCAGAATCAGTGGCCTGAAATGACTAATGTATGTAGGGGCACCAATACTGATGAATTAATGCACGTTGATGTGTGGGTGCACGATGTGGAGATCTAAATGCCCATGTTAGACATAGATACAAGGTGTTACATATACATATTCTGTTGCTGATGGAATAAATCAAGACAGTTTCTGCATAAATATATTAATGCCATCTGGGTCTCAGGATGAAGGAGTATGACATGTGACTGAACATTGAAAAATGGTTATACAGTTACAACGAACAGTGTGAACAAGCTATATACTTCAGGGCTCCAATCTACATTTGAACTAAGATTAAATTATTGATGAAGAGGATGCAAAAAAGACCATTGGAGACAAAAGTGTAAACACATGTAATGATGGGTCTCAGCTGCAGAGGGAATTTAAGATAAAATGAAAGCTATGTGCATCAATAGTTGTCCGAACTGAGGAGTTCAGAACTTTCAGTGCACATCATGGTAAATCAATGAGCTGAGGCAGCATTGAAATATAGGGTTCATGCAATCTTAGGTTTGACAACTGTGAAAGGTAAATAGAAGCTTAACAGAAAGTATGGATGGTACTTGGTGGAGGGGTGGTTGCATAGGAGAGCTCCTTGCTGCCATTTTTTTGGGAAGGTGCACTGCATCAAGTGCTACTTTTGCACTTGACAGAACAGTGGCAGATCTTCACCAGGATCAGGGAGGTTAGTAGACTCCATGGGGTAGGGAAATCAGCAGCAAGGGCAGGGGTTGGATCTCAGCAGGTGCCTCCTCCACAACCTTTACCATTGCTGGGTTTCTTGTTCAGGCACTGTCTGCCTTTGAATGAGGGACCCTGCACCCACCCCTCATACCCAACTGCTGGAAGCTGCAAGCAATCCTGCACAAGTTCATTTCTTGAGCTTCTGCATAGTGAACCCCTTGGTCCGCTGCTAGCTTAATACCGGCTGTGTTGGGATGTTCCCCTTAAGTTGACAGTATTTGCCCATTTTAAGGGCATCAATTGACCACTGGGCAGGAAGGCTGTCCATGGCCTCCCTGCCCTAGGCTTAATTGGGATGGTAAGTTGGTGAGGTCCTCACCTGCCATCCTCCCATCTGATTACATGCCCTCCCACTTTCCTGCCACCAAACTCACCATGGTGGAAGGTATTAAATTCTGCCCTTAGCGTGGTGAGTACCGAGCTAAGCAGGAAAAAATTGTTTGAGATGGTGATTAACTGGAGTAAGTGAAGTATATACCAGAAAACTAATATTAGAGAAAGATGTTGACATAGGAGATGGGGGACAGAATTTAATGTAGGTGAAGAGGGTCTTCACCTGCTGACTGATTGGAGAGCCAATTAAGTGCTAATCAACCTCCTAACTGGTCAGTGGATCAAAGACTGTGGGGGACCGAGAACCTGTCCCTGAAAGTTGCTGGCCAGTAAGAGGCCAGCAACTCTGAATTAATCGGCAGTGCCATTGGGAATGCACTCATCCAAGGCCCATGTTTGCTGAAGAACCCAGACCACAGTGAGTGATGGGAGGAAGGGCATCTCGGGGGAGGTGTGTTAGTGGCAAGGGCAGGGTTTGCACTCAGATGGCCTCTCCCCTACCCAGTGCCAGATCTCCTTGATCAGGCACTAGGACAAGGATTGCTTTTCGAGCTTTCTGCATGGAGAATCCCTTCCTCCCCAGGTGAACATCAGTGATGGTGGATGAGGTACTTAAGTCGGTATTAATTATTTCAACTGAGGGCCTCAACGGGCAGATAGGCAAGAAGGCTATCCACCACCGCAGACTTAATCAGGGTGGAGGCAGGGCAGCATTAAATTCTGTTCAGTGAGCAGATGTATAAAGAAGAACAACAATGGAGTAATACAGGGTGTGATAGTGTGGCCCTTTTAAGGAGCAATTGTCATGAGTCACATGACCCCATCAGAGCAAAGTACATGAACCAAAGCCTATCAAATATTAGGGTGTGGGTCTGGATCAGTGTCACCTGCAAGATGAGCCCAGGAGTTGGTGGGACTAGACCTGTGTCCGTATGTCGTTACAACTATTGTTCAATAAATCACCATTGTGATTTAAGGCTACCTTGTCATATTACCTCGCGCTACAGTATTGGTGATGACAATAAATTGGTCTGCAGTTGCAAAAAAAGTCAACATTTGAAGGGGAAAGGACAAGTCTCTGAAAACCTGCAAGGAAGGTTAAAAAGTCATTATACCAACCATAGTTAAGTAGCTATACCATTATTCAGGAAAATCGATTCATTTGATCTGGAGGATGAAATTTGGGAGCAGCTCATCGAAAGGCTTTGATATGAAAAAGTAACTTCTGAAGAAAAGCAGAATGGTATTTTTCTTGTCATTTGCAGAGGACAGACATATAACGTCATAAGAAGCCTCACTTCTCTGGAGGCACTGGGTACGAAATCTTTAACCAGCTAATTGCACCACCGAGGGACCACTGCAATCTCCAACCCTCTATTATAAGGCGGATTCCAGCTCTGGGTGACTGTGTCTGTGTGGAGTTTGCACGTTCTCCCCGTGTCTATGTGGGTTTCCTCCGGTGCTTCAGATTCCTCCCACAGTCCAAAGATGTGAAGGTGAGGTGGATTGGCCAGATAAATGTGTGGGATTACAGGGATAGGACGGAGGCTTGACCAAATGGCTGAACTCTGATTTTCGCCCATCTTTCAGTGATATGTTTTGTGGCCATCTTGTAAGTGGCATTAATAGATTGAACATTCAGAAGAAGTTGCTGGTAGAAACTAATATATCCCGAGACAAGACAGTTGAATTGGTTCAAGTAGCTGAAAGCACTGAACAGAGCACTGCAAGGAGAGGTGAATCAACTATGGTGGGAAACAGCAGCTGCTGGAAATACCAGTAATATGGACACAGCATAGCCTAAGAAAAGGAAGAGGAAGAGAAGTTGTTAGCCATATGGGTTTCATGCATGTTTCATTGTGGGGGAGACATCTCCAAGACAGATGCAAATGTAAAAGAGTTCATTTGTTTCAGGTGCAATAGGAACGGCCACATACAAGTCAGATGCAGAGTCAAACAGGCTGCGCCTAGTCCCCCAAAAAAGTGAGAACTCCAGTGAGTAGGCTTGAGGAAATTTCAGAAGAGAAGTCCAAAGTTTATAAGCACAACATTGTAAAGTTAAATAACAAGCCCCCCATCTGAATTGTCCTTGTGTTTAATAAGCGTCCATTAACTATGGAGGTTGATACTGGGGCTCCAGCCATGGTAGTAGGAGAGCAAACATACAAGTGTTTACAGGGAGGTTTGCAACCTTTGAGTCTTAATGACCAAGTTGGCAACCTATATGAGGCACTGAAGTTACTGGGCACATTGTCAACACCAATGTCTTGTGGGAAACTTATGGGAAACCTAGATCAACGCAAAAATATTTTAAAACTGGCGAGTACCTATGCCCCAAATCAAAAGGTTGAGGTGAGAAGCAGTTGAAATGATTGGAACACCTAAGGATAATTAAACCAGGACAATTCTCCAGATGGGGCTGCGCCAATAACCAGTGTTAAAACCAGACCACACAGTGAGGATTTGTTAATGGACGCTCGTTAAACGCAAGGACAATTCAGATGGTGGGCTTGTTATTTAACTTTACAATGTTGACCGTGAACAGAACTGATAGATATCCTATCCTAGGATAGAAGACATTTACACAAAACTGGCAGGAGGCCTCAAGTACATCATTGAACATCAGTCATGTATACCAGCAGCTTGAGCTGGAGAAAGACTCAGGGAAAATTGTCACTATTAATACACACAGGCTTAATCCGATGTACAAGGTTACCCTTCGGTATCTCATCTGTGTGTACTATCTTTCAGCGCACCATGGAAAACCTTCTGCAAGAGAGGTGATCGTGTATCTGGATGATGTCTTAACAAGGGAATCACCCTAAGAGCATAGGGAAAATTGTGAGTCCTCAAAAGATTCATGGAAGCTGGTATCCACTTGAAAAGAGAAAGATGTGTGGGATTGGCGGGGGCAAATCTCCCCAAAAAATTCTAAGTGTCGAATTTGCATAAAAACTGGAGTAAATCACGCTGGTTTTTTCAGCGTGATTTTCAAAATGAATCTCCCACGCTCCGTGCATCACAAAGTGCCTTAGCCTGAATCTTGCGAAAAAGCGCTGCGTGGGTGGGTCCGGGCCAAAATTAGCATTAACATAATTTATGCAGCTCTGCGCCAAGCGGAGCTGACAGTGCCAGAAATCCGGCGCCAAGGGACTCGCGGAGGCCATGATACCCAGTGGGGAGCCCACTAAACAACCTCCGCTTGACTCTCCAGGCCCACTGCAGCTGGAGACCCAGCAGCACAGCGGGCTGGGAGAATTGGTCCCGTACTTTTCAGGCTGATTAAGGCCATGCGTTTAGGATTTCAAGTCGATGGAAAAGGCTTACACCTACTCGAAGTAAGGTAAAGGCAATAAGAGGTGCCTGCGCCAAAGAATGTGACAGAGTTGAAGTCCTCCTTAGGGTGGTCAACTATTATGACTGCTTTTTTCCAAACTTGTCTACCATTTTGGCACCCTTGCACTGACTTCTTAAAAAAATATCAATGTTGGCAATGGGAATATTCTCAGAGAAAAACCTTTTACCAAGTGAAATAGACCCTACGATTATCTACCGTACATGATTGGAACGTTAGGTCATTTTGAGTGAGTGTCTACCACAATCAAAACATCATTCTTATAAAACGACCGGCAAAGTCAATGTCCCTGCCCTGGGGTGGCTGGGCAAGCAGGTAATAGTGACACCTAATGGCATAGGGGTTGTACTATCCCATATGATGGAAGATGACAGGGAGTGGCCTGTCACTTTTGCTTCCTGGACCTTGTCTGATGCCAAATGGAAATAATCACAGATTGATAACAAGTGTGTGGTAGTCAAATCCCACTAATGTTTATGGCTGCCACTTCATCATCTTGGACCACAAGCCATTACTAAGGCTGTTCTGCGAGAATAAAGCAGTTCTACGAATGGATCGACCAGAAGGTGTGCTTACTTTTGGCTGCTTATAGTTACACTTTTCAACACAGGCCAGGAACACAGATCTCTAAAGCAGGTGCTCTAAGTCCAATTCCACTTCCACAGATGGTATCTCTGCCTCCAATTCCACAGGAGATGGTCTTTTCTTTGAATGCTCTGGTCACTCTGCCCATTTTGTTGGCCCACGTCACACCATGACCCAGAGGGACCTGGTACTCTCAAAGGTTAAAAGAATGGCTTTAACCAGCTGACATTTTGACAAATCTGAACCAAGTCCAGCCCAACTTGCAGCAAAGGGATGAAATCAACTGTGAAGACTGGCTGCTTTTGTGGGGGAACCAGATGAAAGTATCACTCCTGCAGGAGCTACACTTTGCACATCCAGGGCAAATGAAGATGATGGCCAGGAATTGACAAGGAAATGGAGTGTGTGGTCCATGGTTGTGAGAAATGCCAAATGTAGCAGATCCTTCTGTACACAGCAAACCTACCTACACTCCTGGGAGTGGCCCAGCCACCCCCAGGGCGAGGCTGCACATTGACTTTGCCGGTCCTTTTATAAGAATGATGCTTTTGATTGTGGTAGGCACCCACTCAAAATGACCTAACATTCCAATCATGTGTTCAACGACTTTTTCAGCCACCTTAGACAAGCTGTGACAATTGTTTGCAAGACATGGCATATCAGAGGTGGTCATTTCTGACATTGGCACCACTTTCACAGCTGAAGAGTGTCAACACTTCCTCAACACTAATGGCACCCTGCTTCCAATGGATTGGCAGAAAGTGCAGTGCAAACCTTTACAGCATCGATGCAAAAGCAGTCTAATGGACCACTGCCACTCCTGCTACCACGGGTTACACTGGATGAATTGGTGATGGGCCAATGTCTTGGAACCCACCTTGACTTAATTTCCCTAATGGGTAGAGGCTAAACAAGCCTCACAGAGTACAAACTTCCTTAAAACATACCCTTGCCACAGGTTTAGCACAGAAAATATGAATGCTCATGTGATGCTGGAACTTGATCCTTTGGTTGGAGAATTGAAACTCTGACTTCCCAGCCTTAACTTCTAGCAGCCCTTGGGGTAGAGAATGCCATTGCTGGCTTCCAGCTTTCAACCAGCAAACCACTGCAAGAGACAGAATTCTCATTCCAGGAAGGCAAGAAGACCTGCTTCCAGCTAGCCAACAGAATCTATAATACCATGATGAGGAGATGCCGGCAATTGGACTGAGGTGGGCATAGTAAGAAGTCTTACAACACCAGGTTAAAGTCCAACAGGTTTATTTGGTATCACAAGCTTTTTTGAGTGCTGCTCCTTCATCAGATGAGTAGACACGCCCCTAATCCCCTAAGCAGCGCTCCGAAAGCTCGTGATACCAAATAAACCTGTTGGACTTTAACCGGTGTTGTGAGACTTCTTTCTATAATACCATGGAGAGAGAGAAAACCTGCCTGCAACTTGACAACCAGGACAGCTTCTGACTCTGAACCAAAACTGAAAGTGAATCCTTGGATTCTTCTGGGGAGGAACCACCTGACTTTGACTTGTCAATCAATCTTCCTCCTAACAATTCAAAAGATTGTAAAATTTCGGGTACTGCATGAAGCCCAGAGTGAAAATAAACAAAGCCCCATTAAACCATTGAAGCAACAATAAAATGACCTCTATGCAGGCAGCCAACGCCACAATGAAACCAAAAGGCCTGCTTACAAACTGCAGAGAACATAAAAAATACATTTCTTAAAAACACACTAGCATCACACTGCTTCTGTAATCCACGCCTTGATTGATTAAAGGCAAGTGTCTCATATGCCTTTTTCATCATCCCACTAACATGCCCTTCTGTCCTCAGAGGTCTATGGATAAACATGTTAAGGTCCCTTTTTTTGTTCCCCCGAACTTCCTAGTGTCATGCCATTCATTTAATACTTCCTTGCATCACCTAACACTTTTCGGGCCTAAATTCCATTTGACCATCCCATCTATACCTTCTTGAAGCCTGAGACACTCGGCCTCACTGTTAATCACCCGGTCAATCTTTCTCATCCTCAAACTTACTAATCCTACCCCCGACCACGCACCCCCCACCCCACCCCAAATAGTCATCTGTTGCTTATATAAATGACAAATAATAGGGGCCCCTGTGGTACACCACTGGACACACCTTCCAGTCACTAAATAGTCTTCTGCCATCACCCTCTGTCTCCTACAACTGAGCCAATTTTGAATCCATTTTATCAATTTACCCAGTATCCCATGTGCATTTGCCTTCTTTACAAGTCTCCCACGTGAGACCTTGTCAAAGGCTTTGCTGAAATCCATATCAACCGCACTACCCTCATCTACACACCTGGTCACCTCAAAAAAATCAATCAAATTTGTTAGGCATGACCTCCCTCTGACAAAGCCATGCTGACTATCCCTGATCAAACCTTGCCTCTCCAACTGGAGATAGAGACTCTCCTTCAAAATGTTCTTCAATGGTCCCTACCACCGACGTGAGATTCACTGGTCTATAGTTCCCTGGCATATCTCAACAATCCTTCTTTTAAAAGCAGAACCACATTGGCTGTTCTCCAGTCCTCTAACACTTCCCCCGTGGCATGAGAGGAATTAAAAATTTGGGTCAGAGCCCCTGTAATTTCCTCCCTTCCCTTCCACAGCAGTCTGGGACATAATTCATCTGGACCTGAAGATTTGTCCACTTTTAAGCCTGTGAACACTCCAATGCCTTGTCGCTCCCTCCCTCCTATGTCAATTTGCTCAAGAACCTTGCAGTCTCTCTTCCTGAACTCCATACCTTCATCCTCATTCTCTTGGGTGAAGTTGGATGTGAAGTATTTGTTCAACACTCTACCAATGTCCACTGGCTCAACCCAAGATTGCCCCCCCCCGGGTCCTTAAAGAATCCTACTATTTTCCTGGTTATCCTCTTCCCACCCCCATGGATATACTTTTATAAAATATCTTGGGATTTTCCCTACTTTTACCAGCCAGAGCTTTCTCATATTGCTTTCTTAAACTCCACCCTGCACTTTCTGCTCTTCCGCTCTTCAGATTTACCTTTCCAGATAATGCCTTCTATTAATTTTGAATGGATGTACATGTGTTCAGAAGAAGGAAGGGACCCCTCACCAGTGCTGGTTAAATGGTTCATCAATGACATTCGGGTTAGTTGCTGATGAGTTAGTATAAGCAAGTTGCACTGATACTTACAGGGAATGATGTGGTACATGGTGAAGGCCTTTTCTCTCAGTTCAAAGGTTCTGCTCAGGCAGCCTGTTTCCAATCATAGATGTACCTTGGCCTTCAGCATAACAGGGAGAATGAGCAGAGGCTACAAGCTGCTCAAAGGGCGAGGAGGAGGAGAAGCAGGCCAAATCCACCTAAGGTAGTAGTGAGCCTTTGTCCTATCAAAATTAAGTTAGGATTAGTAAGTGCAACACTTCTGTTTCACTGAAATCTTTCACTGTTTACAGGTAGATTTGCCGTCTCAAACAGGGCAAAGATGGCATTTCAGGAGTCTTTGTGTCAGACTCCATCAGGACTAGAGCAGGTGACAAGTCCAACATTTTGCTGTCTAAAGGAGGCACTTGCATGCTGTCTACAAAGAAAGGAGAATATAATGAAACCTCTCTGGCAGAACGAACATCCGGTTTCACCATGACAACAGATTTCTCTGTAGTGCTACTTAGTATTGAATGTACACACAATGCTTTTTGGGTTCTGCAAGTACATTTAGAGGTGTATACAACAGCAAATCATTCCACTCACTCTCTGTTCAGTTTGTTTGCAATCACATTCAGCACTCCACACTTGTCAATGCCTGGTAGCAGTCGTGATGCCTTTATTCTATGCCAATCTGCTATACCAAATGCATTTGGGTCACCAGGAGAAAGTGAGTGTTGAGTCATGCGACCATACAAAATGCCATTGATGTGCTTAAGCAGAGTTTCTGCTGCCTGGAACATTCTGGAAGAACGCTACAGCACTCTTAAGAGCACATATCATGATTCATTGTGACCTGCTGCATTCTCCACAACTTTGCCACCATGCAGACACAGAGCTTGCCATGAGTTAAAAGTGAAGAGGAATGTGAAGAAGAGAAAGTGGTGAGAATATCAATTTGCCCCCTTTCCAGTCAGGTTATTTGTAATTGGTTCATTTCAATGCGGTACCAGTGAACACAATCCCAATTTTTCCCAACAGCAACAGCCCCACTTCTATGTTTAATCCCTATGTTACTGACCATCTCCGAATCCTATTTCACAGTGCTGAAATAAAAGTTCAGTTTATTTATTATTAGTCACAAGTAAGGCTTACATTAACACTGCAATGAAGTTACTGTGAAATTCCCCTCTTCGCCACAGTCCGGTGCCTGTTCGGGTCAATGCAGCTAACCACATCTGTCAGAATGTGGGCGGCACGGTAGCACAGTGGTTAGCACTGCTGCTTCACAGCTCCAGGGACCTGGGTTCGATTCCCGGCTCGAGTCACTGTCTGTGTGGAGTTTGCACATTCTCCTCGTGTCTGCGTGGGTTTCCTCCAGGTGTTCCGGTTTCCTCCCACAGTCCAAAGATGTGCAGGTTAGGTTGATTGGCCAGGTTAAAAATTGCCCCTTAGAATCCTAAGATGCGTAGGTTAGAGGGATTAGCGGGTAAATATGTGGGGGTAGGGCCTGGGTGGGATTGTGGTCGGTGCAGACTCGATGGGCCGAATGGCCTCCTTCTGCACTGTAGGGATTCTATGATTCTATGATTCTATGAAACCCACGCAGACACAGGGAGAACGTGCAAACTCCACACAGACAATGACCCAAGCCAGGAATTGAACCTGGGTCCCTGGTGCTGTGAAGCAGCAGTGCTAACCACTGTACTACCGTGTCGTCCTCAAAGCCATCAGAAAACAAAAAATTCCAAACCAACTGATTAATCAAATCAATCAATGTAAAAATTCAACTAATCAATCTTGAGCATGCTCTGAATACTTGCCTTTCATATGCCTTTGCTTGGCTTTTTCACCATGCTACCTCAGTGGCTGCAGCATGATAACTTCAATTACTCAGAATAAGCCGATTCCTACTATAAAGAAAAATTAAGTAATTCCATATGTAATTACTAACGAAGTTCAGGAAAGCATCAAACTTAAGGAAAAAGTATATAACTTGCACATAGACAAGTGGCAGCTCAGATGATTGGTCAGAATATAAAGAAGAGTAGAGAATGACTAAAAGATTAATCAGGAGAAAGAAATTAGGATATGAAAGGAAACTAGCTTGAAATGTAAAATTGGATAGTAAGACTTTTTACAGGTATCTAAAAAGGCAAAGATTCTACAGGTATTTATAAAGGAAAACAGTAAGTCAAAATGAGTGTTGGTTCTCCGAGAGACTGGGATTTATTATTTTTAAGGAAATGGAGGATGAAGTGACCAATTACTTTGCTTCTGTTTTCACTCTACAAGATATAATAATAGCTGTAAATCAATAGTTGGAAGGGAAAGGGGACCTTTTTAAATTACAATTAGTAGAGAAGTGCTTCTCAGAAACTAATGGAGCTGCATGCTGACAAGTCATCGGTTCCTGATGGACTTTATTCTCGGGTCTTAAAAATGGCGGCTAAAGAGGTAATGGATATGTTGCTTCTAATTTTCCAAAATTTTCTAAATTCTGCAAACATTCTGTAAGAGTGAATTTATGGATTTGGTAAAAGGGAGGATAGATTAAACATCCCTGCAGTAGAGTAAAATCACATGCTAATCAAATGCTTGTACCTCAATATTCTGACATCAGCAGAACTTGTCAGCAAGGTTGTTTACATTTTAGAAAGCAGGCTATTTGTTTTCTAGCTAGATTACATTTTTAAAAAAACATTAACTGTGTCAGCAGTCTGTATCTGTGACTTAAAGCTGAGTGCTGTCCATGTGATTGCTGTGTTAGAGGGTTACCTCCAGAGGTTTCTCTGGGGTAATTCCCTCCACGTTTAGTCATGAATAAACGATTGTTAACTGTCCTTGAATCTCCTGTAGTTAGTTGGAAGAGGTCCACCACAACAGCAGGATATTTGGGTCAGATCATCGGAAAGACTCTGCAAACAGGGTTGGTATATTTCATTCACAACTCATAGTTAATGCCGCAAGCCTGCCCGAGGATGGTCCAGTCAGGTAACAAGAATCTGAAAGCAGAATTCCAGACAGGAGGCGCAAGGGTAGGAAGCATTACCATGATGGCAGGTTAGTCGTGCCAAAGCAGAGCAGGTAGGCCAGACCACTACCATGTGATGTTGAGGAGGCAGAATCATGTAGTAAGCCAGATCCCTAGATAAGTTGAAGGGGCAGAGCTGTGCTGGTGGTTTACAGTCGGGAAAGACCGTGGCCAAAACTGCGGAGGCCAGACTTCTAAAAAGACACCGCCTGTAATCAAGTGATAAGAACTGAGCAAGTTTGAAAACAAACTGAGCAGAGATGGGCAGTAAAAGAATACCATCAGAAAGAGAGTACAATGAACTTTGATCGGGGAGCCTGAGGGCTCCATCTAAGATTTATAATAGAACGACACCCCATATTGTAGAGTAATAAAAGTAAAGGTAACAATGGCTTTGACATATGCTCAAATGTGACTGATAGACAGTTTAATAATAGAGACAGGAGCAAACAATGCCTGGGGAGCTGTAAAAGAATGTGATGGAGATTATGAGCGTATCCTTGATAGGCTTTCTAAAGATGTTCAGAAAGAGAACAGCGAGTTGGAAAAAGTCTGGAATAAGTTAACCTACAATGCACATCTGTATGCTTTACAACTGAGTAAAAAAATGCAAACAGTTGAAGGAACTGGTTGATAAGCTGCAGAATAGAACTGGAGAGCACATCTGTCCTGAACAATCAGCTGTGTAGACAACAGCAGGAAGATGATAGGTTGCGAGGTGCTAAGGAAAAAAACTAGTGCTGTTAGACCAGTCAAAAAATACCAGACCAAGTGAAGGGTTAGAAGATGGTGTGGGGACTTTGAGGAAGTTAATTCAGCCACAAAGTGAAACCTCCCCTGGAGCAGTCCACTCCCCACGTATGGCTAAAATCAAACAACCTGATGCACAAATCAGTCATCAGCGAGCAGATGTAGTTGCTGTCTCCAAAGCAGGACAGTTTGAAACCACTCCCCGCTTTCTTCCACCTCTCCTGTGTGGTAAGGGAATGATGTGGAGATGCCGGCGTTGGACTGGGGTAAACACAGTAAGAAGTTTAACAACACCAGGTTAAAGTCCAACAGGTTTATTTGGTAGCAAAAGCCACACAAGCTTTCGGAGCTCTAAGCCCCTTCTTCAGGTGAGTGAAGTATCACTCACCTGAAGAAGGGGCTTAGAGCTCCAAAAGCTTGTGTGGCTTTTGCTACCAAATAAACCTGTTGGACTTTAACCTGGTGTTGTTAAACTTCTTACTGTGGTAAGGGAATGCCAGCATGTGAGGTTAGCCATGACTTCTGAACCATCATGACCTGCAACCTTAACTCCAAGTACGTTTGCCCAGTTGAAGGAATACTGTACATTTGAGTCATCATTGTTGAAGCAGGGTGTTGTTTGCAAGCTTCATACATTCAAAGAATTTATTTGGAAAAGGAACTAACTTGCATTTTATTTGAACTGTTGTAAGTTTCTGTTTAAAATAAATTTGAACAGTGCTAGAATTCAGAATGATTCTGTTTGAGATTGTGCAGGCCAGTTTGTTCTTGAAACATAAGTTAAGCCTGAGTCCAGCAGTGACCCAGTTTGAACTTTCCCCTTATCTTACAGCAAACCATCAAGCCTGCTTTTAAAATTGGAATGGATAAATATCTGGACAAAGTTGCTATTTCAAGGATTTAAAATGGAATTTAACTGTTGTTCAAGTGAAAGAATGGACAAGCAAAAATGGTCAATGTCTGGAATTAAATAGAAATGGTTGATTTCTGTTTTAAAGATATGAGAATATTTTATGTTGTATTTGACTGTAAAGATTTTCTGGGATTCCTGAAAATGTAGTTTAAAGGAATGTATAAATTTGGGTATTGATAAATATTCTAGTGAAAGCATAGATGAGATGAATGAGGTGTCAGCTTACTCTCTGAGATATTGGTGTCTTTGCCTATGACCTTTTTTAAAAAAAAAGAAAACTTGATCATCTGGCCACCATTTTTGACATTGGAACTGTACTGTATTGGGGAAGTAAGCAAAGAACTTGCAACAGAGATCCCCTTTGATTACTAATTTTTTGACGAGATTCTGGACATGTGCACATACTCGTACATCCTTGTAAAGTTCAATCAAGTGTTTATTCCTTTATTCATCCAAACTATTAATTATTGCAGAGCATTTTAGGTTTCATAAGAGGAATCAGCTAAAAAGAGAAAATATAGAACAATTTATTGCGACCCTGAATTACCTCACAGAGCATTGTGAATTTGGTGATTCTCTGGATGATACAATCAGAGACCTGGTTTGTGGGCTGAGGAATGAAGCTATACAGTAAAGACTGCTAACTGAATGGAATTTGGGTCTGAAAACAGCTTTAGAGATATCCATTCCAATGGAGCTTGTTCAGATTAAGCATGCGCATCCATAAAATGGCTACTGCCCAGGGAAGTCTACCCAGCAACAGGTGTGTCTTTGCTGTGCAAAAAAAAAGCTATTCACAAGCTGAGTGCTGGAGCAAAGACAGGCAATGCAAAAATTGTGCCAAATTGGTCACACAGCACGGGCTTGCTGGCAAAAACCAGCTCTCCCAGAAAAGATTGTCTACAGAAGGACACAGGACATACCAAAAAGGAAATATAAAATAAATTTCACAAAGAAGATTTACAATGTGGAAGAAAATAAAATAAAATCAATACAAGACATAGCACATAAATCTGATGAGGAATTGAAATTAAATGTACTTTCAAGGTGTAGCACATCGGTTCTTAGTAGTTCAAATTAAATGGATAGTCTATCATAATGGAGATCAACACAGAGGCTGCTGTCTCCTGAATTCTTGAGACTACTGAAAAGCAAAAATTGAAATACCTATCATTAAAGCCAGCAGATGTCATCCTGCGGACCTACACTGGAAATAGTGCCTCTAAGAGGATGCATCAAAGTCAAAGTAGAGTTAAGTGGGCAAATGACGGAGCTGTCACTTCATGTTGTGCAAAGAGGTTTTCCATGTCTTTGGCTGATCTTGGCTAGAAAGATAAAGTTGAATTGGAGTGCTATGAACAGGTTAGTTGATTATAAGATCAATCTACAGAACATCTTGGAGAAATACAGTAGTGAATTTGAAGAGACCCTGAGATCCATGAAAGGAGTACAGATGGTGGCACAATGGTCAACATTGCTGCGTCAGTGCCAGGGACCCAGGTTTGATTCTAGCCTTGAGTGACTTTCTGCTTGGAGTTTGCACATTTTCTCTGTGCCTGCGTGAGTTTCGTCCGGGTGCTCCAGTTTTCTCCCACAGTCCAAAGATGCGCAGGGTAGGTGGATTGACCATGCTACATTGCCTCTTAGTATCCAAAGATGTGCTACTGAGCAACCCCATTTGTGTGTTTAATGAAGTAGGATGGGACTATACTTGTGGAGATTTCAAAACGACAATCAATCCAGTTCTGTGCATGATTGAGGACTTATTTGCCAGCCTAGCAGGAGAACACAATCATAGAAACCCTAGAGTACAGAAAGAGGCCATTCGGCCCATCGAGTCTGCACTGACCACAATCCCACCCAGGCCCTACTCCCATATCCACCCAATAATCCCTCTAACCTACGCATCTCAGGACACTAAGGGGCAATTTTTTTTTTAGCATGGTCAATCAACCTAACCCGCACATCTTTGGACTGTGAGAGGAAACCAGGGCACCCGGCGGAAACCCACGCAGACACGAGGAGAATGTGCAAACTCCACACAGACAATGACCCAAGCCGGGAATCGAACCCAGGTCCCTGGAGCTGTGAAGTTGCAGTGCTAACCACTGTGCTACCGTGCCTCCCAAGTTCAGCAAAATCAGCCTATCTGCAAATGAATGTTGCAGCTGAATCTCAATACCTGCTCACCATCATAACACAAAGGCCTATTCCGCTATAAGAGATTACTTTTGGGATAACTTCATTACCCACGTTATTCCAACAATGTATGTATTCCATGGACCAGATCTTAAACAGTCTACAGGGGGCACAATGTTACCTTGAAGATGTACTGATTATTGTTACCAACGAACAGGAACACTTGCGTAATCTAGAAGCCACATTGAAACACCTTCTGGCGCATGGCCTTCACATCAGGAAAGATAAATGTGACTTCTTTCAAACATCAATGCAATATTTAGGTCATATGATCGAAAGCAAGAGTTTACACAAGGCACCTAAGATGGAGACATTTCCAAACACAGTTAAGATCAGTGCGTGGATTAATTAATTATTATGGCAAATTTGTTTCAAATCTAGCAGCCCTATTTAAGACATTGCATCATTTTCTGTGTACAAAACAAGCATGGAAATGGACACCAGAGTGCAAAAAAGCATTTCAGTCAGTTAGAGACCCTAATGAAGTCAGAAGTATTGGTACATTTCAACCCAAAGTTACCACTAAAACTTGGTTGTTATGCCTTGCCGTATGGAGTTGGAGAGGTGGTGTCACACATATTACCACCAGGGGAAGAAGGACCAAAAGCTTTCGGATCACACACCTTGACAAGTGCAGAATCAAATTATGCCCAGTTGGAGAAAGAGGCATCGAGCATTATCTTTGCAGTGCAGAAATTTCCCCAGTACCCCTATGGTCATCACTTCAAATTGCTGAGGTACCACCGTCCCTTAACAATTATTTTGGACTCTCAAAGTTATTCCATCGGTTGTCTCAAGCAAATTGCCTTTGACTACTGGTCAAGAATCACCTAGTAGTGCTTGCAATATTTTCTATTTTTTTTTGCAGAAAGAACACATCCAGTGACTGCTGCAAAAGTCCAACAACAGACCAGAAATGACTCAGTTTTGGGGAATGCACTGGAAATGGTGTTAAAAAAGGAAGATAGTGGGAACACATCCCAAACTAAAACCAAATGTTTCAAGAAAGCTCAATTTACCAGTACAAGGCAGATGCTTGTGGGGGATGAGGGTAATAATTCCCCCAAACTTGTGATAAAGAGTATTGAAATAATTACATGAAGGACATCCAGGTATAGTTCAAATGAAAGAACTTGTGAGGAGTTGCATCTGCTGTTCTAGATGCCCAGATCAAAGAATAAGCAGGACTGTGCCAATCATGTGAGCAGGTAAGGAATGCACCGCCATTGTCCCCATTACATCTGTGGGAATGGCCTAAAATGCCATGGCAACATCTACATATTGCTGCTCCATACAAGGATGTTGCCATGCATTTTGCTTGGCTTCCTCCTTTAATGTTCAATTAATTGTGGTGTCTTCCAATCTCTCCAGTTCTCCATCAAACACAACCATGTGTTTCATTTCAAGTATTTGTGAGGCCCGATTCTCCATTAGTCTTCAGGTTGACTTCTACCCAGTTCAGTCAAATCTTCTCCTAACCATGTTTGACCCTGTATAATTATCCTTTACTACATGCAGAGACTAATCTGCTGTTTGCCCGTGAAGTCGCACAACGACTTCAATGCAACCCTTCAGTGGAACCTTCACTTCATCTGTGTATGTCTTCAACACTATTGTTGAAGCTTTCAAGGGGATATGTCTAAGTTTTTCCTTATATACTGTCTCTGGCACCAATGAGACTACTGCCCCAGTGTCGACTTCCATTCTTACTGCTGTCCATCCGGCAGTGGAGTGACACAGTTTCTATTCATAGTACCAGCAATGGCTAGCGCATTCACTATGAATTCATCCTCGGTCTGAGTTGTTTCGTTTTTCTCGATCCTTTTTACAAAGCATGAATACTTCAATTATTCTGTTTACATACTGTTTGGTTAGTTCTGGCTTCTTGTTATTTTTACTCATAGCTGTGCCTCCTTTTTTTTTCAGCAGGCATGCCTTTTTTCCACAGCCTCTGCATGCCATGTCCTTACAATAACATTCCGCAGCTGAATCCTGGCTTCACACATCGGTGACATGTATGAGTTTTAAAACTCTTAGGTGTCGATTGAACCGACATTTTGTGTATTCAAGTACACAAACTTAGTTGCTGAGTTTCTTTTGCAGCCAGCTCCATCGAAACAACAATTTCCATGGCCTTTCTCAGAGTAAAGCTCTCGGTTCACAAACGTTTCTGTATTGCTTCACTTCACAGACCACAGATAATCTGTCCTGAATTGTCGTTCAGCACATCACAATATTCTGCAAATCTTTTTAACACTCCCCTTCCTCTTGATTTCTTTGATAGCAGAGCATTTTGGATTCCACAAAAGTCTTCAACAAAAAATGTACTTGCAAAATATCTACAATTTGTTCATAGCTTTTAGTGCCTGGCTTCTCCGGTTGGACTAAACTTCCTGAGGCGTTCCTGCCCAATCGGGCGACACGATAGCACAGTGGTTAGCACTGCTGCTTCACAGCTCCAGGGACCTGGGTTCGATTCCCGGCTCGGGTCACTGTCTGTGTGGAGTTTGCACATTCTCCTTGTGTCTGCGTGGGTTTCCTCCGGGTGCTCCGGTTTCCTCCCACAGTCCAAAGAGGTGCGGGTTAGGTTGATTGGTCATGCTAAAATTGCCCCTTAGTGTCCTGGGATGCGTGGATTAGCGGGTAAAATATATGGGGGTAGGTCCTGGGTGGGATTGTGGTCGATGCAGACTCGATGGGCCGAATGGCCTCTTTCTGTACTGTAGGGTTTCTATGATTCTATGAATCACACTCAGAATCATGGGAACCCTAATCTCCTGTTTTTTTTGCCCGTGCAAAATAGTCAAAATGCGCGGTGTAGGAGCTCCATCACTACATTTTTCATAAAAAGGGTCCCACAACACAGAAAACCCTCACCATTTCTTACTAATGGAGGTTCCCAAATACATACTTTCAGTGCCTTTCCGTCAGCTGCTTTGGTTTATTTTTTTTATTAAACAATGGAACAAACTGAGCTTCAACCTTTTTTTTTAAACACACCCAGCTTTCTCAATGTTCTGTGGAGGATCATTGCTCATGTCTACCTTGCCTATTATGTCCTTATGTCTGGAGCAGATCCAAGTTGATTTCTTTTCCCTGACTTTCTGGGCAATTTGTTTTCCTCTCTGGTTGCTAACAAGTGCCATTCAATGTCTTTGTCACCAGTTTTTATGCTGTATGTTGAACAATTAGTGTTAAGAAGCAAAGAGGATTAAAGAGAAAGGCGTTTTATTTACAGGGTGGTGATCACCACATTGCGGCTTCTTCACTCTGGCAGTTTCTTGTGTGATGTCACTCCAGGCGAATACATGAATATATTAATACACAGTGCTTAGTGCAGCTACTAAGAATCAATATTAATACATAACATACTGTACTTAGATTTCCAGCAGGCATCTGATAATGTTCCACATCAAAGGTTATTGAGGAAAGTAAAAGCTCATGGTATGGAGAATAAAATATTAGCATGGATAGGAGATTGGTTAGCAGAGTATGCATCAATGGGTCTTTGTCTGATTGGCAAGATGTGGCAACAGGAGTCTAATGGGGTCTACACCAAGTCTGGATTGTCTGATGAGGAAAGGTTGAACAGACTCGGCTTGTTTCTGCTGGAGTGTAGAAGAGTGAGGGGTGATTTGTTTCAAATATATAAGATCTTGAATAGTTCCAACAAAGAGACATTGAAAGGATGTTTCATGTTGTGGTTGAGACCAGAACTAAGGGACACTGTTTTAAAATTAAGGATCATCCTTTTCAGGACACTGGGTTGAGTGACTTTGGAACTCTCTGCCTCAGATGGTGGTTTAGGGAGGTTCGCTGAATATTTTTAAGGCGGAAATAGATTGATCCTTTTTAAGCAAGGGAATCAAAGGTTACCAGGACAGATAGGAATTTGGAATTTAAAGCATAAGTAGATCAGCCATGATCGTATTGAATAGCAGAACAGGTTTAAGAGGCCTCTCTGTGAGAGTAAGAAGTCTCACAACACCAGGTTAAAGTCCATCAGATTTATGTGGAATCATGAGCTTTCGGAGCGCTGCTCCTTCCTCAGAATAAATCTGTTGGATTTAACCTGGTGTTGTGAGACTTACTGTGCCCACCCCAGTCCAATGCCATAATCTCTGAGACGACAGTAGGTTCATGCCTGCCACTCCTTAGTGCACAGTAGTTTAGAAATTCTAGTAATCTATTGGACAACTGCTTTGAGACTCTGCAAGTTCACCTGAGCACTGATTTCTGCAGGATGATGTCAGCAGTTTGTGTGCATGAGTGCAAACTGATCTTGGATGACTTCAGTGTGGGTTTCCACTGCAGCTCTCAGATGTTGTGTGGTTTTGGCTTGTGCTGCAATGAAAGCTAAGACATCAGCAATCAGATGTTGCATTACAGTTGGGTCTGCAAGTTTGGGAATGGACTTGACCATGATGGGTTCCAATTCCTGAGCCAAACAGTGTACAAGATTGGTGCTCCTCCATACTACTTGGCAGTAATCTCAGGTGAGCCTGCCAACGTGTGTGCAGCCAGCTCCATCCCATTAAAGTTCTCATTGGAGTCCTCTGCAGCAACACTTATGTGCACCCTAGCCCTCCAAAGAGCTAGCACTTACCCTATTCTTTCTGCCTACTCTGGTTGCAGGCCAGTTGTGCCTAAAGTTTCATCACGTGTAGATTCTGTCTCCATGTTAGTCTCTAAGTATGCATATGTCAGTATCTGAGCTGGTAGCTATGAATCTGAAATTGAGTGAAGGTCGTTCCTTCATCAGTCTTTTTTGACTTCTTGTTCCTGCACCATTTCCTGGCCAGGTTGCAGTTCTTGGGCATCAGAAAGAAGAAAGGCACTCGACCAGGGTTGGGAGAGGTACAGGGTGCAGCGAGAGTTGCATGGTTTTACCATGTTAACTAGTAAGTCAAAAACAATTGTGGGATCTGGGAGAAGTGTGTTGAGAAGGAAGGTTAACAATGAACATACTGTCATGTTTGATCATTTTGGCCCATCACTGCCTATAGTCTTGGTCATGGCATTCCAATGATATCGAGCATTGTCTTCTCTATCAGGTTAAGGACATATGAACTGATGCTGGTTAATCATGTGTTCCCATGCCCGATTTCATGAGCTATCCAATTTTTCTATCACTGGCTTGATTTGATTTATTATTGTCACATGTATTGGTATGCGGTGAAAAGTATTGTTTCTTGCATTCTATACAGACAAAGCATACTGTTCATAGAGTACATAGAGGAGAAGGAAAGGAGAGGGTGCAAATGTAGTGTTACAGTCATAGCTAGGCTTCTAGAGTGTGCTACAGATTATAAAATAATGCAGTTGATTTGAATACAGACCAGAACATTGCAAGGGCAAGAAGGTGATAAAAATCAGAAAAAGAATGATTATTGGAGACGTGGGCCCCGATATTAACCACCCAAGACTGGTGGCAGAAGACAGAGCGAGCAATTAAGGAATGAAATATAGGGAACGTAACTCCAACAAATAGTGCCTGCTGCCATTTTTATAGTTGGGGAATCCAACTGTCGCACCTAATTAACATATTAGCACAGTTGGAATCAGACTTGAAATTCACTGTTACTTGCTTGTATTTCCAAAGGGCCAGGAAACTTGAGGATTAAAGCAAGGTTGAACTTATGGGCACTGGGCACCAAAAAGTAAGTGCTGCTTAAGCATATCTTGTGGGCCAGGAGGATAAGGAGGGTTACCACCTGGCCCCAAAAGATAACTTTTAGTATTGCTGATCCCAGTCGCAGACCTCTCCAATACTACATGACCTCACCCCCATGTTCCACCAAATTTCAGTCTCCCCCAGCCCCAAATTACAGCCTCCCCAGAGCCCTCCCAATTGTAGGCCTTTTCTTTTCCAGATACCAGCCCATTGACCATGGCTTGTCATTTATCTGCTCAGTTACAGAACGAGTTCAAACTTCTTCAAGTAATGGCTTTTAGTGATCTCCCTGGTTCTATAAAATTTGATAGGATCCCCCACCTCCGCGACCCAGCCATCCCAATTGTGGACCTCTTTGACCTTCCAGTTGCTGGGTATTCTTCTCAAGAAGCCCTACCTGTGGCCTCCTACTGATGGCATTTCCTACGGTCCACTGGTCAGCCTGTCCAATTGGCTGGTTATTAGGTGGGATATGAATCAACAAAATGTAATTGAGTCTTTCCAGGGCTTTTCGACATTTTTGCCAGTAAAAATCGAGGTCTTAAAAAAAAATGGTCTTGTTACACCTCTTAGTATTCTGATAGTTTATTTAATCAATTCAACACATTCTCAGCACAATGAAAATTATGAGCACTTTATTAGTCCTAATTTTAGTTCCAAGTATCTATTTTATGCTTGAATTCCAGTTATATAATTATAACACAAATTATTTTGACCACTGCTAAATTTTAAAGTGGTAAGGGTTAAATGTCTTGTGTCATTTATCTGCACATTTGCAGAACTAATTCAAACCTTCTGTTTCAGCCATGGTTGTTAGTGATCTGCCTTTTTATAGTGCTGTTATCAAATTTGACAAGCTTACATTTGGTTTAAAAATCCAGTTCATTAATGTAGTCTGCAAATTGACCCCTCTAGGCTTTCCCTGGTCTGACACTACAGGCACATTTTAATCCCCTACTATGCGGAGGTGGACTGGAGCCGTAGAAGCTAGATTAAAATTTCAAAAATCTGCAACCTTAATCCTATCTTTACTTTTGGTTTTCATAGAGTGAGGTTTGCAGAGAGAGATGTGTGAGTGACCAGGTTACTAAATTGCTCTCAAGAGGTGCATCCATTATATAGATATGTTAAGGAGACCACATGCCTCAAATTTTCACAGCCTTTTAGATTTAACTGTTGCATGCCAGCTTTCCAAGTACTTCAGAAATCCGGCAGCTGAAGGGAGGCGAAAATGGCAGCAACATCAGGTAAGTTCCTTTCCAGCAGGAAAGAGGAGCAGGAGTGCTGAAATGCCTTAACTGTTAGGGGCTGTGGGTTTAGCACAAAAAGCAAAAATTGTGGTTTGGACACAGATTCAAAGTAACACGCAATAAGGTTTAGGCTAGGAGCTCTTTCCTGCACAGAGTAGAAAATGAAACTAAACAGAAGCCGGTGAAACACCCCAATGACATCATCAAATCATGTGATCAACTCAAAGCAATCATGCAATCACTTAAATATATAACAAGTACTTGCCCCATAAATCCTTAGACTTCTTGATCCTATACTTGAACTACCTTTTCCAACCCACACATTGATTGTTCTCCTGGCCCACCATCTCCTGGCTGTACCATCGTCTCTCTCCTCCTGGATCCATGATCTCCTTGACCTTTTTTTATTTGTTTGTTGGATAAGAGCATTGTGAACAAGGTCAACTTTGTTGTCCATCCCTAGTTGTCCTTGAGATGTTGGTGAAACACCTTCTTGAACTGTCACAGCCCATGTGATGTAAATATATCTACAGTGCTTTTAGGGAAGAAGTTCTGAAATTTTGACCCAACGATAGCAAAGGAAAGGCAATGTAGTCCCAAGTCAGGATGGTGTGTAACTTGAAAGAGTAGGTGGTGGTGCCTCCCTACAACATATGATCAATCTCTCTCTGATTAATAACGACTTAAGTGCCTCCACCCATCAACACTGATCTCATACCATATGGCAATGCTACCAGGTGAATCCTAGTAGCCAGGCTGTGGGCTCATGGAGTATCACTCCATGCAGGGCACCCACAGAGGGTCCTCCCAGTGGAAAGAGCCTCACCCTGGCCTCCTGAACACCACCCTGACCTAAGTCATAGGCTGCCCCACTTACCCTGAACTTCAACATTCGGAAATGCACTTACTTGGGGATGGCTTGCAGACTATTGGAAGTTACTGGCTGTCTGATTGTCTAGAAGCTCTTGGTCATGTGATATCCTCCCTCATGTGGCAGAACTTGGTTAACTGATTGCCTGATGAGAATTGTTGTGCTTCTTGAACACAGGCCATTCAGCCCAATGGCTTCATGCCAGTGCTCCTGCTCCACTCAAGCCTCCTCCCATTGTTCCTCTTTTAAATCTACTTGTAACCTTTTGTACCATTCTCAATCATGTTCCTGTCTAATTTCCACTTGGATTCATATACAGTTATTTACTTTAACCAATCCTTTTGGTAGCAAGCTCCCCATCCTTACCACTCTGTAGGAGGAAGAAGTATTTTTTCTGAACTTTCTATCGGATTTCTTGGTGACTATCATATATTGAAGACCTTTAGTTAGGCTCCGTAAGAGGAAACATTCTTTATCAACTCTATTAAAATATTTCAGAATTTTAAAAACCTATTAGGTTAACCTTCTTTTCTCAAGAGAAAAGACCCATCCTCCCAAACCTTTCCCGATATGTATACCCCAACATCAGAATTCTGATAAAAAGTCATCAACCTGAAATGTTGTTTCCCTTTCCACAGATGGTGCCTGACTTGAGTATTTCCAACATTTTCTGTTTTTATTACCTGTGATATTATCCTGTTTGTTGCTTAATGGTCCTGTTCCCATCACAGCTTTCCTTTATTTATTTATGTGCCTGTAAAATATTTTACTATTTTGTTTTATGTTCCTTGATAATTTAATTTCATAGTTCCCCTTTCCCTTCCTAATTGTTTGCTTTGACTTCTCTTCTAGCCTCTTCATATTTTTTCTTATCATGCACTCCTCTGCTGTCCATGCACTTAATGGATGCCTCTTTACTAACCCTTAATTGATCCCTTATTTTTATTCATATATGGAATTTAATTTGTTTCCTTTTAGTGGAATATATTTTCCCTGAACTCATTGTCATTATCCATCGTGGTTTGCTAATATACTTGCCAATTTTGTTTTCCAAGTTCTGTTCTCAGCCCCTCAGTATCAGGTTTTTTAAACACCATTAACTTGGTAGTTCTTCCTCACATCCCCTTTACATCTCTTGCCCACAACCTAAATCTGTGTTCCCTAGACATGTATAATCAGCTAATGGGAACACTTTTTCCTTGTCTACTTGATCCAAACCTGTCATAATCTTGTATACCTCTATCATATGTCTTCCCAATCTCCTTTGCTCCAAGGTGAACAACCCCAGCTTCTCCAACCTAACTTTGCAACTTAAATTTCTCCTCCCTTGAGCCATTCTAATAAATCTCCTCTGCACCCTCTCTAGGACCCTTCAAGCCTTCTGAAAGTGTAGTGCTCAGAACTGGATGCAATTCTTTAGTTGTGGCTGAACCAGAGTTTTATAAAATTTCAGTATAACTTATCTGCTATTGTAATTTATGAAGACCAAGATCCCATATGCTTTGCTAACCACTCTCTCCAAATATACTATCCCTTCAAAGATGAAGGCACATGCACCCCCATGACCCTCTGTCTCTGTACACTCTTTTAGAAGTGTACTATTACATTTATACTGCCTCTCTCCATCTCTTCCACCAAAAATGCATTATCTCACACTTCTCTGTATTAAATTCCATCATGTGGAGATGCCGGCGTTGGACTGGGGTAAACACAGTAAGAAGTTTAACAACACCAGGTTAAAGTCCAACAGGTTTATTTGGTAGCAAAAGCCACACAAGCTTTCGAGGCTCTGAGCCCCTTCTTCCTGAAGAAGGGGCTCAGAGCCTCGAAAGCTTGTGTGGCTTTTGCTACCAAATAAACCTGTTGGACTTTAACCTGGTGTTGTTAAACTTCTTATTAAATTCCATCTGCCATTTGTCTGTACATTCTAAAATCTTATCTATGTCCTATTGCAATCGATTAGCATTATCCTCACTGTTTGCCAGCCTTCCAGGTTTGATATCATCAGCAAATTTTGAACTTTTATTCTATATTCCAATATCCAAGTCTTTAAGTATGTGTATATATAGCAAAGAAAGAAGTGTTCCTAGCACTAACCACGGGTGTCCAACATCTTCCAGTCTCAAAAATGACCATTTACCATGACTTGCTGTTTTCTATTCTTAAACTTTATTTCATCCAAGTTGACACTCAGCCTCCTATTCCATGAGCCACAATTTTACTAACCAGTCTTTTATGTGATATTTTGTCAAATGTTTTCTTAAAATCCATAGAGACAACATCTATTGTGTTCCCTTCATTGATCTCTTCATCAAAGAATTCAAATAGATTGGCCAAACATGATCTGGCTTTTACACATCCATGTTGGCTCTCCTTAATTAACTCGAATCTTTCAAGTGCTTAGTGATTTTTTTCCTTGATTAATTTTTCTAAAACCTTACCCACTACTTAGGGTAAACTAATTGCCCTGTAGTTGCTATTAGCCTTGCACCTTTTCTTTAATAAGGCAACATTTGCCACTCTCCTATCCTTTGACACCTCTCCTTGTATCTAGGGAAGATTGTAAGATTATGGCAAGCCTTTTTGCTATCTTCACTCCTGTTTCCTTAGCAACCAATGACCAGGTGATTTATCAACTGTAAGCAGAGCTAACTTATCCAGTACCTCCTATCTCTCAGTTTCCCCCCCCCCCCCCTCCCCGCATCTCTCGATTAATTTTCTTTACTAAACACTGATACAAAGTACCCATGAAATATTCTAGCCTTGCCCTTTGCATCTCAGGATCTATTATCCTCTTTGTTCCTAATAGGGTCCGCTCCACCTCTTACTACCTGTTAATTATATACATACTGGTAGACATTTTTTGGATCCCCTTCCTATTCCAATATTCTCTCTTTGCCAGTCTTATTTTCCTTTTTACTTTTCCTCTCGACCTATAAGACATAGGAACTGAAGCATTGAGTCTGCTCTGCCATTCAATTATGGCAGACCTGACATAATCCTCAACTCCACCTTCCCACTTTATCCCCATAATCCTTGATTCCCTTACTGATTAAAGATCTGTCTATCTCAGCCTTGAACATACTTGACCTAGCCTCCACAGCCCTCTGCAGTATAGAATTCCACGGATTCACGAGCCGCTGAGTAAAGAAATTCCTTCTCATCTCTGTTTAAATGGGCAACCATTTATTCTGAGGTTATGCATTCTGGTCCTGGACTCTCCCTTAAGAGGAAACATCCTCTCAGGATCTACCGTACCAAACACTGAGAATCCTATATGTCTCAATAAGGTCACCTCTCATTCTCCTAAACTCCAATGAGTACAGGCACACACTACTTAACCTCTCCTCATAAGAAAATCTCCCCCATACCCAGGATCAACCTAGTAAACCTTCTCTGGAATGCCCCTAACGCCATTACATCTTTCCTCTAAATAGTTCACAATATTCCAGATGTGGTCTAACTAGTGTCTTATACAGCTTTAGCAAGGCTTCCTTAATTTTACTCCCCATTCCCTTTAAAATAAAGATCAATATTCCATTTGCCTTCCCTATTACCTGCTGAACATGCAAGTTTTTTTGCGATTTATGCACGAGAACCCTCAAATTCCTCTGTGCTGTAATTTTCTGCAGTCTTTCTCCATTTAAATAATACTCAGCTCCTTTATTCTTCCGACCAAAGTGCATAACTTCACATTTTCTGATATTGTATACTCACTCACCTAACCTGCCTATATCCCTCTGTAGACTCTTTGGGGGTGATTTGAACCCATTCTCTCTGTCTGCAGGAATGGTGGCGGTGCTCAAAATCCAGAAAGCGCAATTCCGCTGGCAAGTTTGAATTCCGCTCTTCCTGCTCTGGCTGGCGGAGTGATGTGAAACACGCCACTGGACTGCAAAAAGCTAATTTTAATACATTAGCATGTCCTTAGAGAGCGCACTCCAAGGCTTCCTGCTCACCCGAGATTCAGCGGGCGCCAGTGTGACATCACACTGGAACCGTTTACAACAGCTGCACATAAGCATAAACCTGACATCTTCTTCTCCGAGGGAGAGTTCGGAGGTGAGCACTCAGGCAGCCAGCACCCTCCCGGGTGTTCATTGCTCAGGGGGCACTGGAGAGGCCGTGGTGGACACAGATAAGTGCAACCCGGGGGTGGGGGTCCCACAATTGCCATATCCAGGGGAAGGGTCCACAGGGGTCAGTTGCAGGCCTTGCCTTTCCTTCATTTCGGGGTGACCCTTGCTTTAAAGGGGTTGTGAAAACTAGTATTCAGGCAGTAATTCCCGTTTCCTCCTTCCTGTGTTCCTGTCCACAATCACAGTTGAGAGAGCACCCTTCCTTAGTCCGGGCTGGCCAGAGGGTGGGCAGGCTTGAAAACAAAAGGCCCAGCACTGGGGCTGACTGTGAGTTTACCCTGGTGGGGTCCCATGAGAGACCAGGTTGTCAGGCCACAGTAGAGAAATCCGGAATGGGCTGCATCTCCCTCATGCGACACTGCAGGATGACTGCAGTGTGACCGGAACCCACATTCAGGCAGCAGTGTGAGGACAAGAGGAGAGGCTGCTCAGAAGGCCAAAACCAATTGTCAGGGGTGCTTGCGTGCAACAGTGGATTTTAATTGGTCATGGAGAGCTGCTCAACTTTGCACCTCGTGACGAGGGAGAAACAGTATGTCCTCTAGAAATGCACTGGATTGCTAATTGCTGGGCCTGCATGATTCAGCTGTGCCTGCTTGATTCAGCTGTGTCTTGTCTGCCACATGAGGCAGACACTTGGCTGAACAAGAATCCCAACCTCCCTCACTAATGATTATGCCATGAATTGGTGTGCAGCCAAAAAGCACTGCTGATTAGGAGGCCAACTGTTAACCCTTCGCAAGCCGATGTCTCAGGCATTGAGCTGACATTCCCAGTAAGGCTGTGTTATTTATGTAGTTGGGTGATGCCCCTTTACGAGAATGGGTCAGGTGACCTGAGGAAGGACTGGAGCCCATGCCCGGGGCTTTCCAGCCAGGAGGCACCAGACATCCTCAGACCTTCCGATTCCTCCCCCTTCTCACACCGGGTACCTCATGAGCAGTGGGGTGAACAGGGTGGCATGGCTACATCAGTGTCATCCGTAAGCCAGCTGGGGCCCTCCAAGTCTTGGCTCCCCATGGGACACCAGTCAAGAGCGTCACAGGCCACAGGCCGCGAATCACAGCTGCACATCCACTTTCGATGTGCATCCTGGGGGGCGGGGGGGAAACACCTAAACGCAGCAATAGGCCTCATAGGATTAAGAAGTTATTGGGTCACCAAAAGGGCCCAGATGAAGGGCAGAACCAGTTAGGGTTTAGTTGATTGTAAATTTTAGAATCGCTTTTCGGATATTTATTGCACCCCACAGCTGTGACTAATCTGTCTCTGATTCTTCCCCCACAGGGATGACCGTGACCCAAGTGCTCGCATAGAGATACAGAGTGTCATGTGGTGGTGGTGAGGGGTGGGGGGGGGGGGGGGGGGGGGGGGGGGTGGGGCTGGTTTTGGAGTGGGGGGGAGGCACGTCTCCGGAGTTGTGATAGGCAGGTGGGTTAGCAGCCACCGGGGACTGGACAGCAGCTAGTGTGTGAACCTTGCTGCAATAAGTGCCTCCTTCGCTGCCCTGCCCTGCTGAACCCTTGCCATCATTGCCTGTCCTCCACCTGGCTCCTCCTCCACATCCTCCTGGTGCCACCCCTTATCCTCCTCCTCCTCCTCCAGGATGTTTCCCTACTGGTGCACCAGATTGTCGAGTCCACAGCAGGCTACTCTGATGCGGGAGACCCTCGCAGGGCTGTATTGGAGGGCAGCTCCAGAGTGGTCCAGGCATTGGAACCGCACCTTCAGGAGCCTGATGCACCATTCCATGATGGACTGGGTGGCAGTGTGGGCCTCACTGTAGTAGTTCTCCATCTCTATCTCTGGCTTCTGTGCTGATGTCATCAGTCAAGTCCTCAGCGGGTATCCCTTGACTCCCATGAGTCACTTCTGCAGCCTGGGCTGCTCCTCGAAAAGCCCAGGGATGTCCGAACTCTGGAGGATATAATGGTCATTCATGCTCCCTGTATTTTGTGTGCACATGTGCATGATCAACATGCAGCCGCACACAATCTGGGAGTGGAACTCCTTCCAATTAATGATCTACCAGGAACCACATGGCGACATGTGTGCCATCCACAACCCCCTGCACATGGGGCATGGTGGCGAAGCCTGCAGCTTGGACTTACCATGTCGAAGTGCATGTAATGTCCAGCCCGGGTGTATAGGATAACCTTGACCTGGCGGATGCACTAGTTCATATGTACCTGCGATATGCCACAGATGTCCCCACTGAATTCCTGGAAGGAGCCGGTGGCATGGAAGTTGCGGGTCACCGTGACCTTCACTTACACTGGGAGAGTTTCCTCCTGTCCCTCAAGGTGCCAGGTCTGTAAGGCTTCTAACATCTCCTCGAAAAACTTGTGCGTCCTGTAGACCCTAGGTCACCATCTCTTCCTTCCCCTGGTCCTCTCTGTGGGAGGTTGCGCTGCCACATTCTTGCCCTG
The DNA here is from genome assembly GCF_964213995.1 of Mustelus asterias. Classification (NCBI taxonomy): domain Eukaryota; kingdom Metazoa; phylum Chordata; class Chondrichthyes; order Carcharhiniformes; family Triakidae; genus Mustelus; species Mustelus asterias. The sequence goes on from NC_135821.1 coordinate 34,626,521, forward strand.
ACTGGCAGCCCCTACCCTCCTGCTGCTGCAGCTGGCCCTGGCTGGACAACTCCCTCCTCTTCCTCCTTCTCCTCAGCAGTCGCCACAATGATGGCCATCTCCATGGCTAACAAACCAAAATCCATATCTGCAGGGTGACAGAGAGCGAAATATTTTGTATGGTTGTCCATCCCGAGCTCCCCACTTCTCACAATTATGTACCCTCTTTTCTTGTATAATCATATTTTCCATTTCCATTGTCATCCACAGAGCTCTTGTTTTGAAACCCCTGCCCTGTCCCCTAGTTAGAATGTGCCTAACCTGTTCCTGGAGCATCTCCTCTTTAGTGAACAACCATTATTCTATTAGTTTCTTCTGTGTAATTTTGATTTCATTTTATCCTAGCTGGATCCCTTTTCATTCTATTGAAATTAGCTGTCTTCCGGTTTGGGTATTCTACTTCAGATTATTCTTTGCTCTTCTGTGTCTGAGCTTCATGATACAATAATCAGTCTTATCCAAGTGATTTCCCCCACAGACACTTGGACTGCTTGGCAAACCAAGGACATACTGATCAAGGATGTCAAGGATGTTCTCTTGAACACACATCAGAAATTCCTCCCACTCCTTACTCCAATGTAATTCAATCGATATTTGGGTAATTAAAGTCCCCAGAATTAGCATTCAATAGTTTGCTCCTTTATATCTCTCTCTGTCTCTCACTCTCACACACACACACTTGTTATTTCCTCCGTATCATGACCGTATCCTTTTTACTTCTGAACTCTAACCAAATGGATTCTGTTCTTGTCTCACAATGGTATTTCCCCTTTTCAACAGTACAATGTATTCCAAAATCAATACTGCCACTTAACACCCTTTAGTCCTTCCCTTTTCAACATCACCTTTGACTTTTATGTTCAATGTTTCTGTGTATAAGACTGAGAATGTATCATCCTTCTTTTGTCGTTAATTTCACCATTAAAGATGTTTGTATCTGCATGTCTAAATCTATTGGTCCCTGTATTCTCTCAAAACCTTTGAATTTAGGGATATTATCCCCGTGTCTTAAAACATTTATGCTTAGCAGTGGCAGCAGCCTATTTTGAGCTAATGGTTAACCATTTTGATTACCATAAGAATCAATTACAAAGATACCGTTTATAATGTATTGGGCGCTATTTTTGGCAGTTCAGTGAGTACTGACCCTGCACTTAACAATTTAAAAAAAACTACTGATTTCAGCTGCAGTCAAGTCTTTGGGAGTTCAATCTGCTCTTTGCACCTCATTAAAGTGTGATTACTTGCGTGATGAGATTTTGGATACCACTGTTAACAATTTGAAGGAGCAATTGTCAATTGAAATTTCCTGCATTCTTTAAAGGTTTGTTAGTGATTAACTGTTTGGTTTTGCTGTTCTTTGTGCTTAGTGGGCAATTGCGTCAACAGTAAAAGTGACTGTAGCTTGTTTCATTGCTCTTTCTCCCAAGGTCTATAACTTCACATTTCATTATACTAAACTCCATCTGACACCGATTTAGAACCTCAATGTATAGTGGAAATGAAACTATTATAACTAAAATACAGTCACTTATCATCCAAAACCAATCTGAGAACTTAAATGGACAAGTATCACCACACTTCTCGCAATTATGTTGTTACATTATAGTTAGCACTGGTTTAACTTTGTAGCAACTGTAATCACTCTCTGCTTCTCACTGTTATTTCAAATTTGTCACAGAAATCTATGAAAAATGTACAATAAATTCAGAGAGAATTTGCACAATTGACTTTTATTATAGTCAAAAAATGTAATCATTGCATAAAACACATCCTTAGATGTACTGGTTATAAAAACCTACGTAGCTATATTCTAGTGTCCTGTATAGTTTACTACTTAATTGCAAAACAAATAAATAATAGAATTTGCTGCTTTGAACTTTCTAAATGAACATTTCACTATAGATACACAATCACTAAAAGCGCACAAATACAAGCTGTAAATACAATAATGTAGACCAGAGAATTTAAAATGTAGGTAATTGGTAAATAAAATGTTTCTTTCAGTGACAGATCTGTAACAAGAAAGCATAAACTAAAGATTAGCACCAGGGTGGCTCAGAAAAACTAAGATTAATGTCAAAGAATTAGATATGACAAAAAATCAGAAGTAAATAGCAGAGGAAAAGGGAAAAAAAGAGAGAACTTGTCTAATTCTAATTTATATCTTGGACTCCATGGCCCAGAAATTCAGCTGAACTGTATCTCATTCTTCAGAGGGAAAACAGCTTTGTAAATTTTCAGTATGATAGACAGGCAATTTTAATCTGATGTTGTTTCAAGAATCAAAAGTGAAGGAAGTCATGGAATGGAATTTTCTATTTTTTTCCCCCCAAAGTGTTGGCTCAGGCACAAAGAGCCTTTCCCGCCATCTTTTCCAACATTTTAAGAAAATAAAGCTGGAGGTGGGCCCCACACAGTCATGCTGGTGAGATGGGCTCATCAGCCTTCTATATATTGGGAAACGGCACCCTGATTTAACAGGACGAAAGGCACAACCAAAGATCCCTCCATGCACACGGGGAATCCCTCCTCATGGACACAGGAAACCTCCACTCCACAGACATAGGGACCCCTTCCTCCATGGATACATGGACCCCCCCCCCCCCACCCCATGGATTTTGTATCCCTGTTGCCAGTTATGCCTGCGGCAAACCAGAGCATAAAATCCTGACAGTGACTTGTAAATTAGCCACCCTCCATATTGGTAAAGATTAAAAATTAGTGTGTGACATTCATGTCTTAAATAGATCCTTTTCACATGTAAATATGGGGCCTAATGCCTGTTTCACGTTCCTATTGTAAAATTGGTTTGCCCTGAGGCTTATTTTTAACCCTATGTGGCTCTTAAAGGGAGTAAGAAGTTTAACAACACCAGGTTAAAGTCCAACAGGTTTATTTGGTAGCAAAAGCCACACAAGCTTTCGAGGCTCTAAGCCCCTTCTTCAGGTGAGTGGGAATTCTGTTCACAAACAGAACTTATAAAGACACAGACTCAATTTACATGAATAATGGTTGGAATGCGAATACTTACAACTAATCCAGTCTTTAAGAAACAAAACAATGGGAGTGGAGAGAGCATCAAGACAGGCTAAAAAGATGTGTATTGTCTCCAGACAAGACAGCCAGTGAAACTCTGCAGGTCCACGCAACTGTGGGAGTTACAAATAGTGTGACATGAACCCAATATCCCGGTTGAGGCCGTCCTTGTGTGTGCGGAACTTGGCTATCAGTTTCTGCTCAGCGACTCTGCGCTGTCGTGTGTCGCGAAGGCCGCCTTGGAGAACGCTTACCCGAATATCAGAGGCCGAATGCCCGTGACCGCTCAAGTGCTCCCCAACAGGAAGAGAACAGTCTTGCCTGGTGATTGTCGAGCGGTGTTCATTCATCCGTTGTCGCAGCGTCTGCATAGTTTCCCCAATGTACCATGCCTCGGGACATCCTTTCTTGCAGCGTATCAGGTAAGGGAACACTGCAGCTGCAACCAAAAAGGCAAGTTTGAAACATAGCTATCTGAGTCTCTTTTAAGAGCTATGTCTTGTGTAATGGACATGACCCTGGTGGTATGGCTGTGTTTTTGTGTTCTTGCGTAATATTTTCTTTGCCGCCCTCTTTCTCTAATGAATCCTGAAACTTCAGATTAAATTTGTTGCAACATCCATACTGTAATATATACAGAAATGAATGACTTGTTGGAACTTTATTGTCATTCTCTTGCTTCGTTGCACTGCAAGGAATACAGCTGCTACCAAATGCCACCTTTTGTTTATGTGAAGAGTGAAAAATGGAAACAAATCAGAAAGACTGGAAAAGACATTTGAGTACCTAAATGCACCTTCCATGCTAAATATTCATAGATATTCAAGGCCCTCATTAATGCACAGCTTTATTTCTGGAGCAAGGATAGAAATACCAGACAATATTTTATGCCAAACTCTCCAATTGGCACGACATTATCACAAGTAATTGATTAGCATCACTAACAAATAGAACAGTTTGCCAGGTCTGAGGAAAATGACTTTGCCTTGAATGACTCAGAGACAATGAGCTGAAGTGTGAGTTAGAGAGTAGGGGGATATTCTGGATAATTTATTCTGGGTTTAAGTCACACAGCAGGGGCAAGAAGGAGAAAGTGTGGTGGGGGAAATTGGGAGAGGTAGAGAAGGAGGTCTCAAAATAACTTCCCCTTTCAAACAGCTCATTTGATTTGATTTATTATTGTCACATGTATTAGTATACAGCGAAAAGTATTGTTTCTTGTGTGCTGTACAAATAAAGCATACCATTCATAGAGAAGGAAAAGAGAGAGTGCAGAATGTAGTGTTACAGTCATAGCTAGGGTGTAGAGAAATATCAACTTAATATGACATAGGTCCATTCAAAAGTCTGATGGCAGCAGGAGGAAGCTGTTCTTGAGTCGGTTGGTACGTGATCTCAGACTTACTCTGAAGATAAGGAAGAAGGCTCCAGGGAGGGTGGCTGAATGCTAACCATGACACCATGGAGCAGAATGCAGTCCAAGGTTGAGAAGGAGAAGAATCGAAAGGTTTTAATCAAAAAGGATTAGATAATTATGCAGAAAGACAGTGTCTTCTGCAATCATGACTCAGGCCTGAATCTTTGCAGGAAAAGAAGGAATCTCAAACTTTAAGTGCCAGAGCCACAGGGTTTTGACTAAGGGTCATCTGGACTTGAAACTTCAGCTCTTTGCTCTCCTTACAGATGCTGCCAGACCTGCTGAGATTTTCCAGCATTTTCCCTTTTGGTGCCAGAGCCACAATTCCAGTCCTTGAACCCACCACCCACCATTTTTGCTGGGGGAATGGGAACAGGTTGTAGTTTGTACTTCCGTGGTTCATTGAGGCAGCTCCAAATGTTGAAGTGCCTTCTAAGAGGTACAGTTTTTGTTAGTGAGATGTTCAAAACACAACTCATAGAAATTAAGAGAGGTGTAGGCCAGTTGAGCCTGCTCCACTATTCAATATGATCAGTCATGGCTGATCACGGGTTCCCAAACTGGGGGCTCCATGAAGAGTCTCCAGGAGATTTGCAGAACTGGCAGCTGCCAAATGACCAGCAAACGTCGGTTCGAAAGGAACAATGACCAATTTCAAAAATAATTACAACAATGAAATAGGCTAATCAGAGCAATGCCCCTTGGAGCACTGAATGCTGATAGGCAGACTAGTCAGCCTATCAGCATCTATTGATTTGAGGCATTTCTCTGATTAGCTCATTTGATTTATTCCATCTCACTATTGTTAAGAAAAGTCCACGGCCAACAGCAAGGATTGATGCTGAGAAAGGAGCCAGCAGCAAAAAGAGGCAATCAGAAGCTGAGAGAGGCCTTGGAGAGTTCTGTGTGGGAGGGGATGGTGGGTTCAGGCAGGCCTTGGATACGCTTGTGAGAGAATGGGTGATTCAAGCCTTGAAGAGGCATGTGTGGGGGTGGGGTGGCGGTTGGGTGTTGTAGAGGCATGTGAGGGGGGCACGTGTGTATGTGTGTGTGTGTGTGTGTGTGTGAGAGGGGTGAGTGTATATGTGAGGGAGAAAGATGTATGTCTCTGATATGAGAGTCAGCGTTCAAGCATCATTCCTCCCATTAAAAATGACAAAAGGTCATTTAAGTATTTTCTTAATAAAATAACGATTACAGATTATCCATTCCAAAAGTGGGTACTACTTCCAAGGGTTAATGTTAAGGGCCATGTAGCTGGCGAATGTATTTCCGACTGTGTCCAATATATGGATAGATATAGTTAGAACTTGTTTACATTTGTTTTCTGTGTTTGCATCTATGTCATGACAAAAAAAATGGGTGTTGATATTATGACACTGCTTAGTGGTCCTCAATGCTCTTGGGAGATCACTAGTGTTCCACAACTCGCAGCATTTGGAAAAGCCTGCCATGTTCCCCATACCCCTCGATGCCATTAAAGTAAAAAAAAACAACTCTTTCTTGAATACATTGAGTGACTTGGCTTCCATCTTACTATGGTAGAGAATTCCATAAGTTCACTACCTTTTGGGTGAAGAAATCTTTCTTCCTCTCAGACATAAATGGCCTACCCCTTATCCTGAGACTGTGTCCCCTGGTTCCAGATTCCCCAACTGGGGAAAACATCCTCCCTGCACCTCGTATGCCAGCCCTGTTAGAATTTTACGGCCGGAATTCTCTGTCCGTTCACGCTGGCAAGATTCTCCGGTCCCGTTGGCAGCGCACACCCCGCCCGTGGGTTTCCCGCTGGCATGGGATGATGTCAATAGGAATTCCCATCGACGGCAGCAGGACCAGAGAATCCCACTGCTAGCAAAAAACGCACCACGTCCCACCAGCAGGAAACACGTGGCTGGGAGGCCGGAAATCTCGACCTACATTTTTCAATCAGATCTCCTATCATTCTTCTGAACTCTAGTGAATACAGGCCCACTCAAACCAATTTCTCCTCATAGTTCAATCCCGCCAAATCCGGTATCAGCCTAGTGAACTTCCGCTTTACTCCCTTGATAGCAAGTATATCTTTTCGTAGGTAGGGAGACCAAAACTGCATGCAATACCACAGGTGTGGTTTCACAAAGGCTCTGCAGAGCTCCAGTAAGTCATCCCTACTTTGGAACTCAAATCCTCTTGCAGTGAAGGCAATCATATCATATGCCTTCCTAATTGCTTTCAGTGACTGGTGTACAAGAACACCCAGATCCCTTTGTACATCCACATTTCCTAATATATTGTTAGGGACCAGATCAGAAACTCCAAGGTACATTATGAAGTTTGCCAAGACCCCAACTTTTATTTGATTTTGGCATTAGTGCGAGCATAACGTGTTCTATTAACCACTAGAGATCATTTACTAAAACAAGCTATATTTAACAACACAGTTAAAATGTAACAAAAATAATTAGCATAACTTTTACCAATTGAAATACCTAAACATGAAAAGGTATAATTCTTTATAGTTCCAATTTAAGCAATACCCCCACAGACATATATCCTTCTTCAGAATCAGCACAAAAACACCACATAGGCTCATGTGGGTGCTTCGTTTCCAGCTTTTTAATCCCCCGGACAGAGATACAGAAAGACACATGTCTTCTGACTCCTGTACAGCAGCCTCCAGGGAAAGATCTATCTTCAAACAGCAGAACATCAGAGAAAAGAGGCTTATTTTCTGGCAGATCCCAGTCTCCAAATCCAGAGAGACAGAGAGATACAGCGAGCTACTTCTCTCTAACAATTCCCAGCAGCATCTGTCCTTGTTTCTGTTTGTAAGCCTAATCCCACTCAGTCACATGATTTGTCCTGTCAGTCAACATAATCAAGCTCCACTCTGAAAAACCCCAGGGGAAAACACTAAAATAACAACACTGCATTAACCCAGGTGAAAATAAACATTCCAGCCATTATGATCAATTCTGCTTCTGCAGCATCAACCTATGGGCTATTGGTTATAGACAAAGCGGCACTGGTAAACATAACTGACTCCTAAAAAAACTTCTGCTAAAGAAACATGACACAATACATTTCTTAAAGGCACAGTATCATCACAATATCACCATTTAAATAATACTTTTCTGTTTTTCACACTAAAGTGTATAACTTCACATTTAGTCATGTTGCATTGAGTCTGCCATGCGTTTGTCCACTCACTCAACTTGTCAAAAATAACCTTGACAGCTCCTTGCATTCTCCTCACAACTCACAATTCTGCCCAGCTTTGTGTTGACAGCAAATCTGGAAATATTACATTTAGTTCCCTCATCCAGGTCATTTATATATATCGTGAACAGCTGGGGCCAAAGCATTTGATTCCTGTGGTAACCCATTAGTCACTTCCTGCCACTCGGACAAAGACCTATTTATTTCCACTCTCCGTTTCCTGTCTGTCAACCAATTCATGTACCATGCCAATACATTACTCTCTCTCCTCTGTGCTTTGATTTCACCTATTAACCTCTTGAGGGATCTTATCAAAAGCCCTTTGAAATTCCAAATACACCACATCCGCTGGTTCTACCTTTTCTATTCTATTAGTTACAACCTCAAAAAGCTCCAGTAGATTTGTTAAACTTATTTGATTCTCATAAACCCACGCTGGCTTTGTCCAATCCTGTTAATGGTTTCCAAGTGTTCTATTATCATGTTTTTTATAATAGATTCTAGCATCTTCTTCACTATTGATGTCAGGCTAACTGGTTTATAATTTTCCCTTTTTTTTAAATCTCCCTCACTTTTTAAATAGTGGGATTACATTTGCCACCCTCCAATCTGTAGGAATGCTCCAGTGTCTATAAAATTTTAGAAGATGGCCACCAATGCATCGAATATTTTTAGGGCCATTTCCTTTCACAGGCCCCCTGCACTGTAGAAGGAGGCCATTTGGTCCATCAAGTCTGCACCGACTCTTTGAAAGAGCATCTTACCCAGGCCCTATCCCCATAACACCATATATTTACCCCACTAACCCCTCCTAAGCGGCATTTTGGGACACCAAGAGGCAATTTAGCAAGACCTATCCACCTAATCTGCACATCTTTGGACTGTGGGAGAAAACCGGAGTACCTGGTAGAAATCCATGCAGACGTGGGGAGAATGTGAAAACTTTACACAGGCAGTCATCCAAGGCTGGAATTGAACCAGGATCCCTGGCGCTGAGGCAGCAGTGCAAATCACTGTGTCACATGTATACTCTGGACTATACATTATCAGGCCCTAGTGATTTGACAGCCTTTAACCCCATTAATTTCCCCAACACCATTTTCTTACTAATACTGATTTCCTTCAATTCCACCCTCTTTGCGGGAAGGTTATTTGTACCCTTTTTTGTGAAGATAGAACCAAAGTATGTCTTCAATTCTTCTGCTGTTGATTTGTTTCCCTTTTATAATTTTCCAGCTTCTGAATATAAGGGATCTACATTTGTCTTTACTAATATTTTTCTTCTTCACATATTTGTCAGTTTCTATGTTCCCTGAAATTTTTCTCTCATTCTATTTTCCCCCACTTGATCAAATGGTTTGTCCTGTTTTGCTGAATTCTAAAATGATCCCAATCCTCAAGCCTTTTTTTGGCAATTTTAATTACTCCTTTTTGGTTTTGATATTATCCCTAATTTCTTTTAGAAGCCATGGTTGAGCCATCTTTCCTCTTTTATTTTTGTGCCAAACAGGAATGAACAATTGTTGTACCTTATGCACGTGCTCTTTAAATGTGAACCATTCCCAATCTACCATGAACCCCTTTAATAAGGTTCCCCAATCTATTGTTGCCAATTTGCACCTCATACCCTCATGGTTCCCATTATTTAGATTCAGGACCCTAGTTTCAGGTTCAGCTGCTTCGCTCTCCATCTTAATAAAGAATTCGATCACATTATGGTTGCTCTTCCCCAAGAGGAACAAGATTGTTAATTAAACCTTTCACAGTACACAGTCTAGTATAGCCTGTTCTTTGGTTGGTTCCACAATGTATTGGTCTAAAAAATCCATTACATAAACACTCCAGGAACTCCTCCACTTGCTCGTTTGGTTTGTCCAATCTATATGTAAATAAAGTCACCCATGATTACAGTTGTACCTTTATTGCATGCATTTCTGATTTCTTGTTTAATACCTTCTCTTAAATCACCACTGTTGTTTGGGGGCCTATAGACATCCCCAATAATGTTTTCTGCTGCCTGGTGTTTCTTACCTCCAACCAAACAGATTCCTCCTCATAATTTTCTGAGCCAATATCATTTTCATTATTGCATTGTTCTCCTCCTTTGCTAGCAATGCTACCCCCCCCTCCCTTCCATTTTTGTCTTCTTCCTAAATAATGAATACCCCTGGATGTTCAGTTCACATTCTTGGTAACCCTGCAGCTATGTCTCTGTGATTGCAATTGTGTCATAACTACTTATACGTATTTGCACTGTTAATTCATCTATCTTATTGCGAATGCTTGGTGCATTAAGACACAAAACTTTTAGACTTGCCTTTTTAACCTTGTTAGTCACCTTAGCTTTATTTTGCCTTATGGCCAGATTTGTTTTTCACCCTTGTTTTTTCTGCATTTCACTTTTTCTTCTTACATTTCTGTATTATTTTTCTCGCTCCCCTGGCTCCTTGTTCAGGTTCCATCTCCCTGCCATTCTACTTTAAACCCTCTCTGACAGTTCCAGCAAGTACCCCCGTGAGGACATTCATCCCATTCCTGCCCAGATGCAATGCGTCCTGCTTGTACCTGTCCCACCTTCACCAGAACCAGTTTTAATAGAGTCATACAGTGCAGAAAAGGCCCTTTGGCCCATCGAGTCTGCACCAGCAATAACTACCACTAAAATCGCACTGATCCCATTTTCCAGCACATGTCCCATATCCTTGAATGTTATGATGTTTCAATTGCTCATCCAAATAATTTTGCACGGTCACAAGGTTTTTGGCCTCTACTACCTTCCAGGTCCCATCACCCTCTGAATGACCATTCTTTTCTCAAATGCTCTCCGAATCTCCTGCCCCTTACCCTAAAACTATGCCCCCTTGTGATTGACCCCTCAACCAAGGGGAATAGCTGCTTCCTATTCACTCTGTCCATACCCCTGAGAATCTTGTATACCTCATTCATGTCTCCTGTCAGCCTTCTCTGCTCTGAAGAAAACAATCCAAACCTATCCACTCTCTTCTTGCAGCACAAATACTCCATCCAAGGCAACATCCTAGTGAACCTTCTCTGTACTCCCTCTAGTTCAATCACATGCTTCCTGTAATGAGGTGACCAGAACTGCACACACTACTCCAGCTGTGGCCTAATCAACATTCTATACAGCTCCAACATTACCTCCTTGCTCTTGTTACTCTATGCCGCAACCGATAAATGCAAGTGTCCCATATGCCTTTTTAACCACCCTATTCACCTACTCTGCTGCCTTCAGGGATCTGTGAATAAGGACCCCAAGATCCATCTGTTCCTCTGAGCTTCTTAATGTCCTGCCATTCATTAACTATTCCCTTGTCTTGTTACTTCTTCCAAAGTGCATCACCTCTCACTTCCCAGGGCTAAATACCATCTACTACTGCTCTGCCTATCTGATCAACCCATCTGCATCTTCTTGTAATCTGAGACTTTCTTCACTATTAATCACCCTACTAATCTTAGTGTCCTCCGAAAACTTGCTTATCATTCCCCCCCACATTATCACCTATATCATTTACGTAGATAACAAACAATAAGGGTCCCAGTACAGAACCTTGTGGTATGACATTAGGCACCGGTCTCCAGTCAGTCAACCAAACTTCTCCCACCACCCTTTGTGTCCTATCACTAAACCAGTTTTGGATCCACCTTGTCAAGTTTCCCTGAATTCCATGTGCTTCAACATTCTCAATCAGTCTCCCATGTGGAACCTTGTCAAAGGCTTTGCTAATATCCATATAAACCACATCAACTGCGTTTCCCTCATCCAAACACAGGATCACATTTTCAAAAGATTCAAAAAATAATGTGCCAGGAATGTAAATTCTTCCCTATGTATTAATCTGGTATATCCTGTTATTTCTACTCTTGCTAGCATGTGGCATAGAGTCATAGAGGTTTACAGCATGGAAACAGGCCCTTCGGCCCAACTTGTCCACGCCGCCCTTTTTTTTTAAACCCCTAAGTTAGTCCCAATTGCTCGCATTTGGCCCATATCCCTCTATACTCATCTTACCCATGTAACTGTCTAAATGCTTTTTAAAAGACAAAATTGTACCCGCCTCTATTATTACCTCTGGCAGCTTGTTCCAGACACTTACCACCCTCTGTGTGAAAAAATTGCCCCTCTGGACACTTTTGCATCTCTCCCCTCTCACCTTAAACCTATGTCCTCTAGTTTTAGACTACCCTACCTTTGGGAAAAGATATTGACTATCTAGCTAACCTATGCACCTCATTATTTTATAGACCTTTATAAAATCACCCCTCAACCTCCTACGCTCCAGAGAAAAAAGTCCCAGTCTATCCAGCCTCTCCTTATAGCTCAAACCATCAAGTCCCGGTAGCATCCTAGTAAATCTCTTCTGCACACTTTCTAGTTTAATAATATCTGTAATAGGGTGACCAGAACTGTACACAGTATTCCATGTGTGGCCTTACCAATGTCTTGTGCAACTTCAACAAGACATCCCAACTCCAGTTTGGAGTTGAGGTCCTACTTTTTAAATTACATCCTAAATTCTGCTTGTAGGATCTAATCCCTTTTTTTTTTAACCTATGTTATTGGTACTGAGATGGACCATGACCATTGGCTGTTCACCCTCCCTCTTCAGAACGCTCTGCACCATTCTGAGACATTCCTGACCGTGGCACGAGGGAGGCAACACACGGCCCTGGAGACTCTTTTGCAGCACAGAAGTGCCTTACTATTGAACCCACTATCACTATAGCCCTGCTATTCTTTTTCCTCCTCCCTTGTGAAGAAGAGCCATCCCATGGTCTCATGGATTTGCCTTCCATTGCTATTCCCTGAGACGTCATCCCCCTCCTCCTAAAATGGTATATCTGTTTTTTTTTGGCGGGGGGGGGGCTGCCACAGGATTCTCCTGCACTACCTGTCTTCCTCCACTCTGCTTGGTGGTCACTCCTCCCCTTCTTTCCTGTTCAGTCCTGATCTGCAGTATTGGCATCTCAGTGAATGTGCAGTCAATGATAATCTCAGCATCGCAAATGCTCCCTAATGAGTCCGCTCACCTCTCATCTCACTGATATGCGGTTAGCCAGTCACTGCCGTTGGACACACATCCTGCACACATGGTCGCCAGGGACAGTTGAAGTGTCCATGATTCCCAGATAGTGCAGGAGGAGCACATCACAGGTGTGAATTCCACTGCCATGACTTCCCTCTAGATTATGCTTGTTAGTGATTCTGATTAAATAATAATAATCCTAGGAACGATATTTCACTCTTAAAACTTCCACTACAATGCAAAGGTCTTGTCTTAAATCTTTGGAGACACTACTTTAAGTCTTAACTTTACTTCCCTCATGCTATTTTTGTTACCTTATTATATTGGCCCTAACTTTCTCAGTTAGATCCAAGTGCTGCTATTTGTTTAAAACTTTCCCAATTTACAGAAATTTGTTGCATTCAATGAACTTATGGTTTTCCTGTGATTTGTTTTTCAACAAGAACTGACTACAGGACACATTCTTCGCAGATGAACTGCTGCATGTTGGACACACCTCCCAGTCTCAATAGTCAGAGTCTGGAATCACATGTAGGACAGACCAGATGAGTTTTTTTTTTGACAATGACAATGGTTTCATCTTCATCGTTAGATCTTTATTTCCTGATTGTTTTGGATTCAGATTCTATCATTTACCAGGGTGACATTCTAACCCAGGTCCCCAGAGCATAACCCTGGGTCTCTGGGTTACTCACGTATTCAGGTTTCCATTGTGCCATTGCTTGGCCTCCTCATGGACATTAGATAGTTGAGCAGAAGTTCAAGAGACATTTGGACAAGTAGGATACCCATTTTTGAGAAGTGAATGTGAATAAAAAGTCAATAACCTCCTTGGAAACTGTCCTTTAAATGAAATAAAAACAGTCTGCTGTAACTACTTGCAATTTCACCAGGTGTCTGTTGACATAAGTCTGAGGCCTAACATAGCATTGGTGCTGCATGGCCAATTCCACAAATTTTCATTATCACAGTGAAGAGGATTATACGTTCATAGATTGATTAGTATCACCAGGTAGTTCTAAAGTTTTTGATGTGTGGCTTTGAATGTCTTTTTTCATTCATTGATGGATGTAACTAATGCTGACTAACCCAGTATTTTTTGCTTGAGAAGGTGGTGATGAGCTGCCACCTTAAATTGCTGCAGACCGTGGGGTGTGAAGACACTCATGATGCTGTTAAGAAGGGACTTCCAGGAAATTGAACCAGTGACAGTGAAGGAATGGTAATATCGTTCCAAATAGCATAGTTTCGAGGATAAGGGGTAAACCTTTTCGAACTGATGTGAAGAGAAATTTCTTCACCCAGAGTGGTGAATGTGTGGAATTCATTACCACAAAAAGAATCTGAGGCCAAAAGGTTGTCTGATTTCAAGAAGATATTAGATATGGCTCTGAGGGCTAAAGGGATCACGGGATATCGGGGGAAGTGGGATCAGGATATTGAATATTGATCAGGATTTGATGATCAGCAATGATCATAATGAAGGCGGAACAGGCTCGAAGGGCCGAATGGCCTACTCCCGCTTTTAGTTCCTATGTTTCTATGTAAATCAGGATGGTGTGTGATTTGGAGGGGAACTTGCAGATTTTGGTGTTCCCATGCATCTGCTCCCCTTGTCCTCGGTGGTAGGAGCCTTAGGTTTGGAAGCTGTTGTTGAAGGAGCCTTGGTGAGTTGCTGAAATGCAACTTGTATATGGTACACACTGCTGCCTGCACTGTGCATTAGTGGTGGAGAGAGTGAATGTTGAGGGTAAATAGAAAATGCTGGAAAGTCTCAGCAGGTCTGACAGCATCTGTGGAGAGAGAATAGAGCCAACATTTTAAGTCTGGATGACTCTTCGTCAGAGCTGACAAATGTGTTGAAGGTATTTGGATGCCAATCAAGCAGGCTGTATGGTGTTGAGCTTCTTGAGTGTTGTTGGAGCTGCACTCATCCAGGCAAGTGGAAAGTATTCCATCACATTCCTGACTTGTGCATGGGAATATCACCACCTGCAAATTCCCCTCCGAGTTACTCACCATACTGATTTGGAAGTTTCTCACCATTACTTCACTGTTGCTGGGTAGAAATCCTGGAATTCCCTCCCAAACAGTACTGTGGGTGTTCCTACAACACATGGCCTGCACAGATTCAACAAGCAAGCTCAGCACCACCTTGTCAAGAGCAATTAGGGATGGACAATAAATGTTGGCTTATCCAGCAATGTCCACATCCCATGAACCAATTCAAGCCACATACCTATGCAATTGGCTTAAAGTTCAATACTTATGGATGTAACTCTCAAACACAATGTGAAATCTTTCTAAATTATGTTCACTCTTCTCAAAGGATCTCTTACTGAGATTACTAACTAACCCTATTTCATTACACAAAACACGGTCTAAAATAACCTCTTCCTTGTTGTTTCATGAGTTGGATTCTAGGAAGCCAGTTTGAATATATTTTACCCACACGTATTCCAAAATACTTCTGCTGACTAGAGGCCCAGTCTCTATGAAGATTAAAATTTTCCATGATTATTGCATTACCTTTGTTGCAAGTTCCTCTTCTTTCTTGATCAATATACTGTCTAACATCAGAAGAAGAGATAAAACGTTCCAAACATTTAAGAGCAAGGGGGAGATAATTGATCAACGAGACAAATTTAGGAAGGATAAAACTCTTGGTCTGGACAAATCACATCCATGCATGCACAAAGGGGATAGGCACACACATATGAAATTTAATAGAAAATGGCATCAGAGAATTGGTGCTTATTCCTATACTCAACCAGGGGGATACAAAGACAATCTAAGGAATAATGGACCAGTTAGTTTAACGAGTGATAGAAAATATATTGAAACCTTTAACCAAAGATATTATAGAAAAGTGCTTAAAAGAATAAAATATAATCGTTGGTTAACACAGTTTGAATCTCAGTAAGGGAATCAAGGGTTATGGAGATTAAGTGCGAAAGTGGAGTTGAGGATTATCATATCAGATCATTATTATCTTATTAATGATGGAGCAGACTCAATGGGCCAAATGGCCTACTTTTGCTCCTACACCTTGTGGTCTTGATTGGCATCCCATCCACTACAATAAACATTCGCTTCCACCACCACACTGCACATTGGCAGCAGTGTGCATCATCAGTGAGCATGCTGCTTTGTTTTTGATGGTGTCAAGCTTCTTGTTGGAGCTGCACATTCCTGAATTGTGCTTTGTAAATAGCAGACAGGCTTTGGGTTACACTCCACAGAAATCCCAGTCTCTAATCTGCTGTTTTAGCCACAGTATTCTGGGCAATGGTAACCCAGGATGTAGATAGTGAGGGATTCAGTAATGGTAGTGCCATTAAGTGTCAAGGGAGATGGCTAGATTTTCTTTTGTTGGAGATAGTCATTGCCTTGTGTGATGTAAGTGTCACTTGCTGGAAAATTCCCAGGACTGATGACCTACAACAGAGTTCTAAAAGAATTGGTACAGAGATGGTGGATGCACTGTGTACGATCTTCCAAAATTCCCAACATTTAGGCACAATCCAAACTGCTATTCAAGAAAGAAGGGAGAGAAAACACAGGGAATTATAGGCCAGTCAGTCTGTTGTGGGAAATTACCACCGGAGTCAGACTGGACGTTCAATAACACCGTTTTATTTTGGACACGAAGCTTCGGGAAGAAAGCACTGGTACTCCGCAGTACTTGGCAGCTACCTTCTCAATAATACAATAGCAGTTGATCATTTTTATACTTTTCAGACAATGGATAGTCCGGACATTAGCCGTTTAACACATCGTTATAGTTGAGTAGACAGATCATGGTGATCGGTAGTTAACACATCGTTACAATCAGATAGGTACAGACATGGACATTTAACATCGCATTGTTTCTTAGAATGGATACATTTCCTCTATCAATGACTGGTTTCGGTCTATACGTACAGTGATTGGTTTTGCTGCATTTATGTATTTCTGTTCCCATCTATGGCTGATCTTATTATCAGACCTCATTGTCCTGGGTCTGTCCTTATTTTTAAAGTGCCTCAAGCTCTGACTGGCTTCCTGCAGCTTTTGGTTCCTGCATGTTTAACTTTAAATAACTGTCTGTGTTGCATGTTTTAATCTTAAGTAGCTGTCTGTGCTAAAAGTCAGTGCCTGCTTAATGTCTCTTTCTCAGGTAACCATTTTGTGTGCCAGGCAACCATTTTGTGTGTCAGGTACCCATCTCTGTGATTTTCCCCACTTCAAGTTGATGCGCGTTATCAAACACGAGGCTAGATGCTCGGGAAATAAAGGCTTTTATTTACTGTAATGAAGCAGCCAATAATTATATACACGATCCCAGACTGAGGGGTCCCAGCCAGAGCAGGGACCTTTATACCGCTCCCAGGAGGCGGAGCCCGACTGGGATGTACCACAACACTACAGTACAAAGGTGTAACAACCCCACCCTAACCCCAACAGCAACAAGTAGCACAACCCAACAGTAACATATGTACATCCTTGTAGTACTGGCCAGACCCTGGCTCAGTACTATCCAGTGGGAACCAACGATGGTTCACCACACAAGTCTAACATCAGTCATCAGAAAAGTGCACGAATTCACTGCAAAGGAATTAGTGACAAAAGCATTTTGAAAGTCAAACTAGGATTGGTTAGAGTCAATATAGCTTTATGAAAAGGTAAATCATGGTTGAAAAATCTATCAGAAATTTTGGAGGATGTTACTAATAGTGTAGATAAAGGGAAACCAGGGAATGTAGTATGTAGGGTTTTAAAAGACACGTGATAAATGCTGCTTGGCAGTTGTGGCACAATATAAGTCTGAAGGGTTGGGGTTGATGGGTCTGGGTTCTGCAGGGAGTCTTCATGGATCTGGCGGGAATGCAACTGAGGTAATTAAAAATGCAGATTAAGAGCCTTTTTGACCATGGATTTCTTCCTTAATAACAGTACATGCAGTGCATGGTCTCCACACTATAGCTGCAATTTGCCAGGGTCAAAGTGGGAAGCACTTCTTCAATGAAACTGGTCAGTTAGCAAAGCTTTGGCTGGTTCCACCGAGGATCTCCAGTCAGAGCCACTGAAGCATTACTGTTCAAAGCACTTTTCCCCTCATAAGGTTACTTCAATAGTTGACAGGTGATTGGCAACAGCTTGGAAGGCACTAGCACTTCTTGTCACCTTCAGCTGCATTTCCCCACTGCCAGCCTTCAACATGGCATAGGGGAAGCTTATGCAGCTCCATTCCACCTTTGTTGAGGGGCAAGAGCACAAGTCACATCACTATCAACAGCAGGAGCATCAGAGGATTTCTCCTCACCTGCATGTCTCTTGAACATAGAACATAGAACAGTACAGCACAGAACAGGCCCTTCGGCCCACAATGTTGTGCCGAGCTTTATCTGAAAGCAAGATCAAGCTATCCCACTCCCTATCATCCTGGTGAGCTCCATGTGCCTATCCAATAACGGCTTAAATGTTCCTAAAGTGTCTGACTCCACTATCACTGCAGGCAGTCCACTCCACACCCCAACCACTCTCTGCGTAAAGAACCTACCTCTGATATCCTTCCTATATCTCCCACCATGAACCCTATAGTTATGCCCCCTTGTTATAGCCCCGTCCACCCGAGGAAATAGTCTTTGAACGTTCACTCTTTCTATCCCCTTCATCATTTTATAAACCTCTATTAAGTCTCCCCTCAGCCTCCTCCGCTCCAGAGAGAACAGCCCTAGCTCCCTCAACCTTTCCTCATAAGACCTACCCTCCAAACCAGGCAGCATCCTGGTAAATTTCCTCTGCACTCTTTCCAGCGCTTCCACATCCTTCTTATAGTGAGTGCAGATGTGATAACATTGAGATCTAGCTGAAGGAGCTGACACTCCTGACATTGGATACACAGGCAGAAGATCAGCTCTCTTGACATGTCTGACCACTAGTGCCTCAGGAGGCTCAGCCTCTCGTGTTGATATCTGCAACCACCTGGAACATGACCTTTTCCAAGTAGAGCAGATGGGCACACATTACCAGTGACTGTCAAGGTTTTTGTTACTGGAAAGCCACCTCTAGCCCACCTCCCCCCCGTCTCTGCCTTTTGCCATATGTTGTGCTTTCTTTTTCTGCAAGGAGATAAAGAAGAGAGGTGTGAATGGTTATAATGACTTGTGTGGAGAGGTGAGATGGATAACATTTGTGGAGGGTGACAGTGAGGCATGGACATGACAGGGTAATAGACTGAGGATGAATGTGTTGTTTGGGCATTCAGATGAGGATGTGGAATGCCATTTGTTATTTGTTCATGGAATGTGGGTCACACTGGTAAGACCAACATTTGTTGCTTATTCCGAATGGCCCTTGCGAGGAAGGTTGTGTGTAACTTCTGAGTGGCTGACTGGTAAAGCTCTGTGGGCCCATTCTGGCTGCGAACAGGTTCAGAACTTAGCTAAATAAAATGATTAAATCCCACCATCCCAAAGGGCATCTCAATCAGATTTGCACCAGCAGTTTCCAATGGCCCAGAGGTCACCCAATCAGCATGAAGGTAGTTCTGGTGGAGGTTGTGGTTGCAAGAGTTGGGTACATGTCATGATCACGAGGGGCCCAATCACAATAATAATTTGAACGTTGCCTTTTCGGGATCTCTTAACTGTTGTGTCCTAAAATATCAATCACAGTTGACAGTTTGTCTTAGGATCCATATTTTTAAGGAATTTCCATGTTAAAAAGGCATGTACTTTGGCAGTCCAGTCATAATCCCTGTAAAAATGGCAGAGGGCAGAAAGTTATTGCTCAAGGGCAGTAAGTTTACCAACCCCTTTTTGAGGTTGTTAAGACACCATTCCCACAGATCTGGACAAGTTACAATTGGCAGAATTAGATTGGTTATAAATAGACTTTTCTATATCACTCAAATACAGAAGTACATACTACTCAAGCAAAGTACCACAATATTTCCTTCTGAGAGGCAGAAAATAATTTCCAAGCTTTATTCTTTCCCCTAACCAATACTCTCTTAGATCTTCTACTCATAATTCATTTACTGCAGTGAGTGGCTGCTATGCATTTATAAGAAGGTGTTTCAAGATCTTAAGTTTATCGCTTGCAGGGTCTCTTGTAATATCAGGATAAAGTTGTTTTATCTCTCTTAACTGAAGATATTGGATTTTTTTAAAAAACGTATACTGTGTTGCATTATGTTTTTGGGACTCAGAAGCAGAGGTCCCTTTGGGAACAAGAACTATATGGACAATGTGACTTTTAAAACACGCTTGCAAGCTATTCGCAATGCCGGAGCCTCAAGATGAAATATTCATATCTGCTGGAATTTCCAGTTCTGTTCTCTTGTAGTTGATTTTTATTGGAAAAATTAGTGCCAAAACTTTGCTGCCATTCACGCCGGTGGGATCTTATAGTCCCGCTGATGGCACATCCCCACCGTGAGTTTTCCAGTGGCGAGGGGTGTGTTCAATGGGAAACCCCATCAACAATGGCACGACCATAGAATCCCACCGCCAGCGAGTGGCACGCCACCTTCCACTGTGGTGAAACATGCCTTGGAGAGGGAAATAAATCTCACCTAACCTTTCTTCCCTTATCTAAGGTAGAAATTATGATGGTATTGTTCTCTTATCAATAGTGAATGTGCCTGCATGAAATTCCTCCCTTCTGCATTTTGATACAGGACATTACCCAGAACTTGGTTACAAATGTATTAAACATTGCTATGAAAGCAGTGCTGACAATAATTTGTACCTTTACTGTTTTAGCTTATCCTACATTATGTAGTATTGTTATGACCCCCTTGGCAGCAACAAATTAAAATGACCAAATTTACTGAATGACTCCCAATCAAAAATAAATGGACGTAATTTCACTTCTTATAATTTTCACTTGACAATCAAACCAAATTAAATGTAAATTAAACATGAGCTAACTAGAAAATTGTGCTCAATTTCGCTTAAATTGCTGTACAACAAAGATAGATTTGACAGATTTACGAGGCAATTCACTTTGTGCATTTGGCGCCAATTCTAGTTACCAAGACCTTCAAAGAACAAAGAAAATTACAGCACAGGAACAGGCCCTTCGGCCCTCCAAGCCTGCACCGACCATGCTGCCCGACTTAACTAAAACCCCCTATGCTTCCGGGGACCATATCCCTCTATTCCCATCTCATTCATGTACTTGTCAAGACGCCCCTTAAAAGTCACTACCGTATCCGCTTCCACTACCTCCCCCGGCAACGAGTTCCAGGCACTCACCATTCTGTGTAAAAAATCTGCCTCGTACATCTCTTTTAAAACTTGCCCCTCGCACCTTAAACCTATGCCCCCGAGTAATTGACTCTTCCACCCTGGGGAAAAGCTTCTGACTATCCACTCTGTCCATGCCTCTCATAATCTTGCAGACTTCTATCAGGTCTCCCATCAACCTCCGTCGCTCCAGTGAGAACAAACCAAGTTTCTCCAACCTCTCCTCATAGCTAATGCCCTCCATACCAGGCAACATCCTGGTAAATCCTTTCTGTACCCTCTCCAAAGCCTCCACATCCTTCTGGTAGTGTGGCGACCAGAATTGAACACTATATTCCAAGTGCGGCCTCACTAAGGTTCTATAAAGCGTCAACATGACTTGCCAATTTTTAAACTCAATACCCTGGCCGATGAAGGCAAGCATGCCGTATGCCTTCTTGACTACCTTCTCCACCTGCATTGCCACTTTCAGTGACCTGTGTACCTGTACACCCAGATCCCTTTGCCTATCAATACTCTTAAGGGTTCTGCCATTTATTGTATATTCAAAGCCCTAAACTTCCACCAGTAGAATTTCAGCCCCTTTTCTTCAATGCCTTAGCCACCAACTCCTTTCTGACAGCAACTTTACTCCACTGAAGTTCCACGGGTACAGATTTCAGACCCCTCTCATTTCTTCCCGCCTTCTTAAGGCAAAGTTTTTCTCAAAATGTGCTACAGTGGGCAGGAAAAAGGGCGAGGAAGTCCCCAGCCCCAAAGGCAGCTTGCCCTACTGTATTATGCAGCACAGGGCCAAATAAAAGTGAAGTAGCAGGTTCTGCAATGCCAGATGGGTGGGCTCTGATTGAGCCCCCAACCCCGCCACCAGCAACTTAGTTTAACCCATGCAAAAACACCCCCCATTCTGACATAGCCCAGGCACTGTTCCCTGGCACAGCCCAGGCAAGAGCCCTGTGGCCCTGCCAAGTGCCTGGGTAGCACTAGGGGGCAGTGTCTATGGAAGTGCTGGGAGGCAGTGCCAAGGGGCAGTGCCCAGGTGGTACCAGGGCGCATTGACCAGGCAGTACTAAGATACAATGCCAGGATACTGCATGACCATTGTACTCACCTGCGAGCCTGTGGCAGGTTCTTCTCACCAGGTGCACACTGTGAGGGACCCGTTGTGATTCCCGTCGGCATGAATGGACAATCTAACTGCTGGGGCGGGGGGGGGGGGGGGGGGGGGGGGCGGGGAGAGAGGCTGGTTGCTATCAGGCATAAAGGCCTGATAATTATACTTAAATGTATTCAGATGGAGATCCCAAGTTTACATATCCGGATTCCTGTTGCATCTTTGGTGGGCCGGGGGGAGCACTGGGGACCACTGCTGCCAATCCTGCTCCACAAAAACAGGTGCACAAACCCCCCATCCAACACCAGCCCCCCCCCCCCCCCTCCCCCGCGCCCTCCACATTTCCCAATTGCACCATGACCTTCTTCTTCTGAACCTGGCCACATGAGTGCAGGTTTTAAATTTATTTAACTATTTCTGATGTACCTTGTGGTTCTGTCTACTGTAAAGACAGCACTGATGTTTTCCCCAAGGACCAAGCAATGGTAGGTGTTGAATTATTGAAAATCAGCTCCAGGATGAACATGGCTACCACACTGAGGTCTGCTTCCAAAAGTGCAACCAACTCTACTTATGCGTGCATATTGACCCCTCGAATCCACATGGAATGGCATCAGTTCCAGCTCACCAGACCTCATCACACTATTTTTAGGCAGTGACCATACGCAAGTACTATGTTCCCTTAAGCATTGTTTAGAGTATATATAAAAAGCGTTCGTAAGCCAGCAACCCGTTTTGCGTGTCTTCACATTTCATCTGTCTTGTCCTTGTATTTCCCATGCTCTTCCCTTGATAAGCGAACACATTGAAGGTTACTATACATGATAAGAGCTCATGGTGTTGGGCATAATATATTAGCAATTAGCAAATTGACTAATCAATAAAAACAGAGATGTGATATTGCGAATTTATTGTGCACTTTACTGTGTAAAGCTCAAGTTAAGAAGTAAGCTGGCCAGATCCCTTGATTTAACAAGTAAGGAGTTAGGTTATTACAAAAACGCATGCAGGATAAGATACACATATTAGTAACAAAAAGATTAAAAATGTGTATGTCCAATTTCTTACAAATGCAAAAACATACACATGACTTCCTCAGGTGCACATGAAAAGAAATAAAGCTTTAGAGTTTCAAATGTTAAAACTTGGCCCAAATCAAAAAATTCAGAATAATTATTCATAGATTGTCCAAATGTCTGATCAATGGGGTGGGGGGGGGGTGGGGTGGGGGTGGGGGTGGGGGTGGGGGTGGGGGTGGGGGTGGGGGTGGGGGTGGGTGGGGTGGGGTGGGGGGGGGTGGGGTGGGGGGGGGGTGGGAGGTGGGGGGGGTGGGGGGGTGGGGGTGGGGTGGGGTGGGTGAGGTGGGGGGGTGGGGGGGAGGTGGGGGGGGTGGGGTGGGGTGGGGTGGGTGGGTGGGGGGGAGGTGGGGGGGTGGGGTGGGGTGGGTGGGTGGGGTGGGTGGTGGGGTGGGTGGGGTGGGTGGGGGTGGTGGGGTGGGGTGGGGGGGGCGGGGGGGTGTGGGGGGGTGTGGGGCGGGGGGGTGTGGGGCGGGGGGGTGGGGCGGGGGAGGCTGGTGGGGGGGGCTGGTGGGGGGGGCTTGTGGGGGGGGCTGGTGGGGTGGGGGGGGCTGGTGGGGTGGGGGGGGGCTGGTGGGGGGGGGGGCTGGTGGTGGGGGCTGGTGGGAGTGTTACAATCCACTCCTTTTCCAATGGCCATAAATAGTGGGTGAAAATTATTAGGGCCATCAGACAGAGTGTGGAAAGCACCCCACTCTCTCCACCCCACAGTAAAAGGCACATTTGTAGTTTGAACCATTATTAGCACAGTTCCTTTCCCATTGAATGGAACTTCTAGCACTGATGGCTACCAGGTATGCAGCTGGGAACTTGCTGCTGTTTCACAAATGATCTCTTGGTTCAACAGATACCCAGAATGCTGGTTAAACAATCCAGATGTAATTGGGAGAGTACCCTTCATAAAATGCTCAGTGGGTTTAATTAGCTGTCGTACACAGCAAGTCAGGTAACCACTCCTGTTCGTGCTTTGTCACTTGCAGAATCTCTTGGAGGCGGGAATGTATTGGGCAACTTGCCGATGGAATTTCCATTCATTTTTGGCCCCTGTCCACAACTCATCTCCAGACTGGCCTCCAAAGGTCCTTGAAAATTCTGCCCTCTGTATAGTAATTGGTTAATGGTTATGTTAATTAGATCATGATTACATCAATGATTTAACTGTGGCCTCAAGAGTTAGATGATTGAGAGGTCCCAAGAAAACTAGACATAGAACAGTCTGTGTCCTGAATGCCATGTGCTTGTTATGGTTTTTTTGTAAATAGTGTAATGAGATGTCTATAAGACATAGAAGACATCGTCAACTTATTTTCTGCTTATTTAGAAATGGACCAAAAACATGGCTGCAACAAGTCACATCATTTACAAGTTGGCTGCAGTTCTGGAAATTTCCTGCTGCATTTACAGGACAAAGCTCAATCTTCATCCTGGTGGAATGTCGCGCCTATCATTGTTTGGACCCATTTAAATCAACAAAACAAGGGAGAAACAGGTATTCTGTTTACTCAGCCTGTATTTATAACAGAGAGAGTCATCAAAAAATCATTATACATGAGGATACACAAACAGCCACCGTTTATCTCCTGGACAATGGATTTTGACCGGAGGCTTGGAAGTTGGTTGTTACCCTGAAACCCATCAATACAACATCACATGACTTAAGTACCTTTGGCCTTTGGAAAGTTTTACCGTTACATTCCTAGACTCCTAAGGCAGTTGGCTGTTAAAAATTCAGGGGGCAATTTTACCATTTTAATTCTAAGTGTTGAATCTGGGTGTGATTCAGATCCGACTTGTAAACCTGCTCTCGGGCACCCCCATATGCACTCAGCCTGAAAAAAAAGCCGCAAATCTGAATCGCGCTGTGGGCCCGAAACGCTGCTCCTCCGATTGGAGCCTTCAACTGCACATGCTCCCACCACATCGCTCTTGGGCCGCAAAAAGCGGATAAAGCGGCCTGGGAGCGATGGCCTCCACAGACATTGCCCCACCCCCACAACATCACTGTCCCCCTTATCCACCCACATCCCCCCGATACCCACACCGATCGCAACCCCCTCCCCCACTTCCCCCCCCCCACACATTGCCCGCAGAGTGGTAGCGGACCCCCCCCACCCCTCCCACCCTCCCCACCAGAGATCCATCGGATCTCCCCCTCCCTCCCCCCACCAGAGAATGATCTGGCCTCCCTCCTCCTCTGCCCCTCATTATAGAACGATCCGGCCTCCCTCCTCCCCCCCACCCCCGCATCCTCCAACAGAGATACATCTGGCCCACCTCCTCTCCCCCCACACCAGAGAATTATCTGGCCCACCTCCCTCCCCCCGCCCAGCACCGATCTGAGTTAGAGAGCCGCCGGAAGCTCTGAACTTACCTCTTCAGAACCTGGAGTGCCCGAGACAACCTTTGCGGACCACGTCTGTTTTGCACTGAATCTGGACGGGCGAACGCGGTGGTAAAGGGGGAAATGCAGGTAAGATTGGGCGTCCAGTTCATTAAGTCAATTTAAATGCATGCAAATGCATTCAAATTGACGTCGCACCCATTTCGGGCACGGTGCCGATCGCGGCCATTTTTGGGCCTTGGTAAAGGTGGAATCGGCGTGGGCGTGGATTGTGCTATTCGCCTCATGACTTTATCAACTTTTCACACCCAAAAACGGGCGCAACGCAATGGTAAAATCGGGCCCTCAGCCTTTCAATGTCAAAGACTGACTCCAGACTGATGATAAAAACTGCCTTAAATCTAAACCTCCTCAAAGCCTGGTTCTCTGGAAGATTTCTGCCACTACTTGTAGAGTGGACCAAGTCTTTGTTTCCCAACCTCATCTTTCTGTGTCATCACCAACTTTAAAGGAATTCTGCAACTCTTGCTTTTAGCTTGCTGAGCTAGCCTGAGTATTAATTACTATGTGAAGGTATCATCACTGGAACCTGACATTGATGTAAATTCATATCCATATCTTTGTTTTCTGGCTTAAGTTATTGCTAATGATAAAACTGCTTTCTTTTCTGTTTCCTTCTTGTGTGCTTTTGTGTGTATATGTTGTTGCAACTATCTACAGGAGGCAGTGGCATAGTAGTATTGTCACTAGACTCATAATCCAGATCCAGAGACCCAAGACAAGATCCAGGGATGCGGGTTCAGATCCCACCATGGAAGGAGGTGAAATTTGAATTCGATAAAAATCTGGGATTAAAAGTTTAATAATGACCATGAAATCATTGTTGATCGTTATAAAAATCTATCTGGTTCACTAATGTCCTTTAGGGAAGGAAATATGCCATCCTTACCTGGTCTGGCCTATATGTGACTCCAGACCTATAGCAATGTGGTTGATTTTCAAATGCCCTCTGGAATGGACAGGCAATAAATGCTGGCCAGCCAGCGACACTCATGTCCCATGAAATGAATTTTAAAAATATACCACGGTTTGAATGTATGAATGGACAATACTTTGGATTTAACCCTAAAGAGATTGTTTATCATAGAAATCATAGAAACCCTACAGTGCAGAAAGAGGCCATTTGGCCCATCGAGTCTGCACCGACCGCAATCCTACCCAGGCCCTACTCTCTTATCCCTACATATTTTACCCGCTAATCCTTCTAACCTACGCATCTCAGGACACTAAGGGGCAATTTTAGCATGGCCAATCAACCTAACCTGCATATCTTTGGACTGTGGGAGGAAACCGGAGCACCCGGAGGAAACCCACGCAGACACGAGGAGAATGTGCAAACTCCACACAGGCAGTGACCCGAGCCGGGCATCGAACCCAGGTCCCTGGAGCTGTGAAGCAGCAGTGCTAACCACTGTGCTACCGTGCCGCCAGTACCGTTTAGGGTCACTTGAAATTTCAGTTCACAAAGCGAATGATTGGGGAAACACATCACAGCCTATTTCAAAAATGAAAACTACACTGGACAGATTGTGAGAAAAACAAAAGTGTTCAATTTGCCTGTTTCAGCAAATAAATAGTTTTAACAAAACTAAGTAAATCCTCACCAAAACCACCCTCCTCACAACATGCTTTCCAACCTATCTTTGAATCATTAGCACATTTGTTTGCAAGAAACCTGGCCCCTTCATCTAAGACATTAATATAGATTGTAAATAGTTGAGGCCTCAGCACTGATCCCTGTGACACACCACTAGTTACAGTTTGCCAGCTTGAAAATTACCAATTTATTCTGACTCTGTTTTCTATTATTCAGTCAATCTTCTATCCATGCTCATATATTACACAGAACAGTGTGAGTTCTTATCTTGTACAGTAGCTGTTTATATGGCACCTTATCGAATGCTTCATTATTGCACCAAGATGTTCTCAGCTTTGATTCTTTGAATCCAATATTGTCCTGAAAATTAGAGAAACCTGAATATAGTCCAGATGTCAGAATCTAACAAAAATGGATATCATAACAATCTATTTTAATTACTTCCATGGAGAACGTGACAAATTTAAGCCACAAAAGTTCAATTGCTTCTTCACCACAAATTCATGAGGGATTAATACTCTAGCAGGAGATAAACAAAACAGTTTTGAAATATCTGGTGGTTTGAAAAGAACAGATGCCATTTATTCAGAGCAGGATACTATTCCACTGAGTTGCAATGTTTTTTGTGAAAGGCTGGCTCACTTCTTACTACTTCCTATAGTCAGCTTAGAGGTTGAAATCTGGAATATTATTTTCTTTTGTCTAAATTCTATGTCTTTCATGAATTATTTTCTGACTTTCCTTTACCTTTCCTCACCTTTGGGTTTGACCGAAAGGGAGGGAAAGCATGTTTTGTTGTTTTTAATCCGAGCAGTGAAAAGGAGGCAGGAATGTTTCTTGGTGATGACTCTCCTAAATTTTACCCACCTCTGTATGAGGTGAAATATCTGGCCTGCAAAATCTAAGTTATGGAACTCAATACATAGGGAATTAGAACTCCAATTTACTATTCCACAGCATAATCCTTAGGAGTTCCAGAAGTCAACATCATTACTCTACCTTTAGTCCCCATTGTACACAGAAGAGGACTATCTTCTCTTTTCACAAAATGATACAATGGCGACACCACAGAGCGAGGCTATTCATCCCGTCATGTCCATACCGTCTCTTTGCAAGAGCAACTGAGTTTGTATTACTCCCCCATTTTTACCCCAGAGTTATGCAATTCTTTTCCCTCTTCAGATAAAGATCCAATTCATTCTTGAAAGCTGCGATTGAAGTTCAGATCCTAAGCACTGGGTACATAAAAGCAGCTGTTCCTCATGTCGCCATTGGTTCTTTTGCCAAACAATCTGATGCGCGATTAATTCACTCAGGAGGCTAGGTCGTACCCGGGAATAAAGGCTTTTATTCGCAACAAGAATAGAGCATACTGCTTAACAATACTATCCCAGACTAAGGGCCACTAGGAAGTAGCAGTGACCTTTATACTCCTATAAGAAGGCGGAGCCAAACGGAGTGTACCACAGAACAATGCTAACAGGTGGAACACCCCAACCCTAACCCCAACAGTAACAAGAGTAACATATGTACAAGTACCCATAGTGGTAACCATCTATGGTTCAGTACCCATAGTGGTAACCATCTATGGTTCACCACATTCACCCCTCCTTTAAAAACAAAGGCCGGTGGGGTAAAAAGACAATATGAACTGTCCATATGTTCACAAGTTCAGTCGTATCGGAGGTCTGCACCGTCTCTGCGACCTCCGCAGCACTGGCTCCAGTGCCGGTTCTGGTGACCGCGGTGTCCCTCTCTCTGAGGTGGTGTCCAGTGACTCCTCCAGTTCCTCACGCACCTGTGGACCTCGAGGTGGCGACAATCTCCTGGACTCAGGCAAGCTGTACACGGGAGTAAGAGCCTATAATGTGGCAAAGAGTAGTGGGAAGTCAGAAGATTGGGAAGGCTATAAAAACAAACAGAGGATAACAAAGAGAGAAATAAGGAAGGAGAGGATCAAATATGAAGGTAGGCTAGCCAGTAACATTAGGAATGATAGTAAAAGTTTCTTTAAATACATTAAAAACAAACGGGAGGCAAAAGTAGACATTGGGCCGCTCCAAAATGACGCTGGTAATCTAGTGATGGGAGACAAGGAAATAGCTGAGGAACTTAATAAGTACTTTGCGTCAGTCTTCACAGTAGAAGACATGAGTAATATCCCAACAATTCAGGAAAGTCAGGGGGCAGAGTTGAATATGGTTGCCATCACAAAGGAGAAAGTGCTAGAGAAACTAAAAGGTCTGAAAATTGATAAATCTCCGGGCCCAGATGGGCTACATCCTAGAGTTCTAAAGGAGATAGCTGAAGAAATAGTGGAGGCGTTAGTTATGATCTTTCAAAAGTCACTGGAGTCAGGGAAAGTCCCAGAGGATTGGAAAATCGCTGTTGTAACCCCACTGTTCAAGAAGGGAACAAGAAAAAAGATGGAAAATTATAGGCCAATTAGCCTAACCTCAGTTGTTGGCAAAATTCTAGAATCCATCGTTAAGGATGAGATTTCTAAATTCTTGGAAGTGCAGGGTCGGATTAAGACAAGTCAGCATGGATTTAGTAAGGGGAGGTCGTGCCTGACAAACCTGTTAGAGTTCTTTGAAGAGATAACAAATAGGTTAGACCAAGGAGAGCCAATGGATGTTATCTATCTTGACTTCCAAAAGGCCTTTGACAAGGTGCCTCACGGGAGACTGCTGAGTAAAATAAGGGCCCATGGTATTCGAGGCAAGGTACTAACATGGATTGACGATTGGCTGTCAGACAGAAGGCAGAGAGTTGGGATAAAAGGTTCTTTCTCAGAATGGCAACCGGTGACAAGTGGTGTCCCGCAGGGTTCAGTGTTGGGGCCACAGCTGTTCTCTTTATATATTAACGATCTAGATGACGGGACTGGGAGCATTCTGGCCAAGTTTGCCGATGATACAAAGATAGGTGGAGGGGCAGGTAGTATTGAGGAGGTGGGGAGGCTGCAGAAAGATTTAGACAGTTTAGGAGAGTGGTCCAAGAAGTGGCTGATGAAATTCAACGTGGGCAAGTGCGAGGTCGTACACTTTGGAAAAAAGAATAGAGGCATGGACTATTTTCTAAACGGTGACAAAATTCATAATGCTAAAGTGCAAAGGGACTTGGGAGTCCTAGTCCAGGATTCTCTAAAGGTAAACTTGCAGGTTGAGTCCGTAATTAAGAAAGCAAATGTAATGTTGTCATTTATCTCAAGAGGCTTGGAATACAAAAGCAGGGATGTACTTCTGAGGCTTTATAAAGCACTGGTTAGGCCCCATTTGGAGTACTGTGAGCAATTTTGGGCCCCACACCTCAGGAAGGACATACTGGCACTGGAGCGGGTCCAGCGGAGATTCACACGGATGATCCCAGGAATGGTAGGCCTGACATACGATGAACGTCTGAGGATCGTGGGATTATATTCATTGGAGTTTAGGAGGTTGAGGGGAGATCTGATAGAAACTTACAAGATAATGAACGGCTTAGATAGGATGGACGTAGGGAAGTTGTTTCCATTAACAGGGGAGACTAGGACGCGGGGGCACAGCCTTAGAATAAAAGGGAGTCACTTTAGAACAGAGATGAGGAGAAATTTCTTCAGCCAGAGAGTGGTGGGTCTGTGGAATTCATTGCCACAGAGGGCTGTGGAGGCCGAGACGTTGAGCGTCTTCAAGACAGAAATTGATAAATTCTTGATTTCTCGAGGAATTAAGGGCTATGGGGAGAGAGCGGGTAAATGGAGTTGAAATCAACCATGATTGAATGGTGGAGTGGACTCGATGGGCCGAATGGCCTTACTTCCGCTCCTATGTCTTATGGTCTTATGGTCTTATTAAGTGGAGGTCCCGATGCTGCCTGCGCCGTGTCAGGAGGGGAGAGAATGGGCAAAGGAATCCTAACCAGGGGTGCGGGAGTGACGGGGGTTTCCAGGTCCCCTGCAGGCGCCAGATCTCTGATAGAGACCGTGTCCTCTCGCCCGTCAGGATATGCCACATAGGCATATTGAGGGTTGGCGTGGAGGAGATGGACCTGTTCAACCAAAGCTCGGACTTGCGGGCCCTAACATGCCGCCGCAGGAGGACAGGTCCCGAGTACGTCAACCAAGACGGCAGTGAGGTCCCAGAGGAAAATTTCCTGGGGAAGGTAAACATCCGCTCATGTGGGGTAGCATTGGTTGCCGTACACAGGAGGGACCGGATTGAATGGAGCGCATCAGAAAGTACCTCTTGCCAACGGGAGACTGGAAGACCCCTAGACCTTAATGCCAGTAAGACAGCCTTCCACACTGTAGCGTTTTCTCTTTCGACCTGCCCGTTACCCCTGGGGTTGTAACTCGTAGTCCTATTTGAGGCAATTCCTTTAGAGAGCAGGTATTGCCTCAAGTCGTCGCTCATAAACGACGAACCCCTATCACTGTGGATATAACTGGGGTAGCCGAACAGGGTAAAAAGTCTCCGCAGGGCTTTGATGACCGTGGCAGAGGACATGTCAGAACAGGGGATGGCAAAGGGGAATCGGGAGTACTCATCAACCACGTTGAGGAAATACACATTCCGATCTGTCGAAGGAAGGGGGCCCTTGAAATCGACACTCAGTCGTTCAAAAGGGCGAGTGGCCTTAATGAGGTGTGCCCTGTCAGGCCGGTAGAAGTGCGGCTGCACATACCTGGCAGCTTCGAGTTATCGACCTGACATCTTCTATGGAGTAGGGCAGATTCCGGGCCTCTACAAAATGGAAGAGCCGAATGATCCCCGGATGGCAGAGATCATTGTGGAGGGCCTGTAGCCAGTCCTCCTGCACACTGGCACATGTTCCACACGACAGGGCATCTGAGGGCTCATTGAACTTCCCCGGACGGTACATGATATCATAGTTGTGGGTGGAGAGTTCGATTCTCCACCTCAAGATTTTATCATTCTCAATTTTTCCCCTTAACGTGTTGTTGAACATGAAGGCCACGGACCGCTGGTCCGTGAGCAGGGTAAATCGTTTTCCAGCCAAATAATGGCGCCAATGCTGTACGGCCTCCACAATGGCCTGAGCCTCTTTTTCCACCGAGGAGTGCCGAATTTCAGGGCCTTGGAGGGTGCGAGAGAAAAAGGCGATGGGCCTGCCCGCCTGGTTAAGTGTGGCGGCCAGGGCGAAATCAGATGCATCACTCTCCACCTGAAAGGGGATGGACTCATCGACAGCGTGCATCGCGGCTTTCGCGATGTCGGCTTTTATCCCTTCAAAGGCTAGGTGAGCCTCTGTTGTCAGGGGAAAAGAGATAGACTTTATGAGCGGACGGGCTTTGTCCGCGTAATTGGGAACCCACTGTGCATAGTACGAGAAGAAGCCTAAGCATCTTCTCAGTGCTTTGATGCTAGTGGGTAGGGGAAGTTCAAGGAGGGGACGCATACGGTCTGGATCGGGGCCGATGACCCCGTTTTCCACCACGTATCCGAGGATTGCTAGGCGGTGCTTGTTAAATACGCACTTCTCCCTGTTATAGGTCAGGTTCAGGAGAGACGCAGTGCGTAAAAACTTCTGGAGATTGGCGTCGTGGTCCTGCTGGTCATGGCCGCAGATAGTGACGTTGTCCAGGTACGGGAAGGTAGCCCATAGCCCGTTTTGGTCCACCATTCAGTCCAACTCACGCTGGAAGACCGAGACCCCATTAGTGACGCCGAAAGGGACTCTTAAGAAGTGGTAGAGACGGCCATCCACCTCAAAGGCCGTGTATTTTCGGTCCTCTGGGCGAATGGGGAGCTGGTGGTAGGCTGACTTCAAGTCGATGGTGGAGAACACCCGGTACTGCGCAATCTGGTTGACCATGTCAGATAAGCGCGGGAGAGGGTACGCGTCCAGCTGCGTGTACCTATTAATGGTCTGACTATAGTCTATGACCATCCGGGGCTTGTCTCCAGTCTTGACCACCACGACTTGTGCTCTCCATGGGCTAGTGCTAGGTTGAATGACCCCTTCCCTGAGGAGCCGCTGAACCTCAGATCGAATAAAGATCCGATCCTCAGTGCTGTAACGCCTGCTCTTAGTTGCGATGGGCTTGCAGCCTGGCACGAGATTTTCAAATAAGGAAGGCGGGGTAATTTTGAATGTCGAGAGACTGCATGTGGAGCGCGCTGGACAATTTGGAGGCTGCTGTTCTCCCACTGAAAGTGGAGGGAGTGGCCCATCGTACTGCAGGTTCACACTCTTCAGGTGGACCATAAAGTCTAGCCCCAGGAGTACCGGAGCGCAAAGGTGCGGTAACACGAGGAGCCTGAAGTTCTTGTAAACTGTGCCCCGCACCGTTAAGGTTACCACACAGCTCCCAAGAACAATAACAGATCGTGACCTCGACGCCATAGAGATTGTCTGCTTGACAGTTTGCACGTGGAGAGTGCACCGTTTCACTGTATCCGGATGGATGAAACTCTCCGTGCTCCCGCTGTCAAACAAGCAATGTGTCAGGCGCCCGTTTACCTCTATGTCCATCATGGACTTGTCGAGTCTGTGAGGCTTGGCCTGGTCCAGGATGATTGATGCCACTGTTGGATCCCGAGTGTAACTGCAGGCAGCTGAGATAGTTGACGACGAGGACCCCTGCTGGTCTTCTGCGGCCGGTGTCGACCAAAATGGCTGCACCCACGAATCGCACGTGGTCGATGGTGTTGAAAGCGGCGGCACCCGCAGGTCGCACGTGGCTTGCGTCATCGTCATCAGAAATGGCGGCGCCTGTGAATCGCACGTGGTTGAAGACATCGACGAGGCCGGAGACGAGGAGATGGATCCTGGGGAGTCACACGCAGCACTGCTAGGCTTGGAAGGGGTCTTTGCTCGGCACACTTTAGCATAGTGCCCTTTCTTCCCACAGGCGGAGCAAAACACCGTCCTGGTCGGACATCTCTGACGAGGGTGCTTCGCCAATCCGCAGAAATAGCACCGTGGGCCTCCTGGAGCTGCCGCAGCTGTCAGGTCTGAAGTTGAGAGCATTATCGCGCAGTTCCGAGGAGCCGCCGGGTACAGTTGAGGCGGTGGCTGTACTTGCCACGATGTTCCCACGTGGTCGGTGGGGTAGGTTTCAAGACTTCTGGAGGCCGTTTCCATTGCATCGGCCAATTCTACCGTCTTCGCCAGGTCCAAGTTACCCTACTCTAGCAGCCGTGGGCGAATATAGGATGAGCCGATTCCCGCCACGAACGCATCACGGATCAGATCGTTGGTGTATTGAGTAGCCGACACCTCCTTGCAATTGCAGGCTCTGGCTAGCTTTTGAAGTTCGCGCAGGTACTGTCCCGTAGTTTCGCTGGGCTGCCGCCGTCGAGTGGCTAATAGGTGACGAGCATGAATTTCGTTTGGCGGTTTATGGTACAGCCTCTTGAGTAATTCGATGGCCTCTTTGTAATCTTGGGAATCACGGATTGTTGCATACACAGTGTCGCTCACCCTTGCGTGGAGGACCCGCAATCTGTCGGCGTCGGTCTGGACTGCAGTCGAGGCGTCGATGTAATCCTGGAAACACTTCAACCAATGGTCGAAAGTGTTCGACGCTCCCGTGGCACGTGGATCCAAGGTTAGCCGATCGGGTTTCAGCATCTGCTCCATTTTTTTTTCTTTTTTTTTCTCTGAACAAAATTTCGGTATTTTGTTGCGAATAAAATTGATGCGCGATTAATTCACTCGGGAAGCTAGGTCGTACCCGGGAATAAAGGCTTTTATTCGCAACAAGAATAGAGCATACTGCTTAACAATACTATCCCAGACTAAGGGCCACTAGGAAGTAGCAGTGACCTTTATACTCCTATAAGAAGGCGGAGCCAAACGGAGTGTACCACAGAACAATGCTAACAGGTGGAACACCCCAACCCTAACCCCAACAGTAACAAGAGTAACATATGTACAAGTACCCATAGTGGTAACCATCTATGGTTCAGTACCCATAGTGGTAACCATCTATGGTTCACCACACAATCTTAAATTGATTTTTGCTGGCTCTTGATCCTTTTACCAATGGGAACAGTTTTTCTCTATCCACTTTGCCCAAACACCCCGTGATTTTGAATACCTCTATTAAATCTCCTGTCAACTTTCTCATCCCCAAGGAGAAGAGCCCAAAGTTCTCCAATTTATCTATGTAACTGAAATTTCCCATCCCTTAAAACATTCTTGTGAATCTTTTCTTCATCCACTCCATAATGTTTTCATGTACTTCCGAAAACTGGTTTTCATCTCTGTCCATGTCACTGCTGCCACTGACACTGCTAGAACTACAAATAGATCGGTTGGCAGCTATCTGAAGTGGTACTTTTGCCCAAGTGAGGGGTGGAAGTCCCATCTCCAGCCAATTAATGCTCCAAGTATTAAACGTCCATAGAGTTGCTGTGATCAGTGGGCTTGTATCCTCCGCCAACTCTTGGGGAACCATATGCAACAGTGTTTTAAAGCGACTTATAGAGTCACAGAGGTTTACAGCATAGAAACAAGCCCTTCAGCCCAACTTGCCCATGCTGCCCAGTTTTTACCACTAGGCTAGTCCCAATTGCCCGCATTTGGTCCATATCCCTCTATACCCATCTTACCCATGTAACTGTCTAAATACTTTTTGAAAGACAAAATTGTATCTGATTCTACTGCTACTACTTCATTGGCTGCAAGTGCTGGAGATTGTAAAAGGTGCTTTAAAAATGTAAGTCCTTCTTAATGGTCACCATTTTAATGCAGTCTGCCTAATAACTCAAGTTCTGTGCCATCACCCTCACCCTTCCTTTTCATCTTCGTTCAGCTTTTCTGATTTTATTTGAGGTCGCCAGAATGCTGGTTGATCACGCCTCTACATCAGTGACTCATTCTTCTTCTAATCCTGTTGCATTTAAGATTCTCATCATACACATCTTCTCATCTGGTCTTGGGCTTCCTCTTCTCTTTTTTCCAGGCTGTCCCATCTCCTTCACTCGCCTGACCACATTTCCTCTCTCCCTCTGCAACATATAACCATCAAATTCAATCTCTTCTTGATTATTTTCTTTAACGCTCCCACAATCTTCACTGACCCCCTGATGTGCTGGTTCCTGATTTTGTCCTTTCTTGACACTCCACACATTTATCTCAGCACCAGCATTCCATTAGTATTCAGTCATTGTTTCTCTCCTTTTGATGTTGCCCAAGTTTCTGCAGGACTTGTCTCACAACTGTCTTATAGATTCTTCCTTTCAGTATCAGTAATATTTTTTATCACATAACACTCCAATGCATTTCTTCCGATTACACCAACCAGAGCTAATCTGTTGCTTCATTTTAATTTTCATACTCCATACTTTGTTTAGCCTTACTCCTCCATACACAAATTCATAGCCTCCTATTTATGATTATTGTCAAAAATGTCAAGAAACTGTAGTTATATATTTTTGGTTAAATAAGTGTTATTTTGATTGATGTGAACTGACCACCTCTGGAACATTTGATGTGTTTGTTATTCAGCAAGACAGCACTAAAGAGTGCACCTGCTGATTAATGTCCAGCAATAATCAAATCTCTTTACTAATCAGCTTTGACCATTTGAGAAAATTACAATGGTGCCTAAATAATAACCATTGGAATTATTATTGGGATTGAACTGGATTAAGAGCACATCGTATCCAGAAAGATCATCCTTTGAATATCTCTAATCATTTCCAGTGTAGGTTTCATTAAAGTGGGAAAAAAATAAAGCCTTACAACCAAATTCTTTCAGCCATTGAACTACTTGTTAAAATATGGCACTCTGCACTCAAAACTAATTCACATTTTACAACTTAAACATTATTTCTAAAGCACACAATGATGTCCCTTTTTAAATAAACCATAGCACTAAATGCTATTGTGCATCACTGAAAGGCATGAGTGCCATACAAATATAACCAGGCATCTGCAACCTAGTAATTTCATTGATTGCTATCATGCCTTAAAAGCAGCCCCATGTGAAAATGCTTTAACTGAATACAGAACAATTTCATGCCTTTTATAATCCAATTTTCTGTAGCCAAAAGTTCCTGGGACATTCAAATACCTTGCCATGATTATCATAATATCATTCCACGTGTGAATTGCTTGCTATGTAAAATCGATGAGTCTTGCTGAAGAGGCCAGGCCAAATGTTGAGGTATTCCTATAATAGGCACTGAAACCAATGCTGCACAACAAAGGTAGATGAGTTAAGAAGCTTTAGCAATGCTAATCCACTTCTGCACATTAGTGTCTGCAAAACAGAAAAAAAAGGCTCAATGTAGACCTAAGTAATTGTGTAAAATTAAATACATAGAAAATGAAAAAAAGGAAATTAAAACTAATCACAGCAGTAAGTTACAGAATGATATAGCTCAGAAGAAGGCCATTAGGCCCATTGTGCCTGTGTTGTATCTCTCAGTTATAAAATGAGTCCCACTTCCAATGTCCCCTCTATTTTTAGTTTGGAGTGTGCAAGTGAATTATTGAAGTGCACCAACACTATAAGATGTTTGTGCTGCTATGCATGCAGATATGCAGTGACTTAAAGGGACTGATTTGTGTCGGAACTTTTGAGTTGCTGTGCAGCCACATAGTTAAAAAAGAGCATTGCTCACTTTCCTGTTCTTTCCCCATACTTCTGCGATCCTTTCCCTTTCAAATATATGTCTCCAATTTGCATTTGAAAAAGATAATTGAATGTGCTTCCACCCCACTTTCAGGAAGTGCATTCCAGATCACAACAACTCAATGCAAATGAAAATTCTGCTCATTTCCCCTTCAGTTTTGCTGCTAATTATCTTAAATCTGTGTCCTCTGGTTACCAACCTGCCTGCCACTGAGAACAGTTTCTCCATATTTATTGCATCAAAACTTTTCAACATTTTAAACATGTTTATTAACTTTCCTCTCAGTTTGTTCTGCAGCAAAAATAAATATACTGTAAACTCGATCCAGAGTGCTTGAGACCACAAGTCCTTTCTAATTTCATAATTTTCTGAAAAATACCATGACCTCAGATTGCTTCATCATAAGTGAACTGGAAAACACCATAGGTATAAATATTCACCTGAAGCATAAAACAGTAATAAAACATTATAAAACAGGAATAAAAATCATTTTGCTTATCTAAATATTGTATCTTCTATGTTTCTGCTTCGGAAACATTAAACTAAAATGATGTTGTGAGTTGCTTGGATCTGCTCAAAACATTCCAGACATTAGTGAACTACAGATTTTCAGACTGTAGAGTTCTTTTTTTACATATTTTTATATATTTTTAGTGTATTTATTTTATATATATTTTAGTGTATTTCTAAAAAATAAACTCATGAGCAAACATTTACAATGGCCCTGAAATATATGTGAAAATGGAAAGAGTGTATGATGACCATTCACATCAAGGAACGTGGAAAGGCAAGAAAGTGTTATGGATGGAAGAGCAAAAGTAAAAAGTTTATTTATTAGTCACAAGTAAGGCTTACTGAAATGAAATTACTGTGAAATTCCCCTAGTCGCCACACTCCGGCACCTGTTTGGATAAATGTACTTAGCCAGGACATCTTTCAGACTGTGGGAGGAAACCAGAGAACCCGGAGGAAACCCACGCAGACACAGGGAGAACGTGCAGAAGCCGCACAGACAGTGACCCAAGCCAGGAATCAAACCCAAGTCCTGGCACTGTGAGGCAGCAGTGTTAACCATAGTGCCACCGTGCCATGGAATAACGCTTCCCCTTTCTTCTCACCTCTCAGTTATCCACAACATTTATTTTAGTAATAGATATGAAGCAGCTTTCACCTAAGTTTAAATCAGAAGAAAAGTTATATTCATTCATACAACACTGCAAAATGTAAATGTAACAAAAAACACTCATTCCCCCCCACCACGCACAAGAATATAGACACAGTCACACGCATGCGCACACATGCACACACACACACACACACACACACACACAAATAGATATGGATTCTAGACACCAAAGGATGCAGCTAGATTATTAACAGAAAAACAAAGAGCAAATCACATGGTTATATAATCACTTAAGGTGCACACGTTCCAAACCAGAATGGGTTCTCCCTTGTAGTTCTTTGAAAATGAATGGAAATTGGAAATCTGTGGATTTCTAGATGAGGTTATGGCTGGGTTTCTGTTGCAGCTAATCTTTGCAGGTGAAAATGAATTAATCCCCTCACTCTGCCTGCATTGGCATTGGGGCAGCACGGAGAGTGGCACAGTGGTCAGCACTGCTGCCTCACAGCGCCAGACACACGAGTTCGATTCCTGCCTTGGGTGACTGGAGTTTGCACATTCTCTCCGTGTCTGTGTGGGTTTCGTCCGGGTGCTCCAGTTTCCTCCTACACTCCAAAGATGTGCAGGTTAGGTGGATTGGCCATGCTAAATTGCCCCTTAGTTGATTAGGACTAGTGGAGTAATTGCATGAGGTTACAGGTAAGGGATGCTTTGTCGGTGAGTCAGTGCAGAATCTATGGGCCAAGTGGGCTCCTTCTGCACTGTAGGGATTCTATGATTCTATTAGGTAGGTTTCTGGCTGTGGAATGGCTTCCCTATTGTCCTGATGGTTTCCAGACTGATCTGTTTCTGTCTGGTTCTTGGAATAATAAGATTTGTTTTCAGAAGTCAATTTTGATTATGTGACCACATGATCAATACATCTGTTATCCACAAATAATTTGTAGTTAGAAGCCATTGTTACACAATGGGTGTTTAATGGTGGCTGTTCACAACTCAGTGATAAACGTGTTTTTCTGCACCTCTTTTTGTTGAGGGTCAGACTCGCAGACATTGCATGTAGGCAGCTTTTGAGTTTAAGTTTTGGCAAATGCACAAACAATGGGACTATAAATTTCACAAGTTTCATCTCCAACATGCCCGTCCAAAGGTAAGCACCCCACCTACGGTCATTTAGATTTTGAGAACTTTCTGGAAGCATGTTCCGATATGATTTAGTCCATTGTCTGCGCAGAAATCCTAGATGGACACCTGACCTCTGGTGGTTCTCTCTGATGTGAAGATGCCGGCGTTGGACTGGGGTGAACACAGTAAGAGTTTTAACAACACCAGGTTAAAGTCCAACAGGTTTATTTGGTAGCAAACACCATTAGCTTAGATTAGCTACAATGGTGTTTGCTACCAAATAAACCTGTTGGACTTTAACCTGGTGTTGGTAAAACTCTTACTGGGTTCTCTCTGATGCATACTAACCACTTTTTAAAGACATTTTCAAACAATTCACATTGCCTGAAGTCTGCATCTTGAAACTTAAGAATATGATATAATTACTGGGCATGACACGTCTCCACCACAGGGAAGAAAATGTCATCTCAACTCTATTTTTTAATGTTGTTTTCAGGATAAAGCAAGAGAAAAATGAACACCTCAGCACACATTCTACACACATTCAGACATATACTCATTAATCTTACAGTTGCTACAACTGGCATGCCTGGTATCACCCTTTTTGAACAAGGCACAATGAATTGAATTCCTTTTGGGTATTGAAGTTTGGCCCCAGGAAGGATCTTGTTCAGGAACCGAGTGCCTCCTATTCGTTTTCCTGCCTTTAAATCCTAGTTATGTGTTGTTGAACAATGCTAGATTCTCCCTAGCCTCTGTTTGTTATACTTCGGGAATTTTAATACCAACAGACATTCAGGGCGAAATCATCCAGTCCTGCCACCAGCAGGAAGTTTGGCGACTGGGGAAATTAATTTTGCGGGAGGTTGCTCAATGGTAGGGTGAACTTTAACAATTAAGTTCTTGAGATCCTAAAGGTAGATTAATGATGGGTAGAGCTTCTCAACAAATTTTTACAATAGCAATAAAACCAAAAACCAATGTGAATTAAGCATGCTTTAACAGACAAATGGAATTTTGATGAAAACTATAAATTTCATTTTAAATAGCCTTAACAACAAGGATAATTCTCATACCATTCTCAGCATCACTCCCAGCACATTTGTGTCAGCTTGGTATGGCTCCTGCTCTGCCCAAGACTGCAAGGAACTACAAAAGGTCGTGAATGTAGCCCAATCCATCACGCAAACCAACCTCCCATCAATTGACTCTGTCTACACTTCCTGCTGTCTTGGCAAAGCTGCCAGCATAATTAAGGACCCCACGCACCCCAGACATTCTCTCTTGCACCTTTTTCCTTCGGGAAAAAGATACAAAAGTCTGAGATCACGTACCAACTGACTCACGAACAGCTTTTTCCCTGCTGCTGTCAGAATTTTGAATGCACCTGCCTTGCATTAAGTTGATCTTTCTCTACACGCTAGCTATGACTGTAACACTACAATCTGCACTCTCTCGTTTCCTTCTCTATGAACGGTATGTTTTGTCTGTATAGCGCGCAAGAAACACTTTTCACTGCATGTTAATACATGTGACAATAAATCAAATCAAATCAAATCAAACCACAGGCAGCCTCAAACTCCCCTCCTGAATATAGAGACTTTCAGTTTTCCCACTCACTGGACTTGGCCATCGAGTCACTTTTAAAGGCAACTTTATTCCATTTGAGTTCCCGGGATATGATTAACACCAACACAACATGCTCCTGCTAAACCATCTTATCTAGAATCATGATAGTCTCAATGGCATGGATTCCCAGGGAGCCATTTATCTCATCCCTTTAATAAAGTACCTGAAATACCCTGGTTGGCTCTGGAAAAAGACTGAAGCAGTGGCAATACAATTTTCCAACTTATGATATGTTATCTTCAGCTTCCCATGCTTTTTAACTGTGTCACACACACAGATCCTTGTAAAAGTGCCTTCTCTGTCCAGCACCCCCAACCCCCCGACAGAACCGAACACACCAAGAGTTCTGTGTGTTCTCTGCAGCTCAAAGCTGTCAATTCCATAGCAACCTCAATTCACTGGGTCACTTCTCAGAAATAAACACACAGCCGGTAAATCCAATTACACCCACCCTTCCAGCACTTTCTTAATTTCACTTTATTCTTAATGTCTGAAAAATACAAACTTTTTGCAAACTGCAGAGTTCATCACAGTGACTAAAGTAAATTCTGAGGCCCAAGCATTGATCCTTGTAGCACTCCACTGGCCAAACATTGCAGTATCAAAAATGACCTATTTCTGCCAATTGTCTGATTTCTGTCCATTATAAAAGCAAGAAAGAATGATTTTCATTTATATAGTGCTTGGCATAAATGGTAGCCATCTCAAAATGCATTACAGCTAATGAATTAGCTTTGAGACGTAGTCATTGTTATAATGTAGGAAATATGGTGGCCAATTTGTGCACTGAAAACTCCCAGAATCAACAATGTGATAATGATCAGATAATCCAAATGTGTGTTGTTAATGTTATGATAAACAATGGCTAAGAAATCAGGGATAACACCCCTGCATGCACCGAAATTGTGCCACTGGACTTTTTACACCCATTTAAGCAGGCAGATGGAGCCTTAAAAGCTCGTCCAAGAGACAGTCCTCTGACAGATCAACACTCCTTCAGCACTGCACTGGAATGCCAACCTTGATTTTTGTGCTCAAACTTTGTGCTTAAACTCTAGAGTGGATCTTGAATCCAGAATCCTGTGATGCAGAGGCAAGAGTGCTACCAACTGAGCCATGGCTGACACTATTAATCATTGCCTAAGTAACCAATCCTCAATATATGCAAACATGCGTCTTACTCGTTACAACCTCTTGAATGGCAGCTTCCTGAATGCCTTCGGAAAATCAAAATATACTACATCCACTGGTTCTTCCATATCTACCATACTTGAAACAATCTCAAGAACTACATCCTTCATGTGTATCTGACAATCACGGTCAGCTTTGCTACACATAGACATTGAGTAGCCCAATTTGTGCTGATCTTTTCCTCCTGTTTACGATTGGAAGTTGTTTTTAGAATCAAGTCTTTAATATATTGTTCCTGAATTTTCAGCAGTGAAGTGAAGGCATTATTATTCTAAAGAAAAAAAATCAAGGAAAACCCACCTGTTAGAATTTCACAGCCTTTTGTTGTCCTATTGTCTCATGAACGTAATGAGATGGTGACTCTTCCTGATTCGGACAAGAAGCACTTTTGGATGAGATTGACATATACCTTGGGTAAAATGCAAGAGGGTTGAGGGAATAATCTCAGCAACATGTGTTTGCTGTTTCCAAATGCTCTAATTAAAATCCACAATCTCAAAGGCCGCACTGTTCCTGCATTGACATTTCCTGGAGACCATGTTGCCCACTTTGCTTTTAGAACATAATGATGCCAAAAACATGCAAAAACTTATATGCAAAAACTTACATGCAAAAACTTACATGCAACTCCCTCCTCTGGTGAATGGCATGACCTTACAGCATAATAGACATCAAGAAAATTCAGCACCATTATTTATTAATAAATCAAAATTCCGAACTCAATCTCTCATCACCTGATCAGAAGCTGCATCATGAATGTGGAGCGTTATGCCCATATGTTAACATCAGACTGAATCTATACTGTGAAATTATGATGCTGAGAGATATTTAACCCTAGTATAGGAGGCAGAATGGTTTCTCTTTGAGTACAGATACATTAGTCATGCTACAGAAGTAAGAGAATAATGATAATGTGTAAAATTCCAGATAGATCACAGAATCACAGAACTGTTATTGCACAGGAGGCCATTCAACCCATTGTGTGTGTTGATTCTCTAAATGAGCAATTCCTCCTCAATCTCCTCGTAACCCTGCACAAAATTTAATTGTTTTTTCCCTTGAATAGAAGCTGATAGGTTCTTTTACTTCCTCTAAAACCAGTGAAAATTGAACGATTAATTTATTTCCAAATGTACATTCTGTTCTGAAAATTTGATTTATGTCTAAATACAGATGTGATGAATTGCCACAGAAATGCCTTTACCATTGACTGATCTCCGTTAATCAGATGTGGAGTCTGGTTAGCCATTCAAGAGGACCTTTTACAATTTTATGACCAACAGATTAATAACATTTGTGGCTCCCTTGTCCATTCAACTTTGTCTGAGAAGCATCCATTTACAAAGTGCAATGTTAACATAATGATAGCTCTCTTGGGAATAGTCTACAACAAATGTGAA
This sequence comes from Mustelus asterias, assembly GCF_964213995.1. Lineage (NCBI taxonomy): Eukaryota > Metazoa > Chordata > Chondrichthyes > Carcharhiniformes > Triakidae > Mustelus > Mustelus asterias. The sequence goes on from NC_135821.1 coordinate 34,670,747, forward strand.
TTCACTAACGTGCTGATAACTTGGATGGAAAATGGATTCTCACCATTACTATTCAGGCATTGTTTAAAGTTTATGAGCATGTGACTACGGCTTCTATCCACGGCTTAGACACTGTATCACTGAGTCTGATGGATAATTAATTAGTTTCTCCATTTCTATCCAACTTCTAAAATATAAGGGATCATTTATTATTAAACATTTAATTATACTGAAGACCTTAGTGACACTCAGTCCATCAATAAGAGGTAATTCATAGGACTCAATGTCGGATGGGATAGAAAAGACTTAGCAGAAACGAAGAGACAATAAAGATAAAACATAAATTAGTTTCAGATACATGCTAATGCTAAAATGAACAGGATAGCTCTAGGAAAAAAAGGCCAGCAAGGAAAGGCTGGCTAAGCTCACATGGGAACCACAGAGAATGATCTTTTAAAAAAATCACTCACACAGCACATAAGATTCGCCTATATAAAGTGACACTGATAAAGTAATTGTTACATTCCTGAGGGCTTTTTTTTTGCAATATTGTAATATCATTCAGTCCTAGGAATCAAACTTGAATAGAGTTGACACAGGCCATTTCTTCAATTAATGAATATTTGCATACATTTCAGAGTGTTTGTTTAACAAAGGAAAGCCTTACTGCAGAAGACATCAGCTCAATGCAGTTCAATGTTAAGCAGCTAACTTCAGTTAGACAGGCAGCATAACTACACTGGCTGAACTATTAAACAAGCAATGTTAAATCATTTTAGCCTCATTTCAGTAACTGTAATAACTTCAATCAGGCCATTGAGGTTGGCCCATTGGAATAAGAACTCCCTGAATAAGGAGTCAATTGATGGCCAATCAAGAAGTCTTTTCTTATATTTAACTGGGAGTGCCACTTCCTCTGGGACTCCTGAAGGTAGACTGCTCATTGCTAGCACTCTGCGCACTGCTGTTGGAATTGTAAATAAAGAGATTCTGGTGAAGGAACTTCTGCCTCCGAAGACTTATTACAGTAACAAGAGATACTTACAATTCATGTATAACAGAGTCGAAAAACAGAAAATGCTGGAGAAAGTCAGCAGATCTGATAACATCTGGGGAGAGAGAATAGAGCCAATGTTTCGAGTATGGATGACCCATCATCAGGTATTGTCACTAGACTAATAATCCAGAGACACAGAATAATGTACTTGATTCCCATCACAGCAGATGGTGGAATTTGAATTCAATAAATATCTGGAGTTAAAAGTCTAGTGATGACCATGAAACCATTGTTGATTGTCATTAAAAGAAACCATCTAGTTCCCTAAAGTCCCTCAGGGAAGGATGTCATCTATCCTTACCTAATCCGGCCTACACGTGACTCCAGGCCGACAGCAATAGGTTGACTCTTAAATACCCTCTGAAATCGCCGAGCTAGCCACTCAGTTGTGCCAAACTGCTATAAAGTCAATAAAAAGAAATGAAACTGGATGAACTACCCTGTCATCCAGACTTGAAACGTTGGCTGTATTCTCTTTCCACAAATGCTGTCAAACAAAGAAGAAAGAACAAATAAAAGTACCGCACAGGAACAGGCCCTTTGGCCCGCCAAGCCTGCGCCGATCATGATATCTACCTAAACTAAAACCATATGCACTTACAGAGTCCGTATCCTTCCATTCCCATCCTATTAGTCTAGTTGCCCCTTAAATGCCGCTATCGTACCCGCTCCCACCACCTCCCCGGGCAGCGCACTCCAGACATTCACCACCCTCTGTGTAAAATAATTTGCCTTGCATATCTCCTCTAAACTTTTCCCCATGCACCTTAAACCTATGTGCCCTAGTATTTGACTTTTCTACCCTAGGAAAGAGCATGCACTCTGTCCATGCCACTCATAATCTTGTAAACGTCTATCAGGTCACCCCTTAACCTCCGCCGTTCCAGTGAGAACAAACCGAGTTTATCCAACCTCTCCTCATGGCTAATACCATGCAGACCAAGCAACATCCTGGTAAACTTCTTCTGTACTCTCTACCATCCTTCTGGTAGTGTGGCAACCAGAATTGTACACAATATTCTAAATGAGGCCTAACTAAGGTTTTGTACAGCTGCAGCATAACCTGCCAATTTTTATACTCAATGCCCCAACCAATGAAGGCAAGCATGCCATATGTCTCCTTGACTACCTTATCCACCTTCGTTTCCACTTTCAGTGATCGGTGGACATGTACGGCCAGATCTCTCTACCTGTCAATATTCCTAACTGTTCTACCATATACTGTATAATTCCTACATGCATTGGACCTTCCAAAATGCATTACCTCACACTTGTCTGGATTAAATTCCATCTGCCATGTCCCTGCCCAAGTCTCCAACCAGTCCATATCTTGCTGTATCCTGTGTTGCTGGGTTTCTCCAGCATTTTCTGTTTTTGTTTCAGATTCCAGCATCTGCAGTATTTTGCCTTTATGACAGAGTCCAACTGTCTTAAAAGTAAACAAGTGTGACAGAAGGGGAAAGGACAGCAATGAAAACCATTTAATCAATATGAAAAAAGTTGCTAACTCAAAAATGTCTGACTAATTTTATTTTTTAATTTATTTCAATCGCATCTGATCATATTCTCAGTGCATTTCAGAATCCCCAGAAACATCTCTGGTTGTCACCAAATCCTATTTGTACTATTTATATACATTGCTTTCAAGAATCCTGCAACATTTTCATCGCAAATCGTTAAATGTATGTAAATTCTTGTAAGATATTAGACTGTGAAATCCTTGAAAACATTTCCGTAATTACAGAAGAAAATTCTGCACTTCACTTCATTTTATTCATTACTGTTTCAAACTTTATATGTGGTTGCTTTTAGCATCCTGATCCCATGGGGAAGAAAATCTCATTTCTTGTCCCATCAACTCTTCCATCTTGGATATTATTACAAACTCTGTTCCTATGAGATCTCTATTAGAAACCAATTTAACTATCACACAATATCATTTAATCTCTGTTAATCAATAGTAGATTAGTCATATGAATAATTGCACTGGACAAACCAGAAAGATAAAATTGATGCATGGAGATACAACTTTAGGTAGGCATAGATTACAGGCATGCTATCATTTTTAAATACATCTCAATTCATTTTTGTCACTATCCAATTCCTGTCCTTTCAGCAGCAATTCTGATGCAGAATAACAAAAGCCTCAGAGGCTAAGTGAAACAGGTTTTAAAGGAGAGTGGAGCTGTCAGGCAATTAAGAACCTCTTTCATCTCTCCAGTTAGAAGATCTGTATGAGTGGAATTGTTAGAACTTCAATCAGCAACCCTGGGCAATATACAGTCCTTCGCTATTTCAATTGGCCATAAATTCTCCCTGGAATACCAATTCGAGATTTGACAGCTAATCGGAATCAGTGGAACCTGAATTCCTGTAATCTTCTTATCAACATTTTGACTAATTAAAACTCTGAAAGCATGCACCTTACATCTTTATTTGTTCATCACCATTAATTATCATATAACGTCCATGATGCAAGTCAAGATAAAATTATCCACCCTAGGATCCGTGAAAATGTAATTGCTATATTGGTCCAGTCTTTTCCCACTGCCAATCTGTAACCAGGCAACAAGTGTTATTTAAGCATAGCCAGGGTTTTCAGATTTATTTTTCTCTCTGCCCTTTGCTTGCCTCCTTTTATCATTCCCTCTCTCTCTTGTGCAGAATGAAGTGTTTAGCCTCCTCTCAGCACCCTCTGAGAACAGCACAACAGAGACTGGTGCTTCAGCAGAGATGGAAGAATCAAGATGTATTCTCAGTCAACATTAAATTTAACTCGCGTGATAGTTTGGAATCACCTCCCTGAAGGACATAGAGCAATTGCAGTGTCTCATGGTTAAGTCTCAACAATGCATTAATGAAACCTCCAAGTGCACCAATTTTTTATATTGTTAATTTTTTTCAGTTTGTACACTTAATATTTAGTGGTGGGGAGGCAGTGGTACAGAGGTATTGTCACTAGACTAATAATCCAGAGACACAGGGTAATGCACTGTGGACACGGGCTTGATACCCATCACAGCAGTTGGTGGAATTTGAATTTAACAAATATCTGGAATTAAAAGTCTAATGATGACCATGAAACCATTGCCGATTGTCATAAAAAAAACCCATCTGGTTCACCAAAGTCCGTAAGAGTTTTAACAACACCAGGTTAAAGTCCAACAGGTTTATTTGGTAGCAAATACCAAATACAAATGGTAGCAAAAACTCTTACTGTGTTCACCCCAGTCCAACGCCGGCATCTCCACATCATGATCACCAAAGTCCTTCAGGAAAGGAAATCCTCCGTCCTTATCTAATCCAGAATTTGATCTTTCTCTACACCCTAGCTATGACTGTAACACTACATTCTGCACTCTCTCATTTCCTTCTCGATGTACGGTATGCTTTGTCTGTATAGCGTAAAAGAATCAATACTTTTCACTGTATACGAATACATGTGACAATAATAAATCAAATACATATAACACCAGACCAAAAACAATGGGTTGACTTTTAACTGCCCTTTGAAATGGCCGAGCAAGCCACTCAGTTGTACCAAACTGCTACAAAGTCAATAAAAAGGAATAAAGTTGGATGGACTACCCGGCATTGACCTAGGCACCGGAAACGACAATGGCAAAGCCAGTCCTGTGAAGCTTGAAAATTGCTCCTTACTAACATGTAGGGGCTTGTGCCAAAATCAGGTGAACTGTGGCATAGGCTAGTCAAGCAACAGCCTGAAATAGTCATACTCATGGAATCATACCTCACAGATAATGTTCCAGACACCAACATTCCTAGGTATGTCCTGTTTCAACAGCAGGACAGACCCACCAGAGCTGGTGGTAGAGTGGTATGCAGTTGGGAAGGAGATGTCCTTGGAGTCCTAAACATCCTGGACCCCATGAAGTCTCATGGCATCGAGTCAAACATGGGAAAGGAAACCAGCTGCTGATGTCACAAGCCATCCCCTTCAGCTGATGAATCAGTACTCCACCATTTTGAACACCACTTGGAAGAAGCACTGAGGGTGGCAAGAGCACAGAATGTACTCTGGTGGGGGACTCCAATATCCTACACTGAGAGTGGCTCGGTAGCACCATGACAGCCTGAGCTGGCTGGGTCCTAAAGGCATAACTGCTAGACTGGGACTGTGGCAAGTGGTGAGGGAACCAAAAAGAGGGAAAAACATTTTTGCCCTCATCCTGTCTGCCACAAATTTATGTGTTCCTGAAAATATCAGTAGCAGTGCCACTGCAGGTTTTGTGGAGATGAAGTCCTGTCTTCACATTGAAGATGCCCTCCATTGTGTTGTTTGACACTATCACCATGCTCAATGGGATAGACTTCAAAACACACCAAGGAACTCAAGACTGGGCATCCATGAGGCGCTGTAGGCCATCAGCAGAATAAAGTGGTTAGCCTCCACTTGGCACCCTCTGAGAACAGCACAACAGAGACTTCAGCAGAAGTGGAAGAATCAAGCTTGCATCTCTGCACATCACACATATGAGATTCATTGTCAGTCTGTAATCACTGTACCACCAAGCCAGGGACTCATCCCTGATTCAATGAAGAGTGCAGGAGGCGTGTCAGGAGCAACACCAGGCATACCAAAAAATGAGATGTCAACCTGGTGAAGCTACAACACATGAGTATTTGCATGCCAAACAGCATGGGCAGAAACTAATAGAGCTGTTCAATTCCAGAACTAATGAATCAGATCCAAGCTCTGCAGTCCTGCTACATCCAGTCATGAATGGTAGTGAACAATTAAACAGCTCACTGCAGGATGAGGCTCCACAAATATCTCCATCCTCAATGAGGGAGAAGCCCAACACATTAGTGCAAAGGATAAAGTCAGACCATTTGCAACAATCTTCAGCCAGAAGTGCCGAGTGGATGATCCATTTCAGCCTCCTCCGGATGTCTCCAGCATCACAGATGTCAGTCTTCAGCCAATTTGATTCACTCCACATGATATCAAGAAATGGCTGAAGACACTGATTAGTGCAAAGGATATGGACCCCGATGGTATTGTGGTAATAGTACTGAGGACTTGTGCTCCAGAACTTGCCATGCCCCTAGCCAAACTGTTCATCTACAGCTACAGCACCGGCATCTACCCGACAATGTGGAAATTGTCCACATTGGTGCGTCCTGTACACAAAAAGCACGACAAATCCAACCTGGCCAATCCATCAGTCTACTCTCGATCATCAATAAAACAATGGAAGGGGTCATCAACAGCGCTATCAAGTGGCACTCACTCAGCAATAACCAGCTCACGGACGCTCAGTTTGGGTTCGTTAACACAGATCTTGACCTCATTACAGGCTTGGTTCAAACATGGACAACAGAGATAAGGTGAGAGTGACTGCCCTTAACATCTTGGCATTTCACTGAGTATGGCATTAAGGAGCCCTAAAAACTGGTGGTAATGGGAATCAGAGGGGGAACGTTCCACGAATTGGAGTCACACCTGGCACAAAGGAAGATGGTTGGAAGTCAATTGTCTAATTTCCGGGACATCACTGCAGGAGTTCCTCAGGGTAGTGTCTTAGGCCCAACCATTTTCAGCTGCTTCATCAATGACCTTCCTTCCATGATAAGGTCACAAGCAGGGATGTTCATTGATGATTACAATATTCATCACCAATCGTGATTCTTCAGATACTGAGGAAATCCTGGTCCAAATGCAGCATGACCTGGATAACATCCAGGTTTGGGCTGGCAAATGACAGATGACTATTGTGCCACACAAAACTGCCAGGCAATGACCATCTCCAACAAAAGAGAATCTACCCATTACCCCATGACATTTAATAACATTATCATTGTGAATCCCCACTATCAACATCTTGGGGGATACCATTGACCAGAAACTGAACTGGACTAGCCATATAAATACTGTGGCTACAAGAGCAGGTAAAAGGCTTGGAATTCTGTGGTGAGAACTCACCTTCTGACTCCCCAAAGCTTGTCCACCATCTACAAGGCACAAGTCAGGAGTGTGATGGAATGCTCCCCATTTGCCTGAATGGGTGCAGCTCCAACAACACACGAAACCATCCAGGACAAAGCAGCTTGATTTGCTCCCCTTCCACAAGTATTCACTCCCTCCACCACCAACAAACAGTGGCAGCAGTTTGCACCATCTGCAAGATGCTCTCACCTAGGCTTCATCAACAACACCTTTCAATCCTATTACCTTTCCCATCTACAAGGACAAGGGCAGCAGACACATGGGAATACCACTATCTGGAAGTTCCCCTCCAAGTCACTCACTATCACCTTCTCAAAGGCAATTAGGGATCTGCAATGAATGTTGGCCTAGTCAGCAACACCACATCCTACAAATGGATTTTTAAAAGGTATTGATCAATTTGTTCAGTAAAATGACCTCAAGATAATGAATAGAATGTGGGAGACCATTCAGGAATGCACTGGAATTTCAAGTCTAGAGGTAACAATGGCATGAAGTAAGTTTGCAGCAGTAAATGAGCTGAGATAGGGTGAAGTCAGGCAATGTTACAAATAGTTGGTCTTAGTGATGGATTGAACATGAAATCGGAAGCTCATCTCAGGCTCAAATGAGATACCAAATTTTCAGACTGGCTTAACCTGGTGATGGGATAGCGCTGAAGATTGTTAGTGTACGGGTGAAAGCTAACACTTTATTTTCAGGTTATGTTGACTAGAGGCAGGCATGTAGATGAGAAATAGGAAGGGGCCAGTGATCGATCCTTGGGGAACACCAGGGGTAATGATCCAGGAGCAGGAAGAAAGCCATTGCCAGTTATTCCTTGGCTATGATTTAACAGATAAGATTAGAACCAGGTGACAGCAGTCCCACCTAGCTGGGTGACAGTGGAGAGGTATTGGAGGAGGATGGGATGGTCAAGCTCTGTCAAAGGCTGCAGACATGTCGAGAAGGACAAGGAGAGAAAGTTTAGCTTTGCCGATTGATGCCCCATAAAATTTTATTTGGAAGATTATTACACAAGGTAAGAATTGGGGATAATATCTAAGCAGAATTGAAGATTAGTTAAAGGAAACAGAGAGTTCAAACAAAGGGGCCATCTTCGGGTTGGTAGGCTTTTAGAATAGTGTGGTGCAAGGATCAATTCTGGGGTCTCAGCTATTTACAATCTATATTAATGACTGAGATGGAGGGACCGATAGTAATGTATCTATTTTGTGGGAGGTGGTGGCGTAGTGGTATTGTCGCTGGACTAGTAATCCAGAGACCCAGGGTAATACTCTGGGGACCTGGGTTCGAATCCCACCTTGGCAGATGGTGAAATTTGAATTCAATAAAAATCTGGAATTAAAAGTCTAATTGTCGATTGTTGCAACCCATCTGGTTCACTAATGTCCTTTCGGGAAGGAAATTTGCAGTCCTTATCCTGTCTGGCTTAATGGGACTCCAGAGTCACAGCAATGTGGTTAACTCTTAAATGCTCTCAGAGATGGGCAATAAATGCTGGCCCAGGCAGCCATATCCCGTGAATGATTATAAAAAATGTTTTTCTGAAAATACAAAGTTATTTGGGAAAGTAATTTGTGAGGCAGACACAAAGAGCAGAATATTTCGAGTCCGTTTGAGATGGGTTCAGAGTATTGAGGGGTGGGAAGGTCCTGGTAAAGGATGCCAAGTTGGAATCCCAAAGTAATTCTGACCTCTTCCTGCTTTCACTGTGGCAATTTGTGAGTCTTGCAGGAATCTCCACCCCCCCCCCCCCCCCCCCCCCACCAAGGATTGTCAGGAAACCAGGTAATTAAAATGGCAATTAGGAGCCATTTGAAGCATGGAATCCCTCTTTCCCAACAGCTCATGGGTTACGTGATGTGTCTGCAACTTAGAGAAGGTGGGTGCACATTGGTAACTCATGAGAAAGTGAAACTGATCTGATATGAGCAATATAAAGGGTGAAACTGGAAAGCACAGTGAAAGACAGGAGCAGTTCCTGCGCTGACAGGAGCAGTTCCTTCAGCTTAGCTAACATCACTGATTTCAGTGGGAACAGGAACTTTGTGAAACTATTATCAATAGTCTTGGTTACCACTGAGGCTAATACCTCTGTTCCCTATAACATGGGAGCCACATATTCTGAAGTTGGTTGGATCTCTGAGGAGCAGCTGCATCTTCTTCCAGCTCAGCAGCCACAGCGACAAGGGCAGAAACTCTGGTAGTAGCAGTGGCTGCATTCTCCACAACCACATGCAGCTTTATGGAACTGAAGAGGTGGACATGGGGCTGACCATATCCCCAGAACAGGACATAAACTCCAGGGATCAACTTCCTCAAACACTATGAACAGCCTCGCCTCTGAAGGCTCAGGCTACTGTGATAGGTGGTCCCAGACATCTGCTGCCTCTGGGAATAGGCAATCCACCCAAGAGGACCCATTGTCTATGGTTGTCAAGGTGATCACAACCCTCAATGTTTTTGAGTCTAGTTCCTTCCAGAGTTCAGCTGACAGGTATAGGATCTTGCATCAGTCTCGTCACCAATACTTTGTTTTCAAGGGCTTCCAACTATACCAACCCTGTCAAACCCAGAGAGCTACTAGCTTTGCTTCCCTCGTAGAATTTCCATAGGTCCAGGAGTTGTAGATGCACCCATATGACAATGAAGATGCCATCAGGACAATCAAAAGGACTTCTAATTCCTTAATAAGGAGCTGGTATTTGACCATGTGTGCCAAGTATCCAGGAGGTTGCGGTGATTGAGATGAGTGACAGAACAAAAAAGAAGGTCTATGATAGGGTGGAAGGCAGGAGAGATTAAAGAACAAAAATACTTACAGTGTAAATGCAAATATGCATTGCCCTTCCTGCGTCTGGTAGCCACAATGGTGAAGACAAAGGGCATAATCCTACTGGCCGTTCTCGCCCCGCAGCCGCTGCAGCGAGGATGGAGAATTTGGCGCCCAGCCAATTCTTCGTTCATTGCAGCGGGAGCAGAAAATCTCGCCGGCGTGATTGGCTGTAAGATTCCGGCCAAAAGGTCAGTGCACTTGGCCATTTCACCTGTGCAGTTCATTCTCTGTACAAACTCTTCTGCAATTTCCGAATGCTGGAAGATAGGGCAGAGTTAATGTTCTCTGTAACATCAGATGGGAAGGAAGGCCTGGTTCTCTGCACCAAATGCAGCTAATTTGTAAATATATATCTGAAAAATGCTTTTGCAATACGCAATGCAGAATGAAATCTTTGTTCCAGCCAGATCATCAAGAAAAGTCTATTTCATACGACTCGAGTGACTGCCTCAAAAGCAGCATTAATCTCAGAAGAGGTAAATTGTCTACTTTCAGGAGATCTACTTCCAGCAATAGAAGGAAGAAAGATTGAAATTAAAGTATAATGATGTCCTGGAAAAAAAGCATAATGACAGTTATTGCATTGTCAGCTTCATTTTGTGGAATAGATAAGGGCATTGATCTAAAATACAAAATTAAAACAAGGGAACTGCTGGATATAGTGATGACTACAAATCCCCGCAGTGTAATGGAAGTGAATAAATCATATTGATACTAAAGGAAGTTAGAACATAAACACTGCAATGAAGTTACTGTGAAATTTCCCTCGTTGCCACAATCAGGCGCCAAAAGAGAAAATGCTGGAAAATCTCAGCAGGTCTGGCAGCATCTGTAAGGAGAGAAAAGAGCTGATGTTTCGAGTGCAGATGACCCTTTGTCAAAGCTAAAAGACATAGAAAGTGGGAGATATTTATGCCGTAGGGTGAGGGAATGAAAGATAAGTCATAGCCACAAAAAACAAGGGAAAGACTACTAATGGCAGTCCATAGAGAGAATAGAAAGTGCGAATGGCCAAACGGCAGAGAAGTTGAAATCAGAGGGTAAGCTGTGACAGATGATGATGTGGGGGGAGTGGGGAGATGGGCAGGAGAGAGGTAAAATTGAGAAAAAGGGGGGGAAAGGGGAAGAAAAGGGGGAGAAAAGGTAAGGAAAGGGGGGATAAAATAGGGGAAAAGAGTGGGGGGGGAGAGAAAAATAACAAAAGACAATAAAGAAATAAAAGGTAGAGAACAGTTAAAAATAAATAAAACAAAAACAAAGGGGTGGAGGTGGGGTGGAGCTAATCATCTGAAGTTGTTGAATTTGATGTTGAGACCGGAAGGCTGTAAAGTGCCTAGCCGGAAGATGAGATGCTGTTCCTTCAGTTTGCGTTGAGCTTCACTGGAACATTGCAGCAGGTCAGGGACAGACATGTGGGCATGAGAGCAGGATCGTGTGTTAAAAGGGCAAGCAACCAGCAGGCCAAGGCCCTGATTGTGCACAGACCGAAGGTGCTCAGCAAAGCGATCACCCAGTCTACACTTGGTCTCTCCGATATAGAGACCACATTGGGAGCAGCGAATGCAATAGACCAAATTGAAAGAGGTGCAAGTGAAACGCTGCTTAACCTGGAATGAGTGTCTTGGGTCTTGGATGGTGAGCACGGAAGAGCTAAAGGGGCAGATGTTGCACCTTATGCGATTGCATGGGAAAGTGCCATGGATGATGTGAGGGGTGTTGGGTATAGTGGAGGAGTGGACTAGGTTATCCCGGAGGGAACGGTCTCTGCAGAATGCTGACAGAGGGTGTGAAGGGAAGATGTGTCTGGTGGTGGCATTACGCTGGAGTTGGCAAAAATGGCGGAGGATTATGCTTTGCATGCACAGGCTGGTGGGGTGAAATGTGAGAACAAGGGGGACTCTATTCTTGTTCTGGGAGGGAGGGGAGGGGGTGAGGGTGTGGCGCGGGAGTTGGATCGCGTGCTGTTGAGGGCCCTGTTGATAATTGTAGGTGGGAATCCGCGGTTGAGGAGAAAGGAGTACATATTAGAAGTACCACTTTGAAAAGTGGCATCATCAGAACAATTGAGATGGACCAGGTGAAGGCGATGGAGGGGTGGAAACTAGAAGCGAAGTTGATGCATTTTTCCAGGTCCAGATGAGAGCATGAAGCTGCACCAAAATAGTCATCGATGTACCAGTACAGGAGTTGTGGGAGGGGACCTGGATAGGCCTGGAACAAGGAATGTTCCACATACCCTATATAAAGACGTTTAACTAGGACCCATGCAGGTACCCATTGCTACTCCTTTGATTTGGAGAAAGTGGGATGAGTTAAAGAAGAAGTTGTTGAGGGATAAAATGAGTTCAGCCAGGCAGCGGAGAGTGGTGGTGGATGGGAATTGTTAAGGTCTCTTTTCAAGGAAGAAGTGAAGAACTCTCAGACCATCCTGGCGTGGGATGGAGGTGTAGAGAATTGCACATCCATGGTGAATGGGAGGCGGTTAGGGCCTGCGAACTGGAAGCTGTCAATATGACATATAGAACATCAGAAGAATCCCGGATGTAGGTGGGGAGGGAATGGACCAGGGGAGTGAGGATAGAGTCAAGGTAAGAGGAAATACATTCAGTGGGGCAGGAACATGCTGATGCAATGGGCCTACCAGGCCAGTCCTTTTTGTGGATTTTGGGAAGTAGGTAGAAGTGGACTGTCCGGGGTCGGGAGATGATAGTTTGGAAGCTGTGGGGAGAAGGCATCTGGAGGAAATGAGGTCGGTGACGGTGTTGGAGATGATGGCTTGATGTTTAGTGGTGTGGTCATGGTCCAGGGGGAGGGAGGAGGAAGTATCTGAGAGTTGGCGCTCAGCCTCTGCGAGGTAGAGGTCGGTACACCAGACGACAACAGCACACCCTTTGTCGGCAGGTTTGACCCGAGGGAGCGAAGGGCGGAAAGTTTGGAAGGAGAGAGGTTGGAACGGGTGAGGGGGGGGGGGGGTGCGGGGCAGAAAAATTAAGGCCAATGTCCCGTCGACAGTTCCCAGTGAAAGGATCGAGGGCAGGTAATTGTTTCCAGCATCCCGAGTAATTCACTTTTTGCCACAATCAGACGCCTGTTCGGGTCAATGTACCTAACCAGCATTTATTTCAAACTGTGGGAGGAAGCTGGAGCACCCGGAGGAAACACAAGCAGACATGGGGAGAACATGCAAACTCCACACAGACAATGACCCAAGCCGGGAATTGAACCCAGGTCCCTGGCGCTGTGAGGCAGCAGTGCTAACCATTGTGAACAGTACATGAGCTGTATTCCACTTTGTACATAGTTTCTGGCAACTTATGCAAAGATTGAGTCTATAAAGGTCACTTGTGGGTGCTGTTTTGGGCTCAGATGCTGTCCATGCCGTGTGTGCACACATTTCTATTGCATGCTGCACTGCATGCTATTGTGGGTAGGCCATTAATGCAATGCTTGGAGCTTGCACCAGAAGTATAACATGTAATGCTGATTTAAGCTAGTGGTGCCATTTCTGATCATAACAGTCCAGCTGATGCCTTCTCAATCTTGATGTGGAGATGCCGGCGTTGGACTGGGGTAAACACAGTAAGAAGTTTAACAACACCAGGTTAAAGTCCAACAGGTTTATTTGGTAGCAAAAGCCACACAAGCTTTCGAGGCTCTGAGCCCCTTCTTCAGGTGAGTGGGAATTCTGTTCATAAACAGAACTTATAAAGACACAGACTCAATTTACATGAATAATGGTTGGAATGCGAATACTTACAACTAATCCAGTCTTTAAGAAACAAAACAATGGGAGTGGAGAGAGCATCAAGACAGGCTAAAAAGATGTGTATTGTCTCCAGACAAGACAGCCAGTGAAACTCTGCAGGTCCACGCAACTGTGGGAGTTACAAATAGTGTGACATAAACCCAATATCCCGGTTGAGGCCGTCCTTGTGTGTGCGGAACTTGGCTATCAGTTTCTGCTCAGCGACTCTGCGCTGTCGTGTGTCGCGAAGGCCGCCTTGGAGAACGCTTACCCGAATATCAGAGGCCGAATGCCCGTGACTGCTGAAGTGCTCCCCAACAGGAAGAGAACAGTCTTGCCTGGTGATTGTCGAGAATCACCACTCGACAATCACCAGGCAAGACTGTTCTCTTCCTGTTGGGGAGCACTTCAGCAGTCACGGGCATTCGGCCTCTGATATTCGGGTAAGCGTTCTCCAAGGCGGCCTTCGCGACACACGACAGCGCAGAGTCGCTGAGCAGAAACTGATAGCCAAGTTCCGCACACACAAGGACGGCCTCAACCGGGATATTGGGTTTATGTCACACTATTTGTAACTCCCACAGTTGCGTGGACCTGCAGAGTTTCACTGGCTGTCTTGTCTGGAGACAATACACATCTTTTTAGCCTGTCTTGATGCTCTCTCCACTCCCATTGTTTTGTTTCTTAAAGACTGGATTAGTTGTAAGTATTCGCATTCCAACCATTATTCATGTAAATTGAGTCTGTGTCTTTATAAGTTCTGTTTATGAACAGAATTCCCACTCACCTGAAGAAGGGGCTCAGAGCCTCGAAAGCTTGTGTGGCTTTTGCTACCAAATAAACCTGTTGGACTTTAACCTGGTGTTGTTAAACTTCTTACTGTGTTCTCAATCTTGCACAGACTTACACTTTTGGGGTTCCTGTGCTCTGCCTCCCTGTTGGGACTTCCCATTACATTATGTCCCCCCATCATGACATGATGCTCCACCCCCAGTGATGTCAAGAGCAGCCCACCAGTGATGTCAAGCCCACCACAAATGACATCATTGCCCTCCTGACCACAGTTCATACAATGCAAGCCACAAAAATGCAGAAAACTACACAGATCACTAGCTCAATGCTTTTAACTTATGAAAACAAGCCTATAATTGATTGCTTCAAATCCATAATGCATGCCACAGGAATCCAAAAAAGTACAGATACACATATCTGCTTTGTAGTGCTTTGTAACTGATAAAAACAAGCTTGTAATTGATCAATTGAAATCCAAGCATGATGATAGAAATGATTAATATTGTGATCTATGTGTCTTGAGGAGAGCAAACATGGAACTAACTGATGAGCAACGAGATGGAGAAATCAGCTGATGATATGACTGCAGCATAGCACAGGCCGAAACAGGACAGAACAAGCCAGGAAAACGTCCAGTGCAGGGACAAATACTCCAATCAAGTGGACTCCAGTGAGTCCAAGTCCAATATCGGTGGCTTTGCTGGCAATGTTGACACAGTGGTTAGCACTGCTGCCTCACAGCATCAGGGACCTGGGTTCAATTCCCGGCTTGGGTCGCTGTCTGTGCGGAATCTGCATGTTCTCCCCGCGTCCGGGTGCTCCGGTTTCCTCTCACAGTCTGAAAGACGGCTGGGTTAGGTACATTGGCCAAGCTAAATTCTCTCTCAGTGTACCCAGCAGATGCCAGAATGTGGCAACTTCATTGCAGTGCTAATTTAAGCCTACTTGTGACACGAATAAATAAACTTAAATTTAAACTGTCTGGCAGGATTCCTTTCTTTGTCCAAAAGAGACTTTCTAAAGGCCAGTCTTCGGAGTGATGAGGGAGGGTGGTTACTCACTGGTTATAACTGTCTGCATGTGACAGCCATGATATCAGACCAATAAATGGTGGTCCCATTTGAAAAACAGAATTTAAACAAGAGAACATGGAGGAGGGGACATATTTTTAAGATTTTACTTGCTTCATCAATTGTTTGCAATCCAATCTAGACAGATTTTCTTCTGCGCTTTTTCTTCTCAAAATCATCAATAACACCATCATTGGTAAAATCTTATGAGGATACATTTGTAATAGTTGGTATTGCTGAACTTATCAAATGTTCCTGAGTCATCATACTTCACAGATAATTTTTAACTCATTCCATTGCAGAGAAATAATGTTCACTGAAAGTATTTGTGACAGGCATTGTTAAAAATATTTTCCGAATGGTTTCCACATTTGGAAATCTTGCCTGCAAACCATCGCGTACAAGTCTGTACAAATCAGCTGGTGATCTCAAAACTCAGAGCTCATCATTATCAATGAAATTAATAAATTATTTCATTTCATCTTCAGAAAGATTTGTGTCTATGTCGTCCTGGTAGAATTCAGTAATTTCTCACTGCAGGATCTCTTAGCATTCTCATCCAAACTTCTATCAAAAAGCATGGAAAATAATTCAACAATTTTCTTCAGAGGTCCACTGCTAATCTGCAATTGCACCATATTGTGTCACAAATAGCATTGGCAGTCTCAATGATGATCTTCTCTTTCCCTTTTAATGTGATTTGCGTGTTTCTAGTTTCATCAAAAAACAACTTCCTGTGTCTTATATGCTTCTCATCATCAGAGGGACCAATATGCTTTGTTACTGTTAGTGCCTCCGCTTCCACTGAGATTTGGTCATTCTGAACTTCCACGTCAAAGCTTCTAACTGAGGTTAACAATTGTGAAGCATTCAATAAAGTTGTATCAACGTTTTGCAGCAATTTGCTGATGGCATTGATTCTTTGAAGAAAGTGGTTCCACAAAACAGTAAAAACTGCAATAATACACCTTCCAAACATCCCTGCTAATGATTTTGCTGCAACTTTCACACATGGGGAGAGATTTTCCTGGCCCACTGCTCTGCTCGAGTAGCAATCGGGACTGGCCCAGCGGGGTCACAGCGGCTGGCAATAGATGGGGTGGGATGTCGCGGCTGGCCACGGGGTGGGAGGGGGAGCGGAGAAGGGGGTGGTCATGGAAGTTGGTGATTGGTGGGGGTGGGAGGGGGGATGACATCAGGAAGCCAGTGATCAGGAGGCCAGCGATGGGGGGCCAATGCTTATGCGCCAATCTCCCCACTGACAGATCTGCGCATGCACAGTGGTCCACTCAGTGCTCTGATGACAGCTTCTTGGGTGGCATGAGGCCCCACTCCTCCCCTTACTGGCGTGAATCCACCTGTGGCACAGAGATGTGACGCGCAGAATTCCGCAAATTCATTCGACTAAGTACATCTAAAAAAGGGTGAGAAAATCTCATCGTTTTCCTGCCCATTGGGTGCTTCATTTTTTTGGGGGAAAATCGCCCCCATGGTTTCTGTGAATTTGATATGGCTGTCTGATAAATACATAGAACAGTACAGCACAGAACAGGCCCTTCGGCCCACGATGTTGTGCCGAGCTTTATCTGAAACCAAGATCAAGCTATCCCACTCCCTATCATCCTGGTGTGCTCCATGTGCCTATCCAATAACCGCTTAAATGTTCCTAAAGTGTCTGACTCCACTATCACTGCAGGCAGTCCATTCCACACCCCAATCACTCTCTGCGTAAAGAACCTACCTCTGATATCCTTCCTGTATCTCCCACCACGAACCCTATAGTTATGCCCCCTTGTAATAGCTCCATCCACCCGAGTTAATAGTCTTTGAACGTTCACTCTATCTATCCCCTTCATCATTTTATAAACCTCTATTAAGTCTCCCCTCAGCCTCCTCCACTCCAGAGAGAACAGCCCTAGCTCCCTCAACCTTTCCTCATAAGACCTATCCTCCAAACCAGGCAGCATCCTGGTAAATCTCCTCTGCACTCTTTCCAGCGCTTCCACATCCTTCTTATAGTGAGGTGACCAGAACTGCACACAATATTCCAAATGTGGTCTCACCAAGGTCCTGTACAGTTGCAGCATAACCCCACGGCTCTTAAACTGCAACTCCCTGTTAATAAAAGCTAACACACTATAGGCCTTCTTCACAGCTCTATCCACTTGAGTGGCAACCTTTAGAGATCTGTGGATATGAACCCCAAGATCTCTCTGTTCCTTCACAGTCTTCAGAACCCTACCTTTGACCCTGTAATCCACATTTAAATTAGTCCTACCAAAATGAATCACCTCACATTTATCAGGGTTAAACTCCATTTGCCATTTTTCAGCCCAGCTTTGCATCCTATCTATGTCTCTTTGCAGCCTACAACAGCCCTCCACCTCATCCAGTACTCCACCAATCTTGGTGTCATCAGCAAATTTACTGATCCACCCTTCAGCCCCCTCCTCTAAGTCATTAATAAAAATCACAAAGAGCAGAGGACCAAGCACTGATCCCTGCGGCACTCCGCTAGCAACCTGCCTCCAATCCGAAAATTTTCCATCCACCACCACCCTCTGTCTTCGATCAGACAGCCAGTTACCTATCCAATCGGCCAACTTTCCCTCTATCCCACACCTCCTCACTTTCATCATAAGCCGGCCATGGGGGACCTTATCAAACGCCTTACTAAAATCCATGTATATGACATCAACTGCCCTACCTTCATCAACATACTTAGTTACCTCCTCAAAAAATTCTATCAAATTTGTGAGGCACGACTTGCCCTTCACGAATCCGTGCTGACTATCCCGGATTAATCCGCATCTTTCTAAATGGTCGTAAATCCCATCTCTAAAGACCTTTTCCATCAATTTACCAACCACCGAAGTAAGACTAACTGGTCTATAATTACCATTCCTTCATATTGACAAAGTTCAGTTTCAAAGCCAAAACAACATCTGCACGAGCAGACCACCTTTGACCATTAAATGGTTTTCATGTGCCTGCTTGAAGCATGATTGCGCATATTCTCCCAATGTGTGGAAACAGGAAAAAGGCAAGCACGTTTTCAACAAAGTCCAAAAAAATGTACGGCCGCCTCACACTATTCAGCTGCTCCATTGCAGACTAAATTCAAGAAGTGACTGGAATGTGCGATGAGTAATGCACAGGGGCTTGCATTGTTCAGTCTTGCCTGTAGACCTGAATATTTTCCTGCCATACTTGCAGCGTTTTCGAAGTCTGACCAAACTGAAATTTGCAATGATTTCCAAAATAGTTACCTCCAGGCACTCAGAAGTGTGGGATTGTAGCTGGACAAAACAGAGAAATTACTCTACAACTTCACCATCACTGCTCACACATCTTAAAATTAATTAATGGTCCACATGACTCACACATCTGGTGTTGAATCAATGATTATGGAACAGTGTTTGGTATCTTTAACTTCATTACTGAATTGGTTTCTGAGCCAGTCTCCCCTAATAATGATGAAGTCATTGCAGGTTCCGTGTGTTAAAAAGTTGGTCTTCCTGAGTCACAACATTAATAGCTTTTCAAATGTTCTTTGAGAAGCTCGCCAAATTCACTGAGATATTCAAGACAGGCTAAAGAATTACCTCTTCGACTTGACACCGATGACTATCATGTCCTCTTAAAAGAAACCCCAAAGAAGATAGCAGTTTGATTGTGGCAACAACACGTCTCAGCACTTTCCTCCAGGAAGAAACAGTCCTTTTCAAACTGAGCCGATAGTGCAGAATCAATTCTTCCAGATGATTTACATCTTTGAACAAATGCAGACATCGCCTTAATATGACTTTAGGAAGTTTCATGATCAACAAGATCTCTTCCAACATTTCTCCAGTTTGAGTAGCCATTGAAGGAAGCTTGTTTCCCTTTATGAGGCTCAGGAAATAATGTGCAAACATTACAGTAGACTGCCTGAGGAGTTTTTGAAAAGATCAACCTTTCCATCGTGCCATTTCATTTCACTCTCAGAAAATGGGACTCATGAAGACTTCGAAACTGCTTCTAAACTGCTTTTGGCCTCCAACCTCAAACCTTTTTCTCAAATTTTCCGTATTACCTATGCTCCCTGATTATTTATTACAAAATATTCAATTGTCTTCACTTCAGCTCAATGAGCTTCAGTATCTTGTGGTTGCATTCCCATTTCAGAGTCAACTTGTTCTCATTCTTGAACTTCTTGTTCAACTTTTTCAGGCAATGTGGTATCTCTGGAAATCTACAAGTCGAAGTTATCAGATCATTCATCCATACTCTTGGTTGATGAGGATGAATGTGCAGCTTGTGCACTGCTCAATATTTCAACCTTTCTGAAGTAAAATGACAAACTGTCTTTTTGCCCAGCTCTTGCCTCACTTTCAATTATTTGTGCTTTTGAGTTCCAAATTAACAGTGTCACTTCACATTGACTGATCTTTCTTGATTTTAACCAATGGATTTTCTGAAAGAGCAGGCTTCTTTTGCCCTCCTCAGCCCAGGGGTTCAAGTCGCCCCTGCTCACTCAATGACATGTTCTGCTGGTTCACTGGCTGTCTGACTGGGCATCTGACCTTCTCACCTCGCCCTCAGCTCATTGACCAGCTCTGCTCTGCCTTGCTGATCTGGTCGAGTCGCCCTACTGCTCCTCTCGACAACCATTGGTGCCTCCTCGGTCCTCACACCTCACCTCTGCTCAACAACGCTGACATCAGGAAATGTGCTGGTCCACTCACTGGCTGCCTCTCCCTCTGCCTGGCTGGCCTCTTCACCTCATCCTCGATTCATTGCCTACGTGCCCTCTTGGCCTTGCTGCTGGCTTGGTCGCATCACCCTGCTGCTGCCCGCGATAACTGCGGGCGCCTTTATGGCCCTCGCACCTTACCTCTGCTTGGAAAATAGTGCTGGCTCACTCACGCACTCACTGGCAGCTTCATCTGCTGCCAGGCCCGGCCTCGCTTCACCTTTGGTCCATTGCCCACCAGCCCTTTCAGCCCTGCTGATTGCCCGGTGAGTCCCCCCAATGATCCTCTCGGTGGCCTCCGGCACCTCCACCTCAGCCTGGCATCCGAGGCAAGCTCATTGTTGGCTCCAGTTGTTCTGGCCTCCTCAGATTCCTGGTCCTGGCGATTTTCACAGTAACTTCATTGCAGTTGTGGTGAACCATCGTTGGTTCCCACCAGGTAGCGCTGAGCCAGGGTCTGGCCAGTACTATCAGTCTGTATATATGTTACTGTTGGGGTGAGGGTTGGGCTGTTCTACATGTTAATGTTGGGGTTAGGGTTGGGCAGTTCTACCTGTAATATCGTTCTTATGGTACATCCCAGTCGGGCTCCGCCTCCTGGGAGAGGTATAAAGGTCACTGCTCTGTCTGGGACCCTTTAGTCTAGGATCGTGCATTATATATGGTAGCTCTATTGTTGTAGTCAATAAAAGCCTTTATTTCCTCGAGCACCTCTAGCCTCGTGAGTTATATCGCGCATCAATTTTATTGACTACAATTGAACTCTCTTCGTTAAAAAAAAAGAAAACGACACAGAGAACATGGAGCAAATGCTTAAACCTGAACAGCTTACGCGGGCGCCTCGAACACCTTCGACCACTGGTTGAAATGTTTTCAGGATTACCTCGAAGCCTCTGCAGCGGTCACCACCAACGCCGACAGACTCCGGGTCCTCCACGCGAGGGTAAGCGACGCTGTATATTTAGCGATCCGTGGGGCCACCGACTACAAAGGGGCCCTCGAGCTTCTTAAGAAGCGCTACATTAAACCGCCGAACGAGATGCATGCTCGATATCTCTTAGCCACTTGACGGCGGCAGCCCGGCGAAACGACGGAACAGTACGCGTGCGAGCTCCTACAGCTAGCCAGGGACTGTAACTGCAAAGCAGTGTCGGCAGACCAGAACATGAACGACCTCGCTCGAGATGTGTTTGTGGCGGGAATCGGCTCGTCTTATATCCGCCTTCGGCTGTTGGAGCAAGGTAATCTCGATCTCACTAAGTCCATAGAGCTAGCGGATGCGCTAGAAACGGCCTCCAAAAGTCTGGCGATGTATCCCGACGACCACGTGGAGACAGCGTGGCAGGGGCAGTCACAGACCCCACTTCATCCAGCGGGACCGAAAAGCTGCGTGATTGCGTTCCCACCCTCGGGCCTGACGACGGCAGCAGCTCCAGGCGGCCCGCGGTGTTACTTCTGTGTGGGAGTGAAACACCCTCGGCAGCGATGTCCCGCTAAAGTGGTGTTGTGCTCCGCCTGCGGCAAGAAGGGGCATTATTCGAAGGTATGTCGATCCAAACTTCCATCCAGGAACAGCAGTGCGGCGTGTGACTCCCCAGAGCCGGTTTCCTCGTCGTCGGCATCGTCAAGGGCTTCTTCCACGTGCGAGGCCAGGACGTCGCCATTCCAGATGACAGAGTCGCAAGAGACGCGCGACCACCAGGGGCCGCTGATTTTGGCGCCATCGCCCACATGCGACCTATGGGAGCAGCCATTTTGGTCGGCACCGACCGCGAATGACCAGCAGGGGTCGTCATCATCCATCTCAGCTGCCTGCAGTGGTGCCCACGAACCAACGGTGGCATCGATCATCCTGGACCAGGCAAAGCCTCACAGACTCGACAAGTCCATGATGGACATACAGGTAAACAAACGCACGATTTATTGTCTGTTAGACAGCGGGAGCACGGAGAGCTTCATTCACCCAGACGCCGTGAAGTGGTGTGGCCTCCAGATCCAGCCTGTCAAGCAGACAATTTCGATGGCGTCAAGGTCCCGGTCTTTCACCGTGCGAGGGAGTTGCGTGGTAAATCTGACGGTGCAGGGCACGGTTTACGAGAGCTTCAAGCTCCTGGTGTTACCGCACCTTTGCGCGCCAATACTCCTCGGACTAAATTTCATGGTCCACTTGAAGAGTGTAACCCTACAGTACGGTGGGCCACTCCCTCCGCTTTCAGTGGGAGACTCACAGCCTCTAAATTGCCCAACGCGCTCCACCTGTAGCCTCTCAACGCTTAAGATTACCACACCCTCCTTATTCCAGAATCTCGTGCCAGGCTGCAAGCCCATCGCGACTAAGAGTAGGCGTTACAGCGCTGAGGATCGGATCTTCATTCGATCTGAGGTTCAGCGGCTCCTCAAGGAAGGGATCATACAACCTAGCGCTAGTCCTTGGAGAGCGCAGGTCGTGGTGGTCAAGAGTGGAAACAAACCCCGGATGGTCATAGACTATAGTCAGACCATTAACAGATACACGCAGCTGGATGCGTATCCCCTCCCGCGCATATCTGACATGGTCAACCAGATTGCGCAGTACCGGGTGTTCTCCACCATCGACCTAAAGTCTGCCTACCACCAGCTCCCCATTCGCCCAGAGGACCGACAATACACGGCTTTTGAGGCGGATGGTCGCTTGTACCATTTTCTAATGGTTCCTTTTGGTGTCACCAATGGGGTCTCGGTCTTCCAGCGTGCTATGGACCTAATGGTGGACCATAACGGACTGCGGGCTACCTTCCCATACCTGGATAACATCACCATCTGCGGCCATGACCAGCAGGACCACGATGCCAACCTTCTTAGATTCCTACGCACTGCATCTCGCCTGAATCTGACCTACAACAGGGAGAAGTGTGTATTTCGCACGCGCCGCCTAGCTATCCTCGGATACGTGGTGGAAAGCGGGGTCATTGGCCCTGATCCAGACCGTATGCGTCCCCTCCTCGAACTTCCCCTGCCCACTAGCGTAAAAGCACTGAGAAGATGCTTAGGCTTCTTCTCTTACTACGCACAGTGGGTTCCCAATTACGCAGACAAAGCCCGTCCGCTCATCAAGTCTACCTCTTTTCCCCGAGCACCAGAGGCTCATTTGGCCTTTGAAAAACTAAAAGCCGACATCGCGAAAGCCACGATGCATGCTATCGATGAGTCCATCCCCTTCCAGGTGGAGAGTGATGCATCGGATTTCGCCCTGGCCGCCACACTTAACCAGGCGGGCAGGCCCGTCACCTTTTTCTCTCGCACCCTCCAAGGCCCCGAAATTGGACATTCGGCGGTGGAAAAGGAGGCCAAGGCCATTGTGGAGGCCGTCCGGCATTGGCGCCATTATTTGGCGGGAAAACGGTTCTCCCTGCTCACGGACCAGCGGTCCGTGGCGTTCATGTTCAATAACACGTTACGGGGCAAGATCAAGAACGACAAGATCTTGAGGTGGAGAATTGAACTCTCCACCTATAATTACGACATCATGTATTGTCCAGGGAAACTCAACGAGCCCTCGGATGCCCTGTCGCGTGGAACATGCGCTAGTGTGCAGGAGAATCGATTGCAGGCTCTCCACAATGACCTCTGCCATCCGGGGGTCACTCGGCTCTACCACTTCATAAAAGCCCGGAATCTACCCTACTCGGTGGAGGATGTCAGGTCCATAACCAGAAGCTGCCGGGTATGCGCGGAATGCAAACCGCACTTTTACCGACCTGACAGGGCACAACTCGTTAAGGCCACTCGTCCCTTCGAAAGACTGAGTGTGGATTTTAAGGGCCCCCTTCCCTCGACAGATCGGAACATGTACTTCCTCAATGTGGTTGATGAGTACTCACGATTCCCTTTTGTCATTCCCTGTTCTGATATGACCGCTGCCACGGTTATCAAGGCATTTCGTGATCTTTTCACCCTGTTCGGTTACCCCTGTTACATCCACAGCGATAGGGGCTCGTCGTTCATGAGCGATGACTTGAGGCAATACCTGCTCTCATATGGGATTGCCTCTAGTGGAACCACGAGCTACAACCCTAGGGTAACGGACAGGTGGAACGTGAGAATGCTACAGTCTGGAAGGCTGTCTTACTGGCGTTGAAGTCTAAAGGCCTTCCAGTCTCCCGTTGGCAAGAGGTGCTCCCTGATGCGCTCCACTCCATACGCTCACTCCTGTGTACGGCAACCAACGCTACTCCCCATGAGAGGCTGTTTTCATTCCCTCGGAAGTCTTCTTCTGGGACCTCATTACCGTCTTGGTTGACGTACTCAGGACCTGTCCTCCTGCGGCGACATGTTAGGACCCGCAAGTCCGACCCTTTGGTTGAACAGGTCCATCTCCTCCACGCCAACCCTCAATATGCCTATGTGGCATATCCTGACAGGCGAGAGGACACGGTCTCTATCAGAGATCTGGCGCCTGCAGGGGACCTGGAAACCCCTGTCGCTCCCATACCTCCTGTTAGAGACCCCCCAACTGTTGTTTCCCCTCCTGACACGGCGCGGGCAGCATCGGGACCATCACTTAACCCTTTTACTCCCGTGTACAGCTTGCCTGAGTCCAGGAGATGGTCGCCACTTCAAGGCGTGCCCGAGTTCAGCGGATTGTCACCACCTCGGGGTCTACCGGCCCGTGAGACATTGGAGGAGCCGTTGGACACCGCCTTGGGGAGAACGCCACCGCGAGTGCCTACACCGGTGTCATCGCTGGTGTTGAGAAGGTCACAACGACGGTGCGGTCCCCCAGACCGTCTGAACTTATAGACTGATGAACAATTGTTCTGTGTTTTTGTACCCCGCCGGCCTTTGTTTTCAAAGGAGGGGTGAGTGTGGTGAACCATCGTTGGTTCTCACCAGGTAGTACTGAGCCAGAGTCTGGCCAGTACTATGAGTCTGTATATATGTTACTGTTGGGGTTAGGGTTGGGCTGTTCTACATGTTACTGTTGGGGTTAGGGTTGGGCTGTTCTACCTGTAATATAGTTCTTATGGTACATCCCAGTCGGGCTCCGCCTCCTGGGAGAGGTATAAAGGTCACTGCTCTGTCTGGGACCCTTTAGTCTGGGATCGTGTATTATATATGGTAGCTCTATTGTTGTAGTCAATAAAAGCCTTTATTTCCCCGAGCACCTCTAGCCTCGTGAGTTATATCGCGCATCAGCAGTGTTGACGTAAGCCTACTTGTGACATTAATAAATAAACTTTAACTTTCAAACTTTAAAGTTGGCTTGTATTTTTTCATACATTCATTGCCCGTCCACCCTCCTCAGCCCTGGTGTGGGGGTCGAAAGTCGCCCCACTGCCAGCCAGTGCCTGCCCTTCTTATTTGGCCCTCACAAGCTCGCACCCCTGAAGGTAAGCTCACAACCTCGCTGTTTTCTCAGGCTGCCAGTCTCTGACCTCCTCAGCCCTGGTTAAGAAACCTGGATTACTGCTGTACTAAAGGATATTTTTAGAAATCCTCATTACTGCTGCTCCCTGCTCCAAACTCTCAATAATCTTGCACACTCTTTTCCCTTTCTAAGGGCTCTCCACCAATCAGAGCCCAATTTGGTCTGCATTTGTTGTTGATAGGCTCATGAAATACAAATGAGCCTATCAATGAGATATAGGACAGATGTTAGAGGTAGGTTCTTCACTCAGAGAGTAGTAAGGGCGTGGAATGTCCTGCCTGCAACAGTGGTGGACTCGTCAACGTTGAGAGCGTTCAAGTGGTTATTGGATAAACATATGGATGATATTGGAATAGTGTAGATTAGAGGGGCTTTAGATTGGTACCACTGGTCGGCGCAACATCGAGGGCCGAAGGGCCTGTCCTGCGCTGTAATGTTCTATGTTCTATGTTCTATCAGCAAATTCAGAGCCCTCAGGCTCTGATTGGTACCCCATAACCATCAGCCAGCATGGGGTCCCTCGATTGGTTGGGGCCTCATGGCGAGGCACAATGCGTTTCATTGTAAGTCTGCCTCTGCCTACCCATTTTAAAGGGACAGCTGCTTGTGGACAGCCAATTTGTCCTGTGCTATTTAAGTTCTGGATTGCTTTGGAGCCTGTGTCCTTGAAAAGCTTGGAGGCAACATTGCTGAAGCTGAATTCAGCAGATTGAAGGACATCCCATCATCAGGGATGATTAACTAATTTCAGGCTAGCTGCTGTTTAATTTCTCGTGGCTCTTGCTGAGTTAGTTGAAGTGTTTGGAGGTTTATCATAGAATCATAGAATCTACAGCGCAAAAGGAGGCCATTTGGCCCATTGATTCTGCACAGACAACCATCCCACCCAAGTTCTATCCCCGTAACCCCACGTATTTACCCTCCTAATACCCCTGACACTAAGGGGCAATTTATCATGGCCAATCCACCTAACCCACACATCTTTGGACTGTGGGGGGAAACCTACATTGCCTATTTCCAATAATAGGTGCTGCAGTTTCCATCTACTTTGGCATGCAGGGAGAACGAACAGAGACAATGGAGGAGGATATGTTTCTTGAAGAGGGTAGAAGAGAGTGAGGCGAAGGCTCTTCAGGATGCAATTCCCAGCAAGTAGCAATCTGTTTCATTAAGGGAGTGCTCAGCGAAATTCCCAGCTGTTGCAGGCAGATCCCAGATGAGGATGGCACTACAGTGGCTGGAAAGGTAAGAATTACCATGGATTTATATGGAGCATTTGTTTTCTGGTGGATGTTATTTCACTGTTGTCACAAGACGATGCTGCGATGGTTAGTAATGGGGTGGGGGGGATGATCATGTGATGGGGAATTGGAGTTACATTCACTGATAACACAATCAGATAATCCACTAAAAAGAAGATTTGTTAATTGCCTCCTGCCTTCTTCTTCCTCTTATTTTTCCTTTACCTTTTCCCCTGCTTCTCAGCTATCACCATTTACTGGGAGCAAAGCTGTTCTTTCATGATGGAATGTTTATGTAGGATGCAGCAGACCATGATGAATCATGACAAGCTCCAGAGAGTACTGGAGGTTTCTTCCAGAGAAATCCTGGCAACAGAAACATTGATAGCATTGCAATTCTCTGCTTGAAAGCACCGCAGTTGTCTGCTCAAAAATACCGCAATTGTCTGCTCAATGAGCCAGGTGTTCAGAAAATAGTCCTTAACCCTCAGTATGGTCTCTCATCGCGGCTCCAATGTTAATGGTACAACATGACTGCCACAAGTACAGTAGACATCAGTCTACATGGTGCATTGAGTCTGGTCACACAGCAGCTGGACATTGAGGGAATGGAACCCTTTACTGTTGCAGTACATCTCTGAGATAATTTGTAGCACCTACAATGTAATCAGTGGGAAGTTAATGCCATCCTGTATTATAGAAAAGCCTGCTCTCCTGGTGAAGTCACATACTCACTCCCTCCAGTTTCTCACTTGAAAGGAGAATACAATATATTCCCCGCTCTTTGCAAACAGAGTGTCAGTGGCCTTGTACAGTGATGGGAGGCTAACTGTGACAGGCTGGAGACATTGCCTGTTCTAGCTTGGAAAGAACCAATGCACATCAACTTTATCAATCAAGCCATCTAATATTTTATGCAAAAGTCAGCTAATCATCTTTACCCATTCCCCTATTGCTTGCTTTCCATCTACAGTTCCCTGTTGTTATTACCTCAACTTGTACTTTTATGAATGTTAGGACAAGGCAAGATCTTTTTCTTGCACTGGTGAAAGATCTTTCTCTGGGACATAATCTTTTTGACACAAGAGTCACTTCTGGACTCAGTATCAGTACTTGAATTGAACATACTTACTCTGTACTCTTGCACCCCATTCTGTCAGTCCACAGACTTCACTTCTTGGCCATTATCCTGAATGTTCAAACAATATTTAAACTTGATGGTAGTCTTTTCTGCATGACCCAAATTTCTTCCATTCACTTGACCCTCACTACCTGTTATGTATTTAAAGGGTTGCATGGTTGCTTTAAGAGCTGATCACATGATTTGATGGTGATGTCATTAGGGTGTTTACACAGTCTGCTGTTTTACTTTCAGTTTGTGCTTTGTGTGAGTGGGACTTCCTGTAGTGGAACTGTTGTTGTTGGTTTGAATCTATGTGTGCAAACTTCAGCCTCTCCTTTCTGTTGGAACTGAAAACCCCTAACATGGTTGGGACTTTACAGAAAGAAAATCAGCATAGTCGGGATTTTGTTTCATTGAGAAAAGATCCTAAGGTAGGAAAATAAAATTGTGGGTCCTCACACTTTGAATATTAGAATGTTAGAAATAAAGAACCACAGGATTTAAGATTTAAATGCCAATGCCAGGAAGACCAAGTAAGGAAAAAAACACTCTGTATGGTTTTAAAAGAGGGGGGTTTTTCAATCAGAGAAGGGTGAGATTCCAGGCAAAATCTGGCACATTTGAAAAGAGGGATGTTCTGCCATATGGCCAGGGCTATTTAAAACAAATACATCAAGTTAGCTTTCTCCACGGTAAAAAGGGAACACTAGGGACACAGTTTAAAAATGTACTGAACAGTCTTGAGTCACTTGTACCTGCAAGAGAAAGGGCGGATGGGGGGGGGGGGGGGGGCGGATTACAAACCATGGGGCCTTTCAATGAAGAAAATGATTCATGTGTTATGGTTCAGATCAGAAACTCCAAAGTGTTGTATGAAACCCTCTCGAATCATAAGTTTTGCACTTTGAATTTGGCTAGGATAAGCATGATATGTTTCACCTCAGGTATGATATTAATGACCCACTTGGGAGCTTTTTATCAAACAAAGTTTGTTTAAGAATATAGTTAACGTGTATGAAAAGAAAATTGTCAATAATTTTTATCAATTACAAACAAAAACAAAACAATCACGATAATGTATAACCATTAACAAATATATCTAAAATGTTCCAATCAAACAAAAACTTCCCATGGACAAAAAACCCTTTCCACAGCACAGACTAATGCTCATGTGATACTGGAACTGAGTCCTTTGGATGAACGTTGCAGTTCTCGTAAGGCACACACAGACAAGCTTGGAGTCAGAGCAGCTTCCCAGAAGCTAGTCTCTAGTTGATCCACCAACACCAGATTCTCTACTCCAGGAAGGCAAGAAGTCTTGCTTTCAACTAACCAGCAGCATTTCCAAAAACCAGGGAAAAAGAGAGAAACACTTCTTTTCAGCTTGATGTCCCTTCTAAACGCAAACTGCAGCCAGCCAAAACCTTAAGTTCACAAGGAAGGAAAAACTGTCCAAAAGACATGGCCTTCCTCTTAACAATGCAGGCTCATGAAACATCCCAGAGAAAAATAAATACACCCCACTTAAACCACTGAAGATGCAATAAAAGGACTTCTAGCAGTTGGCCTGGCAATAATGAAACCAAAACTGCTTATAGTGCAGAGAACATGATTTAAAAAAACATTTCTTAAAGGTACACTAACATCACACATGGAGTTCCTATGCAGTGCATTTTCAGTACTTTGTACAAGTGAATAAAAGTTCCTTCCAGCTTTTTCCAGTACAATAGGAAGTAAAACCTTTAATTTGTTCTGGAACCTGGTTCATCCAACAAAGTCAGGAACCAAAACTTATGATGACGACAATGATCCTTGAAGAGCATTACTCTCTGAAGCCATTGATCATTGCAGAACGCTTCAGGTTCCACTGAAGAATTCAAGTGGAAGGCAAAAGGATTGCTCAGTTTGTACCACCCTTAAAAAGTGTGGCACACATTGCGAGTTTGTGAGTTATGGAAGATACTTTTCTATTTGCAGTTTCCAAAATAAGGCTATCTAAAAAAGATTGCTCACTGAATATGCTTTGACTTTAAAGCCAACAATAGAAATTGCGATATTGATGGAACTGACTGCAAAAAAAGCTGCACAATTTGGTGCAGGAATGAAGATCCACAAGTTGGGAACTGCTCAGAAGAAGTAAAAACTGCAACAAGCATGCCACAGATTGCCAAAATGGGCCATTCAGCAGGTGCAAGCTGGTGCAAGGATAGTCAATGCAATAATTATGGCAAAATGAGTCACATTGCTAGATCAACTTCGCCTGAGAAGAATGTTCAAAAGAACAATCTGACTACCTTCAAGAACAAGTTGCAAGGGATTTTCACAGTAACTTCAATGCAGTGTTGAAATAAGCCTACTCGTGACACTAATAAATAAACTTTAAAACAGTCTACAAAAATAAATTTCAAAATGGAAAATAATTCTGACTGTGAATACCTAGAAATATGATGAAGAGCTCCAACTGTACCTATTATCCATACAGAGTGAATTATATAAATCCTGGGTGATTCCAAAGTTAAGTGGACAACCTATTAGGATGGAGGTTGACACTGGTGCTGTTGTATCTTTAATTCCTGACACTACATACCAAGAAAAGCTGAAGCATCTTCCTTTAAAACCAGATGATGTGATTTTAAGGATATACACGGAAGAGATTGTGCCATTCATAAAAGGTTATATCATGGTTAACATAGTGTTGAGCAGACAAACAGTGGAGTTGCCTCTCCATGTGGTCCATGATAATTTTCCAGCTCTCTTTGGGAAATCATGGTTGGATAAGACAACGCTTAACTGGAGTGCTGTCAACAGATTGGTCAATGTCAAAACAGACCTACAGTACCTTTTGGATAAACACAGTGTATAAATACACTGGGCTCAATGAAGGGAGTTCACGTTAAACTCAAGATAAAGCCTAATAGTCAACCAAAAAGTCTCAAAGCAAGAGTGGTGCCATATGCAATTCATCCCAAGGTCGGAGAAGAATGAGTATGACTTGTTAACACTGGTGTGTTCGAGCCAATTACAATGCATGACTGGGCTACCTCCATCGTACCTGTCATAAAATCAAATGGTTCAGTTTGTATTTGTGACCATTTAAAATGACCATTAATCCAGTGTTGTGTGCTGATCAATATCTGCTTCCTTTAATTGAAGATTTATTTGCTGGGTTTTCAGGTGGGCAGAAATTCATCAAGATTGACCTTTCACAAACATATTTATAAATGTATGTGGATGTTGAATCACAAGCATTGCTTACTATCATTACTCATGAAGCTCTTTTTCTTTGTAAAAGATTGCTTTTGGAATAACATCTGCACTGGCCATTTCCAAAGATGAATGGATCAGATTTTAAGTGATCTCTCTGGTGTATAATGTCACCTGGATGATATTCTAATTACAGGGTCCTGTGAACAAGAGCACTTGAATAATTTAGAAGCAACATTGGAACATCTTCATTTCAGCTCAATGAGCTTCAGTATCTTGTGGTTGCATTCCCATTTCAGAGTCAACTTTTGTTCTCGTTCTTGAACTTCTTGTTCAACTTTTTCAGGCAATGTGGTATCTCTGGAAATTTACAAGTCGAAGTCATCAGATCATTCATCCATACTCTTGGTTGATAAGGATGAATGTGCAGCTTGTGCACTGCTCAATATTTCAACCTTTTTAAGGTAAAATGACAAACTGTCTTTTTGCCCAGCTCTTGCCTCACTTTCAATTTTTTGTGCCTTTGACTTCCAAATTAACAGTGTCACTTCACATTGACTGAGCTTTCTTGATTTTAACCAATGGATTTTCTGAAAGAGCAGGCTTCTTTTGCCCTCCTCAGCCCAGGGGTTCAAGTTGCCCCTGCTCACTCAATGACACGTTCTGCTGGTTCACTGGCTGTCTGACTGGGCATCTGACCTTCTCACCTCGCCCTCAGCTCATTGACCAGCTCTGCTCTGCCTTGCTGATCTGGTTGAGTCGCCCCACTGCTCCTCTCGACAACCATTGGTGCCTCCTCGGTCCTCACACCTCACCTCTGCTCAACAACGCTGACATCAGGAAACGTGTTGGTTCACTCACTGGCTGCCTCTCCCTCTGCCTGGCTGGCCTCCTCACCTCCTCCTCGATTCGTTGGCTTAGTATCAAAAAAGAAAAGTATGATTTTTTTTCTGACGACAGTCCAGTATTTGAGTCATGTTATTGATAGTAAAGCTCTACATAAAGCACCTAAAAAGATGGAAGCTATTTAGAAGCACCACATCCAGTGACTGTTATGTGATTGAGGCCCTTTCTAGGATTAGTAAATTATTGTGGCAAATTTGTTTCCAGCTTCGCTACATTATTAAAATCTTTACACAATTTACTATGTGTGAAACAGTCATGGGCCTGGACAACAGACTGAGAAAGCAAACAAGGATGGGAAAGATGCTTTGCAGAAGTCTGAAGTATTGGTTCATCTTAATCCATTCTCTGTGACCTTTTTTTAAAATAATGCACCAAATCTCCTGAAATCTGTCAGAGATAGTCTTAAATGGTACATCATTGCTCTGCAAATTTTCTTCAAGTCATTATGTGTCATGGGGAGCATTGGGGTGATTGAAAGAAAGATGAGGTCAGCTGTCCAAGGTAGAAGGCTTTGTTTGTGGGGGGAGATTCATGGTTCATGTCAGTTGTCTTGGAGTCTGCCTTCTGTGCTGTAACTATGCAGTCTGTGTCATGGGAGTCTGGGGCAGGGGTATCTGGTGCCGGGGAGGCAGTGAGACAAATGTGTGGGATGTGATGAGAGCCAATGAGCCAGGCCAGCTCATCTGGGTGGATAAGATGGCAGGGGGATGTCAACTCATGGATCAGCTTTCCAGGAGACTTAAGAATAGAGGGATGACAACAATGAGCTCTCTGAATTATCTCGTGGATACTGGGAGGAAGTTTCCTCTTGTGGGGGAGACTAGAGCTAAGAGACACAGTTTAAGAATAAGAGGTCTCTCTTTTAAGATTTAGATGAGAAGATTTTGTTTTTCTCTCAAACAGTTGTTAGTCTGTGGAATTGTCCTCCCCAGAGTGCAGTGGAGGATTGAATATTTTAAAGACTGTGGTAATAGATCCTTGTTTGATAAAGAAATCAGGGGATATGGTGGATAGACAGGAAAGTGGAATTGAGGCCACAATCAGAGCAGTCAGGATCTTGTCAAATGGTGGAGTAGACACAAGGGGCTGAATGGGATACTCCTGCTCCTCATTCATATTTTATTTGTTTGGATGTCTAAGTTTCTATATCCTTATATCCAGGCGTCTACTTTGTTAAAGTCATGTGCTGATGGAAAGCTTACATTAGACATTGAGGCTTTATCCTGATATTTAACAGATTTCATAGTTTTCACTATCCTCTTCTATTTGCCTCTAATATTCTTTATCAGTCCCATAGGTTTATTTGGTATCACGAGCTTTCGGAGTGCTGCTCCTTCATCAGGTTCATCACTCATCTGATGAAGGAGCAGCGCTCCGAAAGCTCGTGATTCCAAATAAACCTGTTGGACTTTAACCTGGTGTTGTGAGACTTCTTACGTGCCCACCCCAGCCCAACACTGGCATCTCCACGTCATTCTTTATCAACCACCCTTACATCTTTAAGCTGAATTTTCAGCCTTTGACAAGTAGGGTGAAGAAATTATTTATGAAACTGTATGGTTTTTTTAAACTCAATTCTTGTCATCTGATGCCATTAATGCTGGGGTAACAGTCTGATAAAAAGCATACAAGTCTGTTAAGTGTATGCAATAAATAAATGCATGGAGTCTTACTATACTCCATGTCAAGTTTTGTATGTGATTTTTTTCATGGAAGGTTTACTCTTCAGCGTAAGTGTCTATGAAAGACTATAACAGTACTGAAAAATGGTCTCATTCCAGATATTTTACATAGAGTGACTACTTTCTTTAGTTACCTCAATGTTTTGCCATCAACAAATCTAAAGTAGCCATATTTTTCTATTCATTAACCTTGCATCATGACTGAGTGCATCAAGGTACCATTTTACCAATCTATTCCACATACTGTTGAATTGCAAGCATATCTATGCTACACTGCTCAGTTAAAGGATAACATATTCATCGCAGGACTAAAACTCCTGTGACCATATTTTGTTTCAGATTCAATATCGTCTTCATTCCCTTCTTGCGAATGTGCGTCATGAATCATTTTGAGGATTTTGTTTCTCTGCTTTAGGCAGTTAACCACATAATGATACTTTGAGACACACCCGAAGCACCTATTAAGTGTTCCTTGTTCAATTCTCTGATTCATTCTGCTGTTATTGCTGTTGCAATTCTGTCTTCTGTGTTAATATCAGGTGTTTTGATTCTCATTCTGCCTCTCTTTATTCCTTCCATTATGCTGCCTTCTGAATCCCATATCTGGACCATTTTGAATTGTGGCAATCATTGAACTCTCTATTTTTTGTGTCACCATTGAATGCCCCATTTGTTCCACAAATTCGAAAAGAAATGTTTCCCCAGTGCGTTTTTCAAGGCACCAGATAACGGTCCAACAGGATCTCCCTTGAACTGAAAACCTAACACCAGTGAGAGCCTGTAGTCTGTTCATAAGAAACAATCCAGCAGCTTGAGGAAGATGGGGAGATGGTGACTTTGTGGTAATGTCACTGGACTAGTAATCTAAAAGGCCAGGCTAATGCTTTGGGCTAATGTCACCACAAAGCAGCTTGTGTGGAATTTAGTTAAGTGAATAAAATTTGCAGTCGATAGACTCCACTTTTACTGTAATGTGGAGATAAAACAGTAAGTGTGGTTGTTTCAATCTGAGTAAGAAGTCTCACAACACCAGGTTAAAGTCCAACAGGTTTATTTGGTAGCAAAAGCCACTAGCTTTCGGAGCGCTGCTCCTTCGTCAGGTAAGTGGGAGTTCTGTTCACAAAAATAAAGACACAAACTCAATTTACAAAATAATGGTTGGAATATGAGTCTTTACAGGTAATCAAGTCTCAAAAGTAACAGACAATGTGAGTGGTTGAGGCCGTCCTCATGTGTGCGAAACTTGGCTATCAGTCCCTGCTCAGCAACTCTGCGTTGTCGTGTGTCGTGAAGGCCGCCTTGGAGAATGCTTACCAGAAGATCAGAGACCGAATGCCCGTGACCGCTGAAGTGTTCCCCAACAGGAAGAGAACACTCTTGCCTGGTGATTGTCGAGCGGTGTTCATTCATCCGTTGTCGTAGCGTCTGCATGGTCTCCCCAATGTACCATGCCTTGGGACATCCTTTCCTGCAGCGTATCAGGTCGACAACATTGGCCGAGTTGCAAGAGTATGTACCATGTACCTGGTAGATGGTGTTCATAGAATCATAGAAACCCTACAGTGCAGAAGGAGGCCATTCGGCCCATCGAGTCTGCACCGACCACAATCCCACCCAGGCCCTACCCCCACATATTTACCCGCTAATCTACGCATCTCAGGACTCTAAGGGGCAATTTTTAACCTGGCCAATCAACCTAACCCGCACATCTTTGGACTGTGGGAGGAAACCGGAGCACCCGGAGGAAACCCACGCAGACACGAGGAGAATGTGCAAACTCCACACAGACAGTGACCCGAGGTGGGAATCGAACCCGCGACCCTCGAGCTGTGAAGCAGCAGTGCTAACCACTGTGCCGCATCTCACGTGAGATGATGGCATCCATGTCGATGATCCGGCACGTCTTGCAGAGGTTGCTGTGGCAGGGTTGTATGGTGTCGTGGTCACTGTTCTCCTGAAGGCTGGGTAGTTTGCTGCGGACAATGGTCTGTTTGAGGTTGTGCGGTTGTTTGAAGGCAAGAAGTGGGGATGTGGGGATGGCCTTGGCGAGATGTTCGCCTTCATCAATGACATGTTGAAGGCTCTGGAGAAGATGTTGTAGCTTCTCCACGCCGGGGAAGTACTGGACGACAAAGGGTACTCTGTCCGCCGTGTCCTGTATTTGTCAGAAGACAAACACAGGACACGGCACACATGAGGACGTCCTCAACCAGGATCTTGGGTTCATGTCACACTATCTGTAACCCCCACGACTTGTCTGGGCTTGCAAAATCTCACTAACTGTCCTGGCTGGAGACAATACACATCTCTTTAACCTGTGCTTAATGCTCTCTCCACTCACATTGCCTGTTACTTTTGAGACTTGATTACCTGTAAAGATTCGCATTCCAAACATTACTTTGTAAATGGAGTTTGTGTCTTTATATGCCCTGTTTGTGAACAGAACTCCCACTTACCTGACGAAGGAGCAGTGTTCCAAAAGCTAGTAGCTTTTGCTACTAAATAAACCTGTTGGACTTTAACCTGGCGTTGTGAGACTTCTTACTGTGTTTATCCCAGTCCAACGCCGGCATCTCCACATCATGTTTCAAACTGAGTCATGGTAACCATTACTCAATCATCAATTGTGGTAAAAATCTACCTAGTTCACTCATGTCCTCCAGGGAAAGAAATCTGCCATCCTTACCTGGTCTGGCCCACATGTGACTCTGGATCCAGAGAAGTGTGGTTAACTCTGAACTGCCCTCTGAAAATAATCTAGTCAGCCACTCAATTCATGGGTAATTAGGGATGGGTAACAAATGCTGGTCATGCCAGCAATACCCATATCTCATAAAATACAATGTAGCACGAGAACAGATCCAGGGATCTGCAAATTGAAGTTTCTTAATCTTTTTTTTACAATCTGTAGAAGTCCGTGATATATTCTTCCATGGAATCTGTTTTCTGAAATCTGGCCAAGTTTGAGCATAGTTCCAGCATTTAACTGGTTGTCATTCGACTAATTTTCAGCCAAGAGCTCTAAAGATGGTCCAAATCCTCATCAACACTCCAACTGATGGGCATCCATCTGACATAATACTTTACTTTCAATTTTAATTATTGCAGAAAGGGGATGATGCCAAGGCAATCTTCATTCTTCCTCTTCATTCAGGACAATAGCCTGAGTCCATATGCACACTTTGCTCTTCCACTGGTTTTAAACCTGAGAATATTGAAGAATAATCATACCCCCAACAACTTCCACTTTCATCGTGCCTGTGTTTCACAAAGGCTCCAAGGAATTTTGTTGCTTTTTCCTCCCTTAACTTCTAAACTTCACCTTTAGGCAACTGGCCTCTGCTACTATGTTACATTCCATAGGGTCATAGAGTCATAGAGGTTTACAGCATGGAAACAGGCCCTTTGGCCCAACTTATCCATGCCGCCCTTCTTTTTAAAAAACCCTAAACTAATCCCAATTGCCCGCATTTGGCCCATATCCCTTTATACCTATCGTACCCATGTGACTATCTAAATGCTTTTTAAAAGATAAAATTGTACCCGCCTCTACTACTACCTCTGGCAGCTTGTTCCAGACACTCACCACCCTCTGTGTGAAAACAATTGCCCCTTTGTATCTCTCACCTCTCACCTTAAACCTATGCCCTCTAGTTTTAGACTCCCCTACCTTTGGGAAAAGATATTGACTATCTACCTTGTCTATGCCCCTCATTATTTTATAGACCTCTATAAGGTCACCCCTCAGCCTCCTACGCGCCAAAGAAAAAAGCCCCAGTCTATTCAGCCTCTCCTTATAACTCAATCCATCAAGTCCCGGTAGCATCCTCGTAAATGTTTTCTGCACTCTTTCCAGTTTAATAATATTCTTTCTATAATAGGGTGACCAGAATTGCACACAGTATTCCAAGTGTGGTCTTACCAATGTCTTGTACAACTTTAACAAGACGTCCCAACTCCTGTATTTAATGTTCTGACCGATGAAACCAAGCATGCTGAATGCCTTCTTCACCACTCTGTCCACCTGTGACTCCACTTTCAAGGAACTATGAACATGTACCCCTAGATCTCTTTGTTCTGTAACTCTCCCCAATGCCCTATCATTAACTGAGTAAGTCCTGCCCTGGTTCAATCTACCAAAATGCATTACCTCGCATTTGTCTAAATTAAACTCCATCTGCCATTCGTCAGACTACTGGCCCAATTGATCAAGATCCCGCTGCAATTGGAGATAATCTTCCTCGCTGTCCACTATGCCACCAATCTTGGTGTCATCTGCAAACTTACTAAACATGCCCCTATATTCTCATCCAAATCATTAACATAAATGACAAAAACAGTGGGCCCAGCACTGATCCCTGAGGCACACCACTGGTCACAGGCCTCCAGTGTGAAAAACAACTCTCTACAACCACCCTCTGGCTTCTGTCAAGAAGCCAATTTTGTATCAATTTAGATACCTCACCCTGGATCCAGTGAGATTTAACTTTATGCAACAACCTACCATGCGGTACCTTGTCAAAGGCCTTGCTAAAGTCCATGTAGACAACTTATCGGTGAAAGAAAGAACTGAAACCAGTAGTTACACGCTTTTATCAGCATTAATTTACAGAATTATATATTGCGAGCTAGCACCAACTAACCCAACAATAACATACAATCTTAAAATAATTCCAGCACAAAAGGAAGCTATTCGGCCCATCATGTTGGTTTTGTCTCTGCAAGAGCATCTCGACTGGCCCCGCTTATTCCCCATAGCCCTGCGATTTTTTTCTCTTCAGATAATTAGCAGTCTGTAGTTACCTGTGTCTATTAACTCAGTGTTTTTTGATGTGGGCAATATGCAGACGTATTTTCAATTGGACCAATATCTCCACTGTGTCCACTGGCTCCTCAATATTAAAGTTTTAAAGTTTATTTATTAGTGTCATAAGTAGTCTTACATTAACACCATGATGAAGTTACTGTGAAAATCCCCTAGTTGCCACACTCCGGCGCCTGTTCAGGTACATTGAGGGAGAATTAGCATTGCCAATGCACCTAACCAGCATGCCTTTCAGACAGTGGGAGGAAACTGAAGCACCAGAGGAAACCCACGTAGACACGGGGAGAATGTGCAGACTCTGCACAGACAGTGACCCAAACTGGGAATCAAACCTGGGTTCCTGGAGCTGTGAGGCAGCAGTGCTAACCACTGTGCCACCGTGCTGCCCTTAATTCAGTATTTCACAAACCTTGTTAAGTTTTCTCAAAATTTTGATATAAACATTTGTTTGTTGTTCCCTTGTGAATACTTTGGAGAAACAATCATTCCAATGTTCGCTATCTTGTGCTTATCGCCTGCATCAACCCCATTTGTATCTTCTAATGTTTTCACCTCTTTCCCTATCAGTTCTCTTTTGTTACTGTAATATTGAAAGATTTTATTAACTATTTACATTTTGGCTCTGTAGCTGTGTTATTCTCTTCTAGATCCTTTGATCATTCCTTCAACTTGTTTCAGTGTGATCTTATATTCCTCCCTCTTCTTTGTCCCTGCAGGATTTGTTGAGGTCATTTTCCCTTATTATTCCACTTTTAAATTATCTGCTAAGCCATTTGGGATCACATTTATTTATTCAGAAATTGTAAATCTTGGATATATACTTGTCCCGAATGCCCACTATTATTATTTAAAACTGTTATTGTTGTCTCCTACTGAAATGTTGATAAACATCTTCCTCCAACCCATTTGTCTCAGCTCTTTCCTAATCTCTTTGAATTTAGCCCTTATAAATTTATATAAGCCTGGCTCTGGTCTTTGGGGTAATTGGATTATAGATCGCATTGAACTTGATCAATCCATAGTCACGGGTCCCTAGGCTACCTCAATGCCTATTTTTTCTGTTATCCAGATTATTTATGAATATCAGGTTAGAATGAAAACTAATTCTATCTGTAACAGTTAATTACAACTCTGTACCAGTTGAAATGACAAACACAAGGGGTCACAAGTTCAAGGTAAGGAGGGGGGGGGCAAGGTTCAATACAGATATGCGGGGGACGTCTTTTACACAGAGGGTGGTGGGGGCCTGGAATGCACTACCAAGCAAGGTGGTTGAGGCAGACACGCTAGGATCACATAAGACTTATCTAGGTAGCCACATGAACAGACTGGGAATAGAGGGGTACAAACGGATGGTCTAGTTAGGAACACATGATCGGTGCAGGCTTGGAGGGCCGAAGGGCCTGTTCCTGTGCTGTATTGTTCTTTGTCCTTTGTAATGCACTTATAATGCGTTGGCCCTATTGAAATGTCCTTTCTGTCTTCTTTTGAGTGTGTCTGTTTCTGGGAATATGCCTCAAAGTCTTTGGATGTGTGTGTGTGTTTGCATGAGTGTGTGTATCACTCTGTCATGGTATGTGCCTTTCTTTGAGTACAGCTAAATGTTTATTTCTTTGTGTGAGCATAGAACCGCAATGACAAACTGTAAAAAAAATCACCTTGTCTGTTCAGCCTGTCTCATCCAGCTCGGCACCCTCTGCACCACCCCCTCTCCCCCCCCCCCCCCCCAGCCCTCCTCACCACCCTTCGCCCTGCAATCTTCTGAACAGAAAATAAAGTACTTCAGCCAAATTAGGAGAAAGCTCCTGAAAATGCTCAGATCCAAAGGCCATCAACCAAAGCTCCAGTAGACTGCAGTAACTGATTTCATAATTACAGCTAGCTGTCTCCTGCCTTCTATAACTCAGGAACTTTTCTAGTTCCCTGCTGAAAGTGAGATGCACCTCCATATTTATTGCACATTCTGGCAATCCATTCCAAAGACTGAAATGAAATACTTTTCCACATCTAAATTAACTCTGCAATTTCACATTTTCTACTGGTGCCCTGTAGTTCTTTTCTCCTCATGGAACTCCAAGCAGCATTTGGCTGCACCAGCATTTATTTCCTATCCCTAATAGCCCTTGAAAAGGTGATGGTGAGCTGCCTTCTTTAATCGTCGCCGATCATGTGGTGTAAGTAAACCCACAGTGCTGCTGGGAAGGAAGTTCTAGGATTGTAACCTGACAATGGTGAAAGAACAGCGATTTGGTTCTAAGTCAAGGTGGTTTGTGGCTTGCAGGGAACTTGCAGGTGATGGTGTTCCCATGCATCTGCTACCCTTATCCTTCCAAGTGGGAGAGGTTATGGGTTTTGAAGGTGCTATCGAAGGAAACTTGATGAGTTGCTACAGTGCATCTTCTAGATAGTACACACAGTTCCCACTGTGCATTGATAATGGGAGGGAATGGACGTTTAAGGTGGTGGATAAACATAGAAACATAGAAACCCTACAGTGCAGAAGGAGGCCATTTGGCCCATCGAGTCTGCACCGACCACAATCCCACCCAGGCCCTACCCCCACATGTTTACCCGCTAATCCCTCTAACCTACGCATCCCAGGACTCTAAGGGGCAATTTTTAACCTGGCCAATCAACCTAACCCGCACATCTTTGGACTGTGGGAGGAAACCGGAGCACCCGGAGGAAACCCACGCAGACACGAGGAGAATGTGCAAACTCCACACAGACAGTGACCCAAGCCTGGAATCGAACCCAGGACCCTGGAGCTGTGAAGCAGCAGTGCTAACCACTGTGCTACCGTGCTACCGTGCCAATCAAGTGGGCTTTGTCCTGGATGGTGTCAAGCTTCTTGAACATTGTTGGCACCTTGTAGATGGTGGACAGGCTTTGGGGGAAGTACATCAATCTGGAGATCTCTCCTGATCCTCTTCAGATTTGGGGTACCCTCCCCTCAGGGAACTGAGAGCCCCGGCTCTCCTTTTCCCCCCTAAGCCTATCCTCCGAAACTGAGATAAACCTCCTTTTCCTCCCCTCTCAAGGCCACCCTCCCCCCCCCCCCGCCCTTCCCCCAGAACATCCCCATCCTCCTGCCCAGAGGCCCCTGATACTTACCTGAAGCGTGGTCCCAGGTCTTAGGCTCAGGCATGACACTGCAGTGCCTCTTTTGGCCATTGCAGTGCCCTGTTTGGATGGGCTGGAGTGCTGTCAGCCAATCTGATTGGCTGAGAGTTCTCCAAAGCAGAATTTCAATCCAAGGGCAGACAGCTGCCAATCAGAGCTCAATTGAGCATAAAATGGCAGTGGGGTTGTCAGACGTGGCGGGGATGCGTTTCCCACTGACTCTCAGGATGCTGGACACCCAGCACTCACCATCCTGAAATCCAAGCCCTAGCCTTGCTGCATATGGACACAAACTGTTTCCAACACACAATTTGAGAAACTCAAAGACAGCCACACAAGGTTTACGTTGAAAATGGATCAAATTCCCCGA
This sequence comes from Mustelus asterias, assembly GCF_964213995.1. NCBI lineage: Eukaryota > Metazoa > Chordata > Chondrichthyes > Carcharhiniformes > Triakidae > Mustelus > Mustelus asterias. Next base: position 34,712,816 of record NC_135821.1, read on the forward strand.
TAACTAAAAGCTCAAAGTTGGACAATGTTCTTGTGATCTTTCACCAACCCTCTTCCAGGGCCTTGACATCTTACGTTGTATGGATGTAGCAAAATTGAGCATGGGGTTCTGGAGTATCTGTATTATTGGATAGGCCAGATTTGTATTTTTGGTTTGATTTTTAATTGTCGGTATGCTTGCTAGCACTGTGTATAGGATAATAGGAATAGGAGTAGATCATTGTCCATTCCACTGTCCAATGAGACTGGAATACTGCGTCCAGTTCTGGTCGCCACACTACCAGAAGGACAAGGAGGCTTTGGAGAGAGTACAGAAAAGGTTTACCAGGATGTTGCCTGGTATGGAGGGTCTCAGCTATGAGGAGAGATTGGGTAAACTGGGGATGTTCTCCCTGGAAAGACGGAGGATGAGGGGCGACCTAATTGAGGTGTATAAAATTATGAAGGGCATAGATAGGGTGAACACAGTAAGAAGTTTAACAACACCAGGTTAAAGTCCAACAGGTTTATTTGGTAGCAAAAGCCACACAAGCTTTCGGAGCTCTTAGCCCCTTCTTCAGGTGCTTCACCAGTCCAACGCCGGCATCTCCACATCATAGATAGGGTGAACAGTGGGAAGCTTTTTCCCAGGTTGGAGGTGACGAACACAAGGGGTAACGGGTTCAAGGTGAGGGGGGAAAGGTTCAACACAGATGTCAGGGGGACGTATTTTACACAGAGGGTGGTGGGGGCCTGGAATGCACTGCCAAGCAAGGTGATTGAGGCGGACACGCTGGGATCGTTTAAGACTTATCTAGATAGCCACATGACCCGACTGGGAATAGAGGGATACAAACGAATGGTCTAGTTGGGCACATGAGCGGCGCAGGCTTGGAGGGCCGAAGGGCCTGTTCCTGTACTGTATTGTTCTTTGTTCTTTGTTCTTTGAGATGATGGCTGATCTGTCTCTTAACTCCATATCCTTTTAAACACTTAGCAAAAATCTGTTGATCCCAGATTTGAAATAATTAATTGAACAAACATCGACTGTGTTTTGTTGGAACGTGTTGCACAATTCTATCATCCTTCATATGGAGACGAGATTCTAAACTTTTGTCCAGAATGGTCTAGCTCTGATGTTAAAGTTGCATTGCTTTGTGGTTGGCTCCACTACCAGCAGAAACGCTTCTCTCCATCTCCCTGTCAATTTCTTTTAAAATCCTGAAAGCCTCATTCAAATCAGCACTTCACCTTCTCTACTGTGGAGCAAGTCTAGGTAGTTGCCTCTCACAATCTAAATCTTGGTATTGCTGAGAAGATTGTAATGAATATGCGCTGCACTCCATTCAGAACCAATTTATATCTATGAAGGTGTGGTATCCATAACTGATCACAGAGTTCCCAGTATAGTCCAACCAGATTCATATAGCTATCACTGTTTTATAAAGAGTTATGAAGTTGAACATTCCATTAAGCTTTTCAGTTTACTTTTTGTATCTAGACTATTGTGTTTTTTGTGTACATGGATCCCCAAATCGTTTTGGTTCTCCATTATTCCTAGATTTTCACCATTCAAATAATATTCAGGCCTATCCATTATTGGTCCAAATGGATGAAGCCACACTTACTGGTGTTGAAATCCACAGTTTTTCATAGTATCGTAGAATCATAAAATTCTTACTGTGCAGAAGGAGGCCATTTGGCCCATCAAGCCAACAATCCTACCCATACCCAATCCTTGTAACCCACTTTATTTATGTTGCTAATCCCCCTGACATTAAGGGGTAATTTAGCATGACCAATCAGCCTAACCTGCGCATCTTTGGACTGTGGGAGGAAACTGGAGTACTCGGAGGAAACCCACACAGACACAGGGAGAACATGCAAACTCCACACAAACAGTGACCCAGGTCCGGAATCGAACCCGGGTTCCTGACGCTGTGGCAGCGGTGCTAACCATTGTGCCACCGTGCTGCCCCATGATTCACATCATAGAATCTTGAATTCTACATTGGTCATAGCACAGAAGGAGGTCATTTAATCCAGTAAGCCCTGTGCTGGCTCTCTGTAAAACCGATTTAGGTAATCCCATTCACACACTACTGCCCCTGCAGTTTTTTCCTTTCAGATGCTTATCCAGCTCCTTTTTGAAAAGCAGGAGTATAATTGCCTCCGCCATCCTTTTGGGCAGAGCTTTCCAAATCATAACCATTTGTTGTGTGAAATTCCTCAGATCACCTTTTGATTTTTTTGCTAATCTGTTTAAATCTATGGCTTCTGGTTCTTGATCCTTCCACCAATGGGAACAGTTTATCTCTATCTTCTCTTTCTAGATCTCTCATCATTTTCAATGTCAAGTAATCTCCTCTCAACCTTCTCTTCTCTCGGGAGAGCATCCACAACTTCTCCAATCTGTCTTCATGACTGAAGTTCCTCATTTCTCGTAAATCTTTTCTGAACTTTCTCTAAAGTTTTCACATTCTTCTTAAAGTGTGGCACGCAGAAACGGACACAATGTTCCAAGTGGACTTATTTGCAGTTGTATGCTATGCCTTGATTTACAAAGTCCAGAATCTTGAATGCCTTTTTATTGCTTTTTGAACCTCCACAGCCACTCTCAACAATTTGCGTACCTGCAGGTACCTGTCCCTGCAAATTTATTAATGTCTCTTTGCAATTTTAGGCTTCTGTCTACATTACCTCATCACCGCCAATCTTGTCTCATTGACAAATTGGACTATCTGGCTCACTATATCATCATCTAGTAACCAATAAATATGATGAACAGTTGAGGCTCCAACACGGATTGCCATTGGACAGTCATTACATCCTGCCAATAGAGTAGCAACTCATTATCAAGATTCTCCGAATTTTGCCACCTAACCAATCTCTAAAGCCAGGTCAATAATTTAGCTTCAATTCCATGAGTTTTAATTTTAGGTAACAGTCTTATCCGTGGAACCTTTTCAAAAGCCTTATGGAAGTACAAATAAATGGTATCCATAGCTATTGCCCTGTCTAAGACTTCCTTAAAAATTTAATAGAAATGACCTACTCTTTATAAATGAATGTTGGTTCTCTCTCACCAGCCCAATTTTCTCATGTACTCTGGTCTAGATTCCAATAACTTCCTCATAACAGCTTTCACAGATCTATAATTTCTAACACAAACAGAAAATGCAGCAAAATCTCAGCAAGTCTGACAAGAAATTAATTCAGTGGGGCAGGAACAGGCTTACATGATGGCCCTACTGGGGCAGTCCTGTCTGTGGATTTTGGGAAGTTGGTAGAAGCGGGCTGTCTGGGGTTGGGAAACAATGAGATTGGAAGCTGTGGAGGGAAGATCTCTGGAGAAGATGAGGTCAATGACAATCCTGGAAACAATGGTTTGATGTTCAGTGGTGGGGTCACGGTCCAGGAGGAGGTGGGAGAAAGTGTCAGCGAGTTGGCGTTGAGTTGGTCAGTACGCCAGACAAACAACAGCACTGTCCTTGCTGGCACGTTTGACAACAAATTCAGGGTTGGGCCTGAGAGTGCAAAGTGCAGTAAGTTCGGAAGGGAACAGGTTAGGGTGGATGAGAGGAACGGAGAATTTGAGACAGTCGATGTCACGCTTCCAGTTCTTGGTCAAGAGATCAAGAGCAGGTAACAGGCCAGAGGGAGGGGTCTGGAGGGGGGATGCTGGATGTGGGTGAAAGGATCTGCTGAATGGGGGGAGGACTCCTGCCCAAAGAAGTGAGCACGGAGCTGAAGGCAGAAGAAGAGTTCAGCATCATGTCGAGGTCATTGTTTGTAGAGGTGAGAACATAAGGGTACAAAGCTGAGTCCTTTGAGTACAGCACATTCAGCCTCAGAGAGGGGAAGGTCATCTGCAGTATTTTGTTTTTGGTGTGTGTCTTGTCGTGTGTTTATCTGTGTTTTTAGGAGCAGTGGTTAGTGCTGGGTCAATGGTAGCATTCTCACTGATGACTCTTGAGATTTATGGGTTCATAACTCACACTCTAGGCTTGAACACAAAGTCCAAGCTGCTGCATACAATGTCGTGCTGATATGCCATGTAGTTTGAAATGGCTGCTTTCAGGTGAACTATTACACTCAGGCCTATCATGACCTCTTCAAAAGATTCCACCGTGCTATTTTGAAGAAGAACAGAGGAGTTCTCCCTGATCTTCTGGGCAGTATTCATCCATTAAATTACATAGTGGTTAGCACTGCTGGCTCACAACACCAGGGACCCAGGTTTGATGCTGACCTCAGGTGACTGTGTGGAGTTTGCATGTTCTCCCCATGTTTGCGTGGGTTTGCTCCAGGTGCTCCGGTTTCCTGTCACAGTCCAAAGATGTGCAGGATTGCTAAATTCCTCCTAGTGTGTAGATTAGGTGGATTAGCTATGATTGATGTGCTGTGATGCAGGGATGGGGCAGGGGTGTGGGTGGGATGTTCTTCGGAGGGTTGGTGCAGACACGATGAACCAAATGGCCAACTCCTGCACAGTAGAGATGCTATGATTCAATGATTCTATTACTAAAACAGGTTATTTAACCATTTAGCATGTTACTGTTTGCGCTTGAATTTCCTCTATTTCAAATACTTTGGGACTTTTTTGCATTGTGGAAGGTGCTATATAAATGCAAATCTGTCTTTTTTGTTCCCCTCTTGGAATTTGCATTGATCTTTATGCAAAATAAAGGTTCAGTCATCCCTACAGCACTGCTTATTTATGCATCCACCACAAATTCACCCATTAATTTGTGCTGATCTTGAAGCAGTATCGGTTCCCTTTGCTTTATTAGCTGCATTAACAAAGCTTGTAGCACTGTACATGTATTTCAGTGTCAGAGTCAGGTGACGATTTAGCTGATTACAGGCTCTGGTAAAAATGCTGCTAATATGTCAACTTCAAGCTATTAGTTTCACAGTTATTTCCTCCTGATTAATCTGCTAATTACATGTCCTTTTCACTAAATGTCTGGATAATGGATGTTGAAATGTCAGATGTTTTGTTTATCCTTCCTGTGAATATCGAGGATAGAATTGTTTAAAACAGTCGGACAGTATCAGGAGATAAAAAGCAGATTGCTTCACTGAGTCAGCGGCAGCCTCCCAGCCACCTTTCATACCAAGCTGCTAAGCATCTCGAAATAATAAAACATCAAAGGTGATTCTCTTTTGCCAGCCCAATTGAGGCTGCTGTACGAACTTCATGAATCAAAGCTGTCCAGTAGCACATTGAACAGACTGACACAATTCTCTCCCATCAGCTCATTTTAATAATTATTCAGCTCTCTGCTCAGCTTTGGCCTTGTGCATGGAGCAGACCTAATTGGAACCAAAGCTACCGATGTGCAAAATCTGCACAGCCATGCCAAATTAAAGAGCTGTGTGCACTTAAATGTGAGTGACTGCGTACGGGGACACATATTGTTGCAGTCTTCATCAAGCGGCAAAATTAATTTGAGATGTTTTCACCCTTGGCCAAGGGTGTGGCGCGTTAAGTTATTGATAAATAAACTGAGAAAAGCCAATGTGGAGGCATAGAATAGATTTTGAGGGCAAATGGCAGAGCTGTTTAGCCTCTGTTGAATATATGGCTTATATTATTATCATGACTGGCCCCTGGTGCCTTTGATAGAAAGAAACTGGAAACCAATGCTTTTGCAAACTCGTGAACACTTATTGACTATCTACAGAGACAGACCTTAGCAAGACTCCATTAGAATCTCCTTCCCTCACGTTCCCATTGCATGTGATCTGACATCATTAATGATGCACTGTAACTATTCGCATAGCAGCTACGAACTCTTCATACCACACCTCCCTCCACTCTACTCATTCACATCAACTGTTTACACATCTAACCAACTCCTATTCCTCCTCACACACACACACACTCCCACACTCGCACACACACACAAAGATTCATACGCACACACACACTCATACACTCAAATTCACACTCACATTCACACACACTCACACGCACACATACTTACACTCACACACACTTACACTCACACACACACGTACTCACACACACACTTACACACACTCACTTGCACACACACTCATGCACGCACACTCTCACACACGCACACACACTTATACACTCACTCACACTCGCACATACTCACACGCACACACACTCTCACACTCTCACACACACACTTATACACTCACACACTTACACTCACACTCACACTCGCACGCTCACACATTCACACACGCACACACACTCACACACTCTCACACACACACGTATACACTCACACACTTACACTCACACTCACACTCGCACGCTCACACATTCACACACGCACACGCACACACACACACACACACACGCTCTCACACACACATGCTCTCACACACACTCACTCACACACTCTGACACTCAAATACACACACACACACTCACGCACATACTGTTTCTTGAGTCAGTGGCATCAATCTCTGACTGTGTTCTTGGCTTTTTTTTGAGGATATGTAGGACGTATGCTCTCTATAATCTTCTCCCGGGAAGGCAGTGGCTGCAGCAGACATAGAATTGTGCTTCTGGTCAGTAGTATACAGGTGATGAACAGAGATTTTGATTGTTTTCCCCTTTTCTTCCCCTTCCTTTTGGCGCTCTGGGCAAGGTTGAGCTGCTCTGAATTCAAAGAATGGAGCTCATTCAGCTCCTGTGAAGCTTTGTGCAGCTGTCAGGGATTTACAAACTTCATTGCTACAACCAGCCAAGTGTTCAGCATTGTCTCCACAAATCAATGAAGAAAATTGTGATGAAGCAGTGATGATTGTCCTGCTAATACTGTATGAATGTATTTTTCACTTGCTGGTAATTCAACTCTAGTGTGAGTTTTCTCCTCAGCAAGTGCTAACGCCTCATCAGAATGCACGTTGTCACAGAATCAATAGTCAAAATACATGCCGAGACAGAGAATTTACACTTTCTGGTACCCCTATGGTGTTAGTATGTTCTTAATAAGTACTTACTTAGTTTTCTGATCTCCTTATTTAACTTCAGACTCACCAATATCAGAGATTAGTTCTACAACGGTTACAGTGGCAATGGTAAGAGCCTCTGGTCTTCTCCATTGCAGAAAGGAGTTGCTGCATCAGGTTGTTGTTGTATATCATTTGTGTCTTCAACCAAATGAACAGATGGATCTTTATGATCTTCTTCAAGAATATGCCAATCCCCCTCAGCAGAGGCACCTGAACAATCATCAGCATCATCTGCATTGTCTTCAAAATGTAATACAAAGTTCAGGATCTCCTCCTCAGACTAATCATTGATCTCAGGACATCTTGGTTATCATCTCCTTCCAGTCTTTCCTCTGGGAATATGTTAACATAAGAACATAAGAAATAGGAGCAGGAGTAGGCCATCTAGCCCCTCGAGCCTGCCCCGCCATTCAACAAGATCATGGCTGATCTGAAGCGAATCAGTTCTACTTACCCGCCTGCTCCCCATATCCCTTAATTCCCTTATCGATCAGAAATCTATCTACCCGTGATTTAAACATATTCAACGAGGTAGCCTCCACCACTTTAATGGGCAGAGAATTCCAGAGATTCACTACCCCCTGAGAGAAGAAGTTCCCCCTCAACTCTGTTCTGAACCGGCCCCCACTTATTTTGAGGCTGTGCCCTCTAGTTCTGGTTTCCTTTCTAAGTGGAAAGAATCTTTCTACCTCTACCCTATCCAGCCCCTTCATTATCTTATATGTCTCTATAAGATCACCCCTCAGCCTTCTAAACTCCAACGAGTACAGACCCAATCTGTTCAATTTCTCCTCATAAGCTACACCCCTCATCTCCGGTATCAACCTGGTGAACCTTCTCTGCACTCCCTCCATGGCCAATATATCCTTTCGCAAATAAGGGGACCAAAACTGCACACAGTAAGGTCTGGAATTTCATCTGGCAGCTGCTCACCTTTATCCTTGATGAATCTGTCTCCCACCGCATCTAGTCTCTTGTTAAGGAGAAATGAAAGATCTATAATGTTCTCCTGTGGTCATAGGGATGGGGCTTTGTCCATGAAGACTGATTCACATCATTCTGAGCCAACTTGAGTTTGTTCTGCAACTGGTGGACGAAGAAGATGTAAAATGGCGTAAGCCTTTCTGTTCAACAAAGTTGATTAGATATGGAATATAGTGCATTCGCGGCTCTATACCATTATGATAAAATTTAATCTGCTGTTGTGAGACTTCTTACTGTGAAAACCCCAAAGGCAACATCTCCACATCATAATTATAATAAAATGTAGCAGTCATCTCTCCTCACACCTGGAGCGGAATATCTCCTGCATAGTGCTTTTGAATGCAAAAGACTGGAGAAATTTGGATTTCAGCAGCGGTATTGGAAGGAAAGGACACTCCTGTTCCTGTGTCCAGTTTAAACTTTGTCTTCCAGCCGTTGAGCATGATATCTCCATACCAGGAATACCTTTGAGACTCAGAAACTTTTCCTATAAAGATTTCATCTTGTTATTCAGTCTTGTTGATTTCTTAGACATTGAAATAGCCTGTCTTTAAATTTCTGACCTGAAGATAGAAGTTTCCAGCTGTGGCGTACTGTTTTAAAATGGCCCCTCTTGCAATACCGGGCATTGATGGCTGGGCAAGGTTTGCACCAATGAGATTTCTTCATGCCGTAATATGGACATGGAACAATGGCGCTGACCTCACCCTCTTCATACTGGCTGTGTTTTCTGGCAGTCCCATTGATAGACATACGGTTGACAAATTGGAACAAGTTGATGGTCTGCTCCCAAGGAAGGTTTCCTACCCACGCCTTCCGGATGAATAACCTGTTTAACTTGCAAAGTTTAATCAGCCTGGCTGACTGAACCGATTCGGACAAAGTGAGATATTGTCAGGACTGTAAGAAGTCTGACAATACTTCATCGATCACCCCCCACTATGGTACAGTTTCTGATGAGCTCCTCTCTCAATGTCCCATGTTCAGTTATCTGCTAAGTGATACAGATCATTTATTAAAGAATCAATATTCTCTCCAGGTTATTGGCTGTGCCAATTGAATTTTGCAGAGCCTATTATGCAATTGTGTCATAGGCTAAAGTAGGAGTTTGATGACATCTTCGTATTTGGTGGTTTCTTCATCAAGCTTGTCTTCTTAAAATGTTGTCGGCACCGTTGCTGATTGCAAAATGGAGAACATTGGCCTGATTCTTATGTGGTTTCTGAGTGAGTTGCGAGGCAGTATGGTATTGACTGAATCAGTGAGATCAGCTTCTTCAGTGTATGGTTTGGTTGAGGCCTTCCAGGAAGTCCAGGGGCTCAGGAACAGGTAAGGCTTTCTCCATAACTCTGAGCCGTTCTTGTTGGCTTTCATGGGGCTCTGGTATCAGTTAGTAGCTCTGATTGTTGCTGTAGGCATTTCTGTATTGTGTTCTGCCAGGAGGCGCTCACCTCGACTGGGGTCCTGAATTGACGGATCTCAGACTGCAGTCACTGTATGATTATCACAACTGAACTCTGGATGTTTTTAATAGAAGCAAGCTGGAAACCATGCTGTTGCAAACTAGTGAATTTTTATTGACTATTTACAAAGACAGACTTTAATAGGATTCTGTTAGAACTTTCTTTCCTTAGTTTCCAGCTACATCTGATCTGACATCATTGATAATGCACTCTGGCCACTAGCATAATAGTCATTAACCCTTTATACTACATGGCTAAATGGATGTGCAGCTCTGTGAGTTAACAGTGGGGAGAGTTCAATGTTGTGCAGATTGCAGAAGAGCCTGAGAACAAATGTATAATCCAACAGCACCCTTCCAGGAATCTGGCAAGGAAAGATGATCAAACATTGTCATATTTCCCATTGATGGCCATGCAACAAAATGTTACTTATTTATTACTCTGCATACCAAGTTTTCAAATATCTTTACATCTCTTCAACTGCAGTGCATGCATAGCCTTAGTATGGTACATCTTGAAGATGCAGTACAATTTAAACCTTACCATTCTCATACATTCTGAGATTATAACAGTTCATTTCATTGTAAAGCATGATGTGCAAGTTACTGACATTGTGCATCAATTTCTTCAACCTTCAGTTGCTCAAGACTACTTTTCTGCTTATACAACAAGACGGTTTCAATTCCAACCCAGTGAAAGACCCTCATCAAATGTAGATGCTAAGCATGCATCTGTCCTTTTACACCTAGGTGGCTCTGACAAGATCTGTAGACTCTCTTATTTAAGTGATGGCAAGTCTCTGCTAAGGATGAAGGTGGTGAAGTCCATGTTTGAGCAACGGTATTCACAATTGCTTAAGGAAGGTTAAAGGAATGCTAGTGGAAGGACCCGATAAATCTCACATCTTGGAGAATAGCAGGAGCACTGAAGAGAATCAAAGTGGATTCCTGAGAGCTGTGTCATATCTTTGTTTAGTTCCAGGACATGTGAAAAGATTCTAGGAAGCACAAGGAAACTCCTGGTGAGAATCAAAATGGAATGGCACGACTCATTGAGATTTTCAGGCTGAAGGAATAAATGTTTATGAATTATAATATTAAATTAATAGTACTTGCTTTGTTTAATTCTTGTATTTTTGTTTAAAACATGAAACTGTGTGGCATAATTCTTTCTGTTTCACACACGGACCCCCAAGTTGCCAGCTTCAGGCAAGTACCTCAGCCACTTAAACGAAGTTAGCATTTAAAACGGGGGCAGCTTGATTATAGCAGGAACTAGGTAATAAGTGTGATTGCTGAATTTTAACAGTCTCCCCCTCACCCTGCTTAGGATCGAACAAAATACAGCCCCTCGTCTGTGGAAGAAGTAGTTTTGACAGTCCTTATAAACTTTCCCCATTGCAGGTTTTCTTCACAGAATCACAATGATTCAGCACATGAGGTGCTCAAAGTTACTCCATTTCTCAAAGATATTGACAGCACAGTTTTCAGCATGCCTCTGCCAATTCTAATTACTCCCACTCCCCTGCTCTTTCGCTGTGGCCCAACATAACCATAGAGTCACTGAACCTTTTATGTCCATCACAGAAGGAGGTCCTTCGGCCCATTGGCAGATGATACAAAGGTGGGAGGGAAGGCAGTTTTCAAGAAGGGTATAAATGGTTTACAGAGAGATGTTGGAAGGTGAAGTGAATGGGCAGAAAATTGGCTAATGGAATTCAACATGGGAAAATGTGATTTGTTCATTTTGGGAGAAAGAATGAGAAGGTGGATTATTATTTAAATGGAGAGAGACTGCAGAAAGCTGAAGTATAAAGAGACTTGGGACTTTGTTCATGAAACGCAGAAAGTTAGTGTACAAGTGCATAAAGTAATAGGGAAGGCAATAAGAATGCTGTCTTTTATTTTAATGGGGTGAGGCTATAAAAGAGGTATTGCTATAACTTTGCAGGATCCTCATGAGACTACACTTAGTACACTGTGTACAGATTTGGTCCCTGATTTAAGGAAAGATATATTGGAAGGGCAATCTGACCAAAAAAATTCAAAATGCCAAATAAGCATGAAAATGGGAGAGACTCACACTGTTTTTTTGGGCGAGTTAAAAATGGAGTCTTATCTCATTCTGTCAAAAAATAAAGCCAACTCCTCCCCCTGCATCTTCAAGATGTAGGGGGAGGAGATAGGGGCCTAATCTCATTGAAAGCCGGCAGATTGCAGCAGAGAGTGCCGTTGCATATGCTGAGAACTGTGTTCTGTGATCTGTCATTCACTGCCTGCCCCAGCTATAGCTGGGCTTTGCGGCTGATCTCTCCTACCCCGCCTGAATCTATCACCACTGCCTACCCACGTCACATAGGCCATCCGATCCCCCCCATCCGATCCAGACCGGCCACCCAATCACCTACCCCCATCCCACCCAGACCAATCCCCCCCCCACCTCGGCATGGACTGATTACCCCCACTCTATTGCAGGGCTCCATAATCGATCCCCCACACACAGACCGGCCAATCATCAGTTGCAGAGCTTGTAGCGTGTCCCCCCGATCACTGTTGCAGAGCGCGCAGCGTGTGTGTCCCTGATCAGCCCGCATCTGTCTGGCCTCGCCCCCTTGGCACTGCCTGGTGCCTGGTGGGCACTGCCAGGGTGCCAGATTGGTACTGCCAGACTGACAATGCCCAAGGAACACCTCCTCTGCCCCCAATCTCCTGGGCGGGGGGGGGGGGGGGGGGGTGGGGGGGGGGGGGGGCTCAATAGACTCCGGTGCTACGTTCACTGGTGAGGCTGCAGAGGCAAATACCCCGGACAATTGCATCCAGGACTCACTTATAGTATTTAAATTTTAATCTAAATAGAATTTAAATATCATAGTCAGCCCCCCCCCCCCCCCCCGACCCTCCCCGGCCTCATCCTTTTCGGGCACAAGACAGATCCCGCCAGTTATCCGGAGCCGATAAGATTGTGAGCGGCGTGAGATTAGACCTGAGTTTTCGTCTCTCTTGCGATCTTACTTCCTCGACCCACCCATCGACCAGCAGGGCAAAGTGGTAAGATCGCAGCCATTATCATTGAAGGCAATGCAGAGGAAGTTTACAAAGAACAAAGAACAATACAGCACAGGAACAGGCCCTTCGGCCCTCCAAGCCCGCGCCGCTCCCTGGTCCAAACTAGACCATTCTTTTGTATCCCTCCATTCCCACTCCGTTCATATGGCTGTCTAGATAAGTCTTAAACGTTCCCAGTGTGTCCGCCTCCACCACCTTGCCTGGCAGTGCATTCCAGGCCCCCACCACCCTCTGTGTAAAATATGTCCGTCTGATATCTGTGTTAAACCTCCCCCCTTCACCTTGAACCTATGACCCCTCGTGAACGTCACCACCGACCTGGGGAAAAGCTTCCCACCGTTCACCCTATCTATGCCTTTCATAATTTTATACACCTCTATTAAGTCTCCCCTCATCCTCCGTCTTTCCAGGGAGAACAACCCCAGTTTCCCCAATCTCTCCTCATAACTAAGCCCCTCCATACCAGGTAACATCCTGGTAAACCTCCTCTGTACTCTCTCCAAAGCCTCCACGTCCTTCTGGTAGTGTGGCGACCAGAACTGGACGCAGTATTCCAGATGCGGCCGAACCAACGTTCTATACATCTGCAACATCAGACCCCAACTTTTATACTCTATGCCCCGTCCTATAAAGGCAAGCATGCCATGTGCCTTCTTCACCGCCTTCTCCACCTGTGACGTCACTTTCAAGGATCTGTGGACTTGCACACCCAGGTCCCTCTGTGTATCTACACCCTTTATGGTTCTGCCATTTATCATATAGCTCCTCCCTACATTATTTCTACCAAAATGCATCACTTCGCATTTATCAGGATTGAACTCCATCTGCCATTTCTTTGCCCAAATTTCCAGCCTATCTATATCCTTCTGTAGCCTCTGACAATGTTCCTCACTATCTGCAAGTCCTGCCAATTTTGTGTCGTCCGCAAACTTACTGATCACCCCAGTTACACCTTCTTCCAGATCATTTATATAAATCACAAACAGCAGAGGTCCCAATACAGAGCCCTGCGGAACACCACTAGTCACAGGCCTCCAGCCGGAAAAAGACCCTTCCACTACCACACTCTGTCTTCTATGACCAAGCCAGTTCTCCACCCATCTCGCCACCTCCCCCTTTATCCCATGAGATCCAACCTTTTTCACCAGCCTACCATGAGGGACTTTGTCAAACGCTTTACTAAAGTCCATATAGACGACATCCACGGCCCTTCCCTCGTCAACCATTTTGGTCACTTCTTCAAAAAACTCCACCAGGTTAGTGAGGCATGACCTCCCTCTCACAAAACCATGCTGACTATCGTTAATGGGTTTATTCCTTTCTAAATGCGCATACATCCTATCTCTAAGAATCTTCTCCAACAACTTCCCCACCACGGACGTCAAGCTCACCGGCCTATAATTACCCGGGTTATCCTTCCTACCCTTCTTAAATAACGGGACCACATTAGCTATCCTCCAATCCTCTGGGACCTCACCTGCATCCAGTGACGAGACAAAGATTTGCGTCAGAGGCCCAGCGATTTCATCTCTCGTCTCCCTGAGCAGCCTTGGATAGATTCCATCAGGCCCTGGGGATCTGTCAGTCTTTAAATTCTCTAACAAACCTAACACTTCCTCCTTTGTAATGGAGATTTTCTCCAACGGTTCAACACTCCCCTCCGAGACACTCCCAGTCAACACATCCCTCTCCTTTGTGAATACCGACGCAAAGTATTAATTTAGGATCTCCCCTACTTCTTTGGGCCCCAAGCATAATTCCCCACTTTTGTCCCTGAGAGGTCCGATTTTTTCCCTGGCAACCTTTTTGTTCCTAACGTATGAATAAAATGCCTTGGGATTCTCCTTAATCCTGTCTGCCAAGAACATTTCGTGACCCCTTTTTGCTCTTCTAATTCCCCGTTTGAGTTCTTTCCTACTTTCTTTGTACTCCTCCAGAGCTCCCTCCATTTTTAGCTGCCTGGACCTACCATACGCCTCTCTTTTCTTTTTGACCAGTCCCTCAATTTCCCTGGTTATCCACGGTTCTCTAATCCTACCCTTCCTATCCTTCTTTTTAACAGGTACATGCCTGTCCTGTAGCCCTAACAACTGTTCCTTAAAAGACTCCCACATGCCAGATGTGGATTTACCCTCAAACAGCCTCTCCCAATCAAGAGCTGCCAATTTCTGCCTAATCCCACTAAAGTTAGCCTTCCCCCAATCCAACACCTTACCCTTGGGACACCACTCATCCTTACTGGGATGATCTGGGATATGGGGACACTGCCACATGAGGAAAGGTTAAACAGGTTGGCTGTGTACTCATTGTGGAATTCAAAAGAATGAAAAGTGATATGATTTGGGGGGTTAGACAGGATAAATGTCAGAATGATGTTTCCACTCATGAGAGCGTGCAGGACCAGAGGACATGGTTGCAAAATAAGGGGTTGCTCATTTAAGGTGGAATTGAGGAAGAATTTCTTCTCTCAAAAAATAGTGAATATTTGGAATTCTTTACCCTGGGAAGCTGTGGAGATCAAGTCCCTGAACATTTTCAAGGCTGAGATTGATAGGTTTTTAACCAGTAGGGAATTAAGGGTTATGGGGATAAGGCAGGAAAGTGGACTTAGTGAGTGTTAGGTAAGCCATGACTTCTTAAATGGCAGTGCAGGCACAGATGGCTGTTCCTGTCTTCTGTCAGCTCCCTGTAGAACAAACCAGTCAATCTGATTGTCCCATGCTATCCTCATAGCCTTGCAAGTTGCTTCCTTTGCATGTCATCCAGCTTCCTTTAATCATTGATCATCTCTGCTTCCACCACACTCACAGGTAGTGAGTTCCAGGTCATTAGCATTTGGTGCAGAATATAATTTCTTTCTCACATTCCCTTCCTGCTTCTCCTTCAGTTGTGTCCACAGGTGGCCTTACCAATGTCTTGTGCAGCTTCAACAAGATGTCCCGACTCCTGTATTCCATGTTCTGACTAATAAAACCAAGCATGCCAAATAGTATAGTCTCACCACCTTGTCCATCTGTGACTCCACTTCCAAGGAGCTATGAACCTGTACCCCTAGGTCTCTTTGTTCTGTAACTCTCCCCAACGCCCTACCATTAACTGAGTAAATCCTGCCCTGGTTCAATCGACCATAATGCATCACCTCGCAATTATCTAAATCAAACTCCATCTGCCATTCGTCAGCCCACTGGCCTAATTGATCAAGATCCCATTGCAATCCTAGATAAACTCCTTCACTGCCCACTATGCCACTAATCATGGTGTCATCAGCAAACTTACTAACCATCCTTCCTAACTTCTCATTCAAATCATTAATATAAATGATAAATAACAGTGGGCCCAGCACTGATCCCTGAGGCACACCGCTGGTCACAGGCCTCCAGTTTGAAAAACAACCCTCTACAACCACCTCTCTGTCTTCTGTCATCAAGCTATTTTTGTATCCAATTGGCTACCTCACCCTGGATCCCATGAGATTTAACCTTATATAACAACCTACCATGTGATGCCTTGTCAAAGGTCTTGCTAAAGTCCATGTAGACAATGTTTACAATGTCTAAAGAAAGGATATTATTAAACTAGAAAGAGTACGAAGATAATTTACCAGGATGCTACTGGGACCTGACGGTTTGAGTTATAGGGAGAGGCTGGATAGACTGGGACTTTTTTCCCTGGAGGTAATCTTATAAGGATCTATAAAATAATGTACAGCAGGTTTATTTGGTAGCACGAGCTTTCGGAGTGCTGCTCCTTCATCAGGTGAGAGTCACACTCACCTGATGAAGGGGCAGCACTTTGAAAGTTTGTGCTACCAAATGAACCTGTTGGACTTTAATCTGGTATTGTGAGATTTTTTACTGTGCCTACGCCAGTCCAACGCCGGCATCATTTGGAAAATCATGTCTCTCAAATTTGAGTTTTTTGAAGGGATAACCAAGAAGGTAGATGAGGGTAGTGCAGTTGATGTTGTCTACATGGACTTTAGCAAGGCCTTTGACAAGGTACCGCATGGTAGGTTGTTGCATAAAGTTAAATCTCACGGGATCCAGAGTGAGGTATCTAAATGGATACAAAAGGTTGTAGAGAATTGTTTTTCAAACTGGAGGCCTGTGACCAGCGGTGTGCCTCAGGGATCAGTGCAGGGCCCACTGTTATTTGTCATTTGTATTAATGATTTGGATGAGAATATAGGGGGCATGGTTAGTAAGTTTGCAGATGGGAATAGAGGGATACAAAAGAATGGTCTAGTGGGCACATGAGCGGCGCACGCTTGGAGGGCTGAAGGGCCTGTTCCTGTGCTGCATTGTTCTTTGTTTGTTGTATGATGCCAAAATTGGTGGCATAGTGGACAGTGAAGAAAGTTAGCTCCAATTGCAATGGGATCTTGATCAATTGGGCCAGTAGGCTGACGAATGGCAGATGTTGTTTAATTTAGACAAATGCGAGCTAATGCATTTTGGTAGATTGAACCAGGGCAGGACTTACTCAGTTAATGGTAGGGCATTGGGGAGAGTTACAGAACAAAGACATCTAGGGGTACATGTTCATAGCTCCTTGAAAGTGGAGTCACAGATGGACAGAGTGATGAAGAAGGCATTCAGCATGCTTAGTTTCATCGGTCAGAACATTGAATACAGGAGTTGGGACATCTTGTTGAAGTTGTACAAGACATTGGTAAGGCCACACTTGGAATACTGTGTACAGTTCTGGTCACCCTATTATAGAAAGGATATTATTGAACCAGAAAGAGTGCAGAAAAGATTTACTAGGATGCTATTGGGACTTGATGGTTTAGTTATAAGGAGAGGCTGCATAGACTGGGACTTCTTTCTCTGGAGCGTAGGAGGCTGAGGGGTGACCTTATAGAGGTCTATAAAATAATGAGGGGCATCGACAAGGTAGATAGTCAATATCTTTTCCCAAAGGTAGGGGAGTCTAAAACTAGAGGGCATAGGTTTAAGGTGAGAGGGGAGAGATACAAGTGTCCAGAGGGGCAATTTTTTCACAGAGGGTGGTGAGTGTCTGGAACAAGCTGCCAGAGGTAGTAGTAGAGGCGGGTACAATTTTATCTTTTAAAAAGCATTTAGATAGTTACATGGGTACAATGGGTATAGAGGGATATGGGCCAAATGCGGGCAATTGGGATTAGCTTAGGGATTTTAGAAAAAAAAGGGCGGCATGGACAAGTTGGGCCGAAGGGCCTGTTTTCATGCTGTAAACCTCTATGACTCTATCTCCTCATTATAAAATAATGAGGGGCTTGGATCAGCTTGATAGTCAACATCTTTTCCCAAAGGTAGGGGTGTATAAAACTAGAGGGCATAGGTTTAAGGTGAGAGGGGAGAGATACAAAAGTGTCCAGAGGGGCAATATTTTCACACAGAGGGTGATGAGTGTCTGGAATGAGCTGCCAGAAGCACTGGTGGAGGCGGGTGCAATTGTGTCTTTTTAAAAGCATTTAGACTGTTACGTGGATAAGATGGGGATATGGGCCAAACATGGGCAATTGGGATTAGCTTAATGGTAAAAACTGGGTGGCATGGACAAGTTGGACCAAAGGGCTTGTTTCCATGCTGTAAACCTCTTTGACTCCATGGGCCCTATTTTACCATTTTGATTCTGAGTGCTGGGCGGACTTGAAACTGGGAGTGTTTCAGATCTGACTTTTAGACCCATTCTGAGACGCCTCCATCCGCACTCTGCCTGCAAAAATATCAGCGTGTCTGAATCGCACTGCAGAAGCCTGTGGGCGGGGCTTAACGCACCCGAAACCCTGCAGCTCCGATTGGCGCCTCCAACTGCGCATGCGCAGAAAAAAAAATTATAGAATGCTGTTCCTCTGCCACATCCCTCCTGGGCTGGATAATGCCTCCCCCTGGCCCCCACAGACATTGCCCCACCCCACAACATTACTGACCCCCTTATCCCCCCCACCGCCTGCCATCCAGACCATTTGCAGGCCCCTCCCCCCCTTCCCCACCACCGATCCCAGGCAGAGTGGCAGCGGATCCCCCCCCCTTCCCTTCCACTGATGTCAGGCAAAGTGGCAGTGGACCCCCTCCCCCCCTCCCCGCCTCAACTGGGATCTTGGGTTCATGTCACACTATCTGTAACCCCCACAACATGCCTGGACTTGCAAAATCTCACTAGCTGTCCTGTCTAGAGACAATACACATCTCTTTAGCCTGTGCTTAATGTTCTCTCCACTCACATTGTTTGTACCTTTAAGACTTGATTACCTGTAAAGACTCGCATTCTAATCATTATTCTGTAAATTGAGTTTGTGTCTTTATATGCCCTGTTTGTGAACAGAGTTCCCACTCACCTGAAGAAGGGGCTTGGAGCTCCGAAAGCTTGTGGCTTTTGCTACCAAATAAACCTGTTGGACTTTAACCTGGTGTTGTTAAACTTCTTGCCCTGTTTGTGAGCAGATCTCCCACTTCACCTGACGAAGGAGCTGCACGCTCCAAAGTCTAGTGGCGTTTGCTACCAAATTAACCTGGTGTTGTTAGACTTCTTACTTTTTAAATATCCACATGAGTAGATGCGGGTCAAATACGATGACTGAGCGATCACTAATCCTTGATTCCACAGACAGCTTTGTAAACAAACCTGGATTCCTGGCAAGCTTGAGGGCCAGTCGGTCACGCCCTTTTGTTGGTTTTTCAAATAGCTGTCAACATTCACATCTAAGAGATCGCCCACAGTCTATTCACAAGGGCAGTGATTGGGACAGAGCCTCCTTCACTCTGGTTAACATTATGTTGTTGTACTTTCCTCCTATTATCATGCCTTTTAGAGTTGACTTTGGATTCTTTTCAATGCCTTTTTGAGCTCCTCAAATGTAAATTATCATCCTATTTTAGTTTATAGACTGTTGCTATGGTAAGGTCTCCCTTTGATTTCTAGTTGATTGCATACTATTTCAATTCTCACTGTGGTATAAGGGTGTTCAGCATAGCAACAATTACTGTGGGACTGGAGAACAGTGTTATGTAAAGGGTCATATAATGAAGGACCTGCAGACACCTGTGCCAGAGTCAGCATAGAGTTCCCTTACTTTCTGGGTAATACTTCGCACATCTGTAAATAGTTATGTGTTACCAATAAAGTCCGCTGTTCAACATTACAAGCCCCTGAACCTCTTTGTGAGTCCTACTGACAGTACAAACCCTTAAAACATGGTTGCAGCAAATAAAGTTTTAAAGTTTATTTATTAGTGTCAAGTAGGCTTACATTAACATTGCAATGAAGTTACTGTGAAAATCCCCCAGTCGCCACACTCCAGCGCCTGTTCGGGTACACTGCGGGAGAATTTAGCATGGCCAATCCACCTAACCAACACGTCTTGCAGACTGTGGGAGGAAACCGGAGCACCCTGAGGAAACCCACGCAGACACGGGGAGAATGTGCAAACTCCACATAGACAGTGATAGTCGATCCCTTTGAGGTCAGGTCTGTGTTGATGCAGGAGCCTGCAAGAAAGCTGGAAGAAGCATTGAAGAAACGGTTACTGCAGCACCATCAAAGTGAAACATCATTTAAAGCTCAACTCCCCTGAGCTAAAAAGCAACCATGGATAATAAATTAACCCTCCCAGATCAATTTGAGCTGATACAGGCGCCAGACCAGGTGCAGACTGAGGGCTTTGATGGAAAAGCCTTTCAAGATACATGACCGCTTCAGGATATAGATAAAAAAAGAAAAGGCTGAACTCCAAATGTGTGCAAGTTAGGTTGATTGACCACGATAAATTGCCCTGTAGTGTCAGGGGGATTAGCAGGGTAAATACAAGGGGTTACAGGGATAGGGCCTGGATGGGATTGTTGTCTGTGCAGGCTTGATGGACCAAATGGCCTCCTTCTGCAATGTAGGAAATCTATGATTCTAAGTGAACATACTACTGTGCTCAGTCGGACCGATAGCTAATGACATCATGGTGAGCCAAGGGATAAATTAATCTTTAGATAAGCTTTAAGATGTTCCGAAGTCCTTCGATATCCAATAAAAGCAAATTACTACGAATGCTGGAATCTAAAACCAAAAGAGAAAATACTGGAAAATCCCAGCAGGTCTGGCAGCATCTGTAAGGAGAGAAAAGAGCTGATGTTTTGACTCCAGATTATCCTTTTTCAAAGCTGACAAACACTCTTTTTTAACACTTTTAATCCTTGGTACCATCCTTTCTTCTCTCTCTAATGCTTTGCTTATCCTTCCTAAAGTGTGGTGTCCAAAGTTAGCTATAAAACTACATTGCTGCAGTCTGTAATTCTGCTATGTCCACCAACACTCTTAACTGGACAATAAGGAGGAGGCCCCACACTTCTCCCCATCCTTAAAAAGAGGTGTTGTAGAAAGATAGAAAAGAAAAGGGCTATTATAAGATTGGCAGACTCTGCTAGGGTTTTTGTTTAATCAACTTAGATGTAGGATTAACTTTAAATCAATGGGGAGCAAGTTTGCTAGTAATTGTAATGAGGTGTTTTAAATACTTTATAATTTTAAAGGTACGTGTAATATCTCTAATTAATCCATACATATAAATATATCTTCTATATATTTTTAGAAATTAAACAAAGAAACTTTGATGCACAGTTACAGGGTGCCCTTCTGATACCAAACATATGTTAGATACATTCCTTTAAAGCACCCAACTGTTGGAATCACAAGGCCATAAAGGAGGCTTAATTGCCTCACCAGGCACCTTATCAGAAACAACTGATACAAGAGTGAGTTTTAATGAAGCTGCCTTCACAGTTTCCAATCAAAACAGAGTCAGAAAGATATTAATGTCTTAGCTAATGAAGGAGTTATGGGAGGGGACTTAGTGGGAACTGACAAGAATTAATGGTAACATGATGATATCCCTTGAAACTGTACGTAGTGATAAAAAGCTCAGTCACTGAATCGATAAGCAATATATACCTGTGTTTCATTATGTTGGCAATAAACAAAACTTATCAGGGCTATAATTGGGAAATATCCTGAAGGCAAGATGAGTTGACCACATCCCTTAGAGATTCAGTTAATTTCACTGACAAGGCCATAAATACTAATGGCTTTTGTAGGCCCCCTTTATCAATTAAAGGATGCCCATGTGACACTTTGTGAGGCTGCTATCAAAAATAGAGACAGAATGGTTGACGAAGGAAGGGCCGTGGATGTTGTCTATATGGACTTTAGTAAAGCGTTTGACAGAGTCCCTCATGGTAGGCTAGTGAAAAAGGTTGGATCTCATGGGATAAAGGGGGAGGTGGCTAGATGGGTGGAGAACTGGCTTGGTCATAGAAGACAGAGGGTGGTAGTGGAAGGGTCTTTTTCCGGCTGGAGGCCTGTGACTAGTGGTGTTCCGTAGGGCTCTGTATTGGGACCTCTGCTGTTTGTGATTTATATAAATGATCTGGAAGAAGGAGTAACTGGGGTGATCAGTAAGTTTGCGGACGACACAAAACTGGCAGGACTTGCAGATAGTGAGGAACATTGTCAGAGGCTACAGAAGGATATAGATAGGCTGGAAATTTGGGCAAAGAAATGGCAGATGGAGTTCAATCCTGATAAATGCGAAGTGATGCATTTTGGTGGGAATAATGTAGGGAGGAGCTACACGATAAATGGAAGAACCATAAAGGGTGTAGAGACGCAGAGGGACCTGGGTGTGCAAGTCCACAGATCTTTGAAGGTGACGTCACAGATGGAGAAGGTGGTGAAGAAGGCATATGGCATGCTTGCCTTTATAGGACGGGGCATAGAGTATAAAAGTTGGGGTCTGATGTTGCAGATGTATAGAACGTTGGTTCGGCCGCATTTGGAATACTGCGTCCAGTTCTGGTCGCCACACTACCAGAAGGACGTGGAGGCTTTGGAGAGAGTACAGAGAAGGTTTACCAGGATGTTGCCTGGTATGGAGGGGCTTGGTTATGAGGAGAGATTGGGGAAACTGGGGTTGTTCTCCTTGGAAAGACGGAGGATGAGGGGAGACTTAATAGAGGTGTATAAAATTATGAAAGGCATAGATAGGGTGAACGGTGGAAAGCTTTTCGCCGGGTCGGTGGTGACGTTCACGAGGGGTCATAGGTTCAAGGTGAAGGGGGGGAGGTTTAACACAGATATCAGAAGGACATATTTTACACAGAGGGTCGTGGGGGCCTGGAATGTGTTGCCGGGCAAGGTGGTGGAGGCGGACACACTGGGAACGTTTAAGACTTATCTAGAGAGCTATATGAACGGAGTGGGAATGGAGGGATACAAAAGAGTGGTCTAGTTTGGACCAGGGAGCGGCGCGGGCTAATTGTTCTTTGTTTCTCGTTTCAAGGCTTCATTCTATGATCATCTTGCTGGTGCCAGTACAGAGCGAGACTGCGGATAGTTGGGAACCTGTCTCGGGGGCAGGGACTTCAGATGGTGTTCGTAAAGCAGAAGTGGAAATGAATAGGGTTGGGAAGCATTTTCTCATCAGGGCCAGTGTGATCTCCTGGACTCGTTTCGATTGCCTCAGGGGGTCGGAGAGGAATTTCCCAGATTTTTTTTTCCCCATATTGGCCCTGGGGTTTTCACTCTGGGTTTTCGCCTCTCCCTGGAGATCACATGGTCTGGAATGGGGGGGTGGGGGTGAGTTAATAGGTTGTGATGAACAAAGCATCGTAGCTGTGAGGGACAGCTCGGTGGATAGGATATTAGGATGTAGGTAGGCTGGAAAATTGGGCGGGGATCCTGGATTCAGGATTCAATCCTGGACCGGGGAGCGGCGCGGGCTTGGAGGGCCGAAGGGCCTGTTCCTGTGCTGTATTGTTCTTTGTTCTTTTGTTCTTTGATGTCTGACTAAGAGACTAGAGCACAGTAAGAAGTCTCACAACACCAGGTTAAAGTCCAACAGGTTTATTTGGTAGCAAATACCATAAGCTTTCGGAGCAATGCTCCTTCGTCAGATGGAGTGGTCTCTTGAGACAGGCTTAGGGATGATATATTGGGGTATCCCATGAGGTACCGTGATCTCAGAGATCAGTGTGGTTCAGTATTGTTTCTATTAGATCACTACGTAAAGTATGTCATTTGTAACACTTTTTTGATTGGATTGTGTCCAACTGACTGTGGGCTGCAGAATTGTATAAACCAGGATGATTTTCTTTGTCCGTTGGAGTGGTGTCTCTGGCCCATTGCGTCGAGACTCTGCTTCCCTTGCTAGCAAGTAAAATAAAGACAATCTGTCAGTAAAGTATCTTGTGTTAATGTGTGTTTGTGTTAAAGTCAAACTTGGAAGTCGAGATTTCAACAGTGTGTCCAGCACATCAGTGCAAAAGACAAGGCTGAAGCACCCGCAGTCATCTTCAGCTGGAAATGCCGAATTGATGATCCATGTTGATCTCCTGAGGGCCTCTACATCACAGATGCCAGTCTTCAGCCAATTCGATTCATTGTGTTATAACAAGAAATGGCTGAATGTACAGAATATAGCAAAGACTACAGTTATTAACAACATCCCAGCTGAAGCACCGAAGACACGTGTTCCAGAACCAGGCATACCTCTAGCCAAGCTGTCTCAGTACAGTTACAGCACTGGAATCTACACAACAATGTGAAAAATTGCCCAGGTATGTCCTGTCCACAAAAAAAAGACAAATCCAATCTGGTTAATTGCCACATCAGTCTACTCTGAATCCGCAGAGTAAAGTGTTAATTCTCATAATAGCTATTGAGTATGTGCCAGGATCTAATGTCAGAGTGATGTCCTCACTGAAGGAAAAGGACTCAGAAACATCTTAGAAAATAGCTCCAGCTACATCTTGGTCTTCCTTTACCTTTGTAAAATTGTTTCATATTCATTTACAGGATGTGGGCATTGCTGGCTGGGCCAGTTTATTGCCCATTCCTAACTGTCCCCCATTTCAGAGGGCAGTTGAGAGTCAACCACTGCCATAGATCTGGAGTCACATGTCGGCCAGACCAGGTAAGGATGATAGATTTCCTTCCCTAAAGGACATTAGTGAACCAGATGGGTTTTTATGACAATTGAGAATGGTTTCATGGTCATCATTAGACTTTTTAATTCCAGATTTTTATTGAATTCAAATTTCACCATCTGTGATGGTGTGATTTGAACCCGGGTCCCCAGATCTTGCCCTGGGTTTCTGGATTACTGATCCAGTTACAATACCAGTGCGCCACCAGCTCCCCAAGTTTGCATGTAAATAAAAGTGTTTTCACCAAAAGACTATTGTCTCCAGCAAGATCCTGAGATAAAACCATGAAAACAGACTGTGGCGCAGCAGTGATAAAGTCCACAGAGAAACAGTAGACAATGACAGAAAACGCCTCAAGCAAAGGCCAGTGACAGTGCAGCTCAGCAAGTAAAGGACTTCGAGACCAACCCACTAACCACACTGGCATTGACAAAATACAAGGGCAACCCAGTGACTGATAGAACCAGCAGCAAGGGTAAAGATAACCTGAATCAGCTATTATTTTGCCCAAACCAGAACTATTGAAAAATATAGAGGGCCCCAGACAGGCTGACCAATGACAAAATTGGTCAAGACATCTTACCCAATCCCACAACGTCTCAGGTCTCACAAGTAAAGGGAACAAAGATTAAGCTCACATTTTGTTATATGCTGTTGAGTGCATGCCAGATGAACATGCTGGCCAGATAGGGGATAAACGAAAATATAGCCTCCTATGAAGATGTCATTGGAGCCTTTGACTCATACCTCCATTATAATATTGTCATTGAGAGGGTGAAATTTAATCGACACAGTCAGAAGCAGGGTGAAGGGACTGACTCATTCATTAATGGATTGTACTTCTGAGCTGGAAATTGAAAGATAAAATAGTTGTTTTGGTGATTTATATGAAAATTTCTCTCACTTTTTACAATCTTGGGAAGATTTAATTTGAAGCAAAGCTGTACAACTGGCCAGGCAGGCCAAAGAGTGGAGGCAGAATGATGCTTTCATTAGAGATGAAAGGGAAATTCCCCAAGAACATCCGGACGATATCATTCAATACGTGGGTTGTAAAACTCAAAGTGTAGCAAGGCAACAACCAGGGAAAAGCCCTGAAAAGGCACCAACCATCGCTTTCCAATATCCCCACTGTGGCGCGAAGAAGGTCCACATGTGAAGCAAGTCCTGCCCAAATCACACAAAGTGCCATGGCTGGCAAGCTATGTTATTTTAAAGTGGTCTGTCATTCCTGGAAATCTGTGTTTACACTACAGAAGGAGTAATCTGTTAAAAGAACCTCAATTCAAGAAATTCAATTCTTTGACAACCAAAAAGTTATCTTCCTAGTAGAAATGTAGGAAAATAAAAACCAGTATTAGACTGCTAACATTGATGTAAATGGGCATCTGACTGAATTCAAGCTAGACACAGGAGCAGGTGTTTGAGTGTTATCTGACAGAATTTCATGGCTGAATAAAGTGAAACTGCAACCATTGTCTATTCAACTCCAAGGATCACAGGAGATATTGCAGCTATTTCATTTATCTTTGAGGACAGGCTAGAAGAAGTAGGGGCAGGATACATGAAGAATGATTGGTGATCACATGCAAGATAATATTTCAATGTCGTGCCCATGTCAAATGCCTTAATTCTCCCAGAGACCAAATATCTGTCCATCTCACCCTTAAGTATTATCAATAATTTTGCATCTGTAACATCCTGGTTAATCTCCTCTGCACCCTCTCCAGTGCAATCACTCCCTTCCTATAGCGAGGCAACCAGAACTGCACACAGTACTCCAGCTGTGGCCAAATCAGCATTTTATACAGCTCCATCATAACCCACTGCTCTTATTTTCTGTGATGTGGAGATGACGGCGTTGGACTGGGGTAAGCACAGTAAGAAGTCCCACAACACCAGGTTAAAGTCCAACAAGTTTATTTGGCACTAGCTTTTGGAGTCTCAGGCTCCTTCATCAGGTGAGTGAGGACTTGTGTTCACAAACAGGTCATATACAGATACAAACTCAATTTACAAGATAATTTATCTTGTCTGTATATAATGTGTCTGTATATCATAGAATCATAGAAACCCTACAGTGCAGAAGGAGGCCATTCGGCCCATCGAGTCTGCACCGACCACAATCCCACCCAGGCCCTACCCCCGCTAACCTACGCATCTCAGGGGCAATCTCAGGGGCAATTTTTAACCTGGCCAATCAACCTAACCCGCACATCTTTGGACTGTGGGAGGAAACCGGAGCACCCGGAGGAAACCCACGCAGACACGAGGAGAATGTGCAAACTCCACACAGACAGTGACCCGAGCCGGGAATCGAACCCGGGACCCTGGAGCTGTGAAGCAGCAGTGCTAACCACTGTGCTACCGTGCCACCCAGGTATATGACCTGTTTGTGCACACAAGTCCTCACTCGCCTGATGAAGGAGCCTGAGACTCCAAAAGCTAGTGCCAAATAAACCTGTTGGACTTTTACCTGGTATTATGAGACTTCTTACTTATTTTCTGTGCCTTGGTTAATAAAGGCAATTATCCAATATGCCTTCTCAATTGCCTTATGAACTTGTCCTGCTGTCTTCAGAGATCTATGGACATGCACACCAAGGTCCCTCTGCTCCTCTGTACTTCCAAGGATCCGACCATTCATTGTACATTCACATGCCTTGTTAGTCCTCCCAAAAATGCATCACCTCACACGGACCATGGACAGAGGCACATTTTTTTGTTTCTGCAGGTCCTACAAAGAAGCACTCCATCTCCCCAGTCGCAATTACCAGTCCCCACCCCCCACCCCTCCCCCCAGCCTGCACTGTTTCCTCCAGTTAGGGGAAGCAGTGGTGTGGTGGTATTGTCATTAGACAAGTAATCCAGAGACACAGGGCAAGATCTGGGGTTCAAATCCCACCATGGCAGATGGTGAAATTTGAATTCAATAAAAAAACCTGGAATCACAGAATGCTGCTTGTTTCTGTGTCCTCATTTCCTCACAGTATAATTTCAAGGCCAGGGAGAAAAGAAATAGGAGGGATGAGAGCAATAAAATGGGACCAGAGATTCCAATAGGCTTCCCCGCATATTGGCAACAAGCCATCTTGTTTTGCTCATCAACTTGTTGCTATGTCACTGGTGAATTGTTTAGATATTGCACTCATAAGGCAAGACAATATCCAATCCCCCACCGTCCAATATCCCCATCAGTCAGGTATGATTTTATGTGTGCTATTAATAAGAATTCAAGCTTGGAGGCAGCTTCTTATAAGCAGACAGTAATTATTTTCTGTTGTGCATCCCAAGATATTTCTTCAGCTTCTTGGTCCCATGCGATTTGTTAGATTACATTGAGCAGGGGGGGAAGGTGGCAGCGGGGGAGGGGAGGGGGCGACATGTCCCTGCCTCAAAGAAGATAAAACTTTACATTCCAAGGTGATAATTTATGAGCACCTTTAAGGCCAATGTGGCCTTGCATCGATCTGTGTTTAACTGTTCTCTTATCGCTGGTGCTGTGAGACAGAATGTGGAAGTTAGCTAGCAATATCCTCTCCTAATCTCGACAGGAGACTGAGTTACTGGCAAACTGCAGCTCCTGGCTACCAATGAAAAACTTTTAATGACCTTTCATCGTAATAAATATCAGCTGTATTGAAATGATAAAATATGGAAGAACTAAATGGCTGGATTTACTTAGAAATGTCAGCTTCTTCTAAAACATTGTGGAACCGCTGATTCCAGCACTGGGATTCATGACCGGAATAACATTTTTTCTCCCCTTGGTAATTCGTGATCCTGATGTAACAGACAAAATTGCAAATGTATTATGTTTGATTGGGCTCTCTCCAGTCGCTTGCGACTTTCTGTGCTCGGGTGAAAGAGATGATGGCAAATCGGCAATTAAGTTGATGGAAATAAAAATTGCCAGAAATGTTAAACGAGCTGTTGATTCTCTAACAGCCATTTTCCACGGTCACACAAAGTCAAAATCTACCTCACAGTTTGCAAAACGAAATTAATGCTGGTAGCCAACAACTGTGTGTAGAGAGAGCGGAACGTTGGCTAACGATTGATGCTCAGCAGGGCAATGGAAAAGAGAATAGTTTCATCAAAATCTCACTCTCCAAAATGGTCCAATAATTTTCATTAGGTAGAAGTAAAGAAAAAATTTCTCCCCTGGTTGAGTGAAGTGTTACCATAACAGCAAGAATAGAAGATTTCCATCGATGACAGTCTCAATCTGTTTAACAGAAATGATAAATTAACAGCCAATCATAAAGGTCTGACAGTAATCAGCCTGTCATGCTGCCCAAGCACCTAACAAGCTATTTAACAACTGTAAGATCAATAGTCTGCTTCAGAGCACGCAGCTGTGTGTGAAGTGTCTGAAGGGCAGAAGAGAAAAGGCAGTACATTTTGGGTTACTGTAAAACTTTCTCATCCAAGAGTAGATCTCATTAACTCATTACTCATGAACTCAACTTCCCAAATGTTTAAGTTTATGGCTACCTTGAAATCAAAAGAAAATGCACCCAGTTAAATGAACATTACCTTTTGCTGTTCGACCCCGGTCCCAGGAGTCTGTAAGAACACTCTTCAATCTTCAAAAGTTGTACAATCTCAAAATAGGCATTAGCTGAAATTTAAAATTTGAATGTTGATTTGATAACGTCAAAGAATAATCAAGGAATGGACAGAAATACAGTAGTTACATATTTATAGGCTATTAATATGATCACCGATACCATCTGTCTCTCCAGCCAATGTTTTAGGCTAAACCAACCTGCTTGTAAGCTCAGTAGCCTCTTTGAACCCATAATGATCTTTCGATTTCATCTTTCCTTAAGTTTTAATTCTGGTAAATTTAGTTAGTAGTTCAATAAGTTGACCTTTGACCAGGCACCACATTCCCGTTGGATGCCATATGGGAACCCCAGGACACATTCAATTTCCTGGAAATGTGCAGTCAGTGTTGTGAGCTGCAGGAGTTCCAGGTTTTCGAGATTGAGGCGCAGCTGGAGTTACTACAGTGCATCTCGATCAAGTATAGAAGTTGGTGAGATACAGATATTTGTCTGTAATGTCGACACATTGAAACAGAAGCAAAATCAGACCTAGGATAGCCCCAACACTGAGCGTTACTCTGAGGAGGAGCTTATTTGTGCCACTGTGATGCGCATCAATTGGACACGAGGCATGAAGCTTCGGTAAAAGAAGGCTTTTATTAACTAACAATGGAACTAACAGAACTTTAACACACTATCCCAGACTGAAGAGGTCCCGCCCGAGCAGGGGGTCTTATACCTCTCCCAGGAGGCGGAGCCCGACTGGGATGTGCCACAACAGTAACAACCACAGGTGTATCAATCCCACCCTTGCCCAACAACAACATTAGAACAACCCAACAACAACATTAGAACAATCCCACAGTGGGAACCAACGATGGTTCACCACATTCACCCCTCCTTTGAGAACAAAGGCCGGCGGGGTATGAAAACAGACTAAAATGTCAACAGATTATAAGTTCAGACGGTCTGGAGGACCGCACCGTCGTTGTGACCTCCTCAATACCGGCAGTGACACCGGAGTAGGTGCTTGCGGTGGCGTTCTCCCCAAAACAGCGTCCAGCTGTTCTCCCACAGACTCACAGGCCGATTGACCCTGATGAAGCGGTAGTGCAGGGGATCCCGATACATTCTGCAATGACGCTGATCTTCGGGGCTCAGGCAAGCTGTGCATTGGAGTAAAACTGTTAAGCACTGGTCCCGGTGCTGTCCGCGCCACGTCCGGGGGAGAAATAAGGGATATGGGATTCGTCACTGGGGGTATGGGAGCGACAGGAGTTGCTACGTCCCCTGCGGGCGCCAGGTCTCGGATCGAGACTGTGTCCTCTCGCCCGTCAGGATATGCCACATAGGCATACTGAGGGTTGGCGTGGAGGAGGTGGACCTGTTCGACCAAGGGGTCGGACTTGCGGGCCCTTACATGTCGCCGCAGAAGGACAGGTCCTGGGTACGTCAACCAGGCTGGTAAAGATATCCCCGAGGAAGACTTCTGAGGGAATGAGAACATCCTCTCGTGGGGACTAGCATTGGTTGCCGTACACAGGAGGGAGCGAATGGAGTGAAGCGCATCAGGGAGGACCTCCTGCCAATGGGAGACTGGAAGGCCTTTGGACTTTAGCGCCAATAGGACAGCCTTCCAGACTGTAGCATTCTCTCTTTCCACCTGTCCATTACCCCTAGGGTTGTAACTCGTGGTCCTACTAGAGGCAATCCCGTATGAGAGCAGGAATTGCCTCAAGTCATTACACATGAACGACGAGCCCCTGTCGCTATGGATATAGCTGGGGTACCCGAACAGGGTAAAAAGATCACGGAATGCCTTGATCACCGTGGCAGTCGACGTGTCCGCGCAGGGGACAACAAACGGGAACCGGGAGTACTCATCTATTATGTTCAGAAAGTACACGTTCCGATCTGTTGAGGGAAGGGGGCCCTTTAAATCCACACTCAGCCTCTCGAAGGGGCGAGTGGCCTTGACCAAATGTGCCCGGTCAGGTCGGTAAAAGTGCGGTTTGCATTCCGCGCAAATCCGACAGCTCCTTGTCACCGACCTGACGTCCTCCACCGAGTAAGGCAGGTTGCGGGCTTTGATAAAGTGGTAGAGCCGAGTGACCCCAGGATGGCACAGGTCATTATGGAGGGCGTTCAAGCGATCCTCCTGCGTAGTAGCGCATGTTCCGCGCGAGAGGGCATCCGAGGGCTCATTGAGTTTCCCTGGACGATACATGATATCGTAGTTATAGGTGGAGAGTTCAATTCTCCACCGCAAGATCTTATCATTCTTGATCTTGCCCCTCTGCGTGTTGTTGAACATGAACACCACGGACCGCTGGTCCGTGATCAGGGTGAACCGCTTTCCCGCCAGGTAATGGCGCCAGTGTCTGACGGCCTCCACAATGGCCTGGGCCTCCTTTTCCACCGCTGAATGCCGAATTTCGGGGCCTTGGAGGGTGCGGGAAAAAAACGCGACGGGCCTGTCCGCCTGGTTTAATGTGGCGGCCAGGGCGAAGTCAGATGCATCGCTTTCCACCTGAAAAGGGATGGATTCGTCTACCGCGTGCATCGTGGCTTTCGCGATGTCATGTTTCAATTCCTTGAAGGCCAATTGGGCCTCTGGCGTGAGTGGAAAAGTCGTGGACTTAATAAGCGGACGGGCTTTGTCCGCGTAGTTGGGGACCCACTGCGCATAATAGGAGAAGAAGCCTAGGCACCTTCTCAGTGCTTTTGCGCTAGCGGGCAAGGGAAGTTCAGCAAGGGGGCGCATACGGTCTGGATCAGGGCCAATGACCCCGTTTTCCACCACGTATCCCAGGATGGCTAACCGGCGCGTACGGAATACACACTTCTCCCTGTTGTAGGTCAAGTTCAGGCGAGATGCAATGCGTAAAAAGTTCTGGAGATTTGTGTCATGGTCCTGCTGATCACGGCCGCAGATGGTGACATTATCCAGGTACGGGAAGGTAGCCCGCAGCCTGTTCTGGTCCACCATTCAGTCCATAGCACGCTGGAAGACCGAGACCCCATTGGTGACACCAAATGGAACCCTAAGAAACTGATACAGACGACCATCCGCCTCAAAGGCTGTGTATTGTCTGTCCTCTGGGCGAATGGGGAGTTGGTGGTAGGCGGACTTAAAGTCTATGGTGGAGAACACCCGGTACTGCGCAATCTGATTGACCATATCAGATATGCGCGGGAGGGGATACGCATCCAGCTGCGTATATCGATTAATGGTCTGACTGTAATCAATGACCATCCGGGGTTTGTTCCCGCTCTTGACCACCACAACCTGTGCTCTCCACGGACTAACACTGGGCTGTATGATCCCTTCTTTGAGGAGTCGCTGAACCTCAGATCTGATGAAGATCCGATCTTCAGTGCTGTAACGCCTACTTTTAGTAGCGATGGGCTTGCAGCCTGGTACCAGATTCTTGAATAAAGAGGGTGTGGTGATCTTTAATGTAGAAAGATTGCAGGCGGGGCGCTTTGGACAATTTGGAGACTGCAGCTGTTCCCCTACTGTCAGCGAAGGGAGTGGCCCACCGTACTGTAGGATCACACTCTTCATGTGGACCATAAAGTTTAGTCCGAGGAGAATTGGTGCGCAAAGATGCGGCAACACAAGGAGCCTGAAACGCTCGTAAATTGTGCCATGCACTTTCAAAGTTACCACACAACGTCCTAGCACAGGGACAGACCGGGACCTTGATGCCATAGAGATTGTCTGTTTGGCAGGTTGAATCTGGAGTCCACAGTGTCAGGGTGAATAAAGCTCTCAGTGCTCCCGCTGTCAAACAGACAATAAATTGCACGACCATTTACCTGTATATCCATCATCGAACAGTCAAGCCTGTGGTGCTTAGCCTGGTTCAGGGTGATCGACGCCACCGTTGGTCCGTGAACGTCACTGCAGGCAGCTGAGGTCGATGCTGAGGACCCCTGCTGGTCGCTCATGGTCATCGTCGACCAAAATGGCCGCCCCCATGAATCGCACATGGGTGAGGGCGCCAAACGTAGCGACTCCTGGTGGTCATCCTCCTCCGACTCCGTCGACCGCAATGGCGTCGTCCTGGACTCGCACGTGGACGAACCCCGTGAGTACTTCGACGACGATGGTGATGATCCCCGTTCTGAAGGGTCACAGGCCGCACTGCCGTTCTTGGGCTTCGATCTGCACACCTTCGCATAATGCCCCTTTTTACCGCATAGGTTACAGACCACCGCTTTAGCGGGACACTTTTGTCGTGGATGCTTGGCTCCTCCGCAGAAGTAGCACCGCGGGCCGCATGGGGCTGCAGCCGTCGTCTGGTCCACATGGGAGCACGCCATAACACTGCACTTTGAGCCCGTGGGGCGAGGAGGGATTTGCGACTGCTCCTGCCACGTTGTCTCCACGTGGTCCTCCGGATACAGGACCAAGCTCTTCGAAGCCGCCTCAAGCATTTCAGCTAATTCCATAGCTTGGGTCAGGTTGAGATTCCCCTTTTCTAGCAGCTTGAGACGGATGTATGAAGACCCGACCCCGGCCACAAACGCATCTCGGGCGAGGTCATACATGTACTGCTCAGCCGACACAGCTTTGCAGTCACAGCCCCTGGCTAGCTGCAAGAGCTCATTGGCGTAATCCTCCATGGTTTCGCCCGACTGCCGACGTCGTGTAGCGAGGAGGTAACGAGCGTGGATCTCGTTGGGAGGTTTCGTATAGCGCTTTTTTAAAAGCTCGAGGGCCCTCGGGTAAGTGGTGGCCGCACGGATCGCGAGGTAGACTGTGTTGCTTACCCTCGCATGGAGGACCCGGAGTCTGTCATCATCTGTGGTGACCGCTGCGGAGGCTGCCAGGTAGTCTTCAAAACACTTCAGCCAGTGGTCGAAGGTGTTAGAAGCGCCCACTGCACGTGGATCTAGCGTCAGACGTTCTGGCTTTAGTATTTGCTCCATACTCTCCTTTCTTTTTTCCTTCCGTCGAGAGTTTAATGTTAGTTAATAAAATTGATGCGCATCAATTGGACACGAGGCATGAAGCTTCGGTAAAAGAAGGCTTTTATTAACTAACAATGGAACTAACAGAACTTTAACACACTATCCCAGACTGAAGAGGGCCCGCCCGAGCAGGGGGTCTTATACCTCTCCCAGGAGGCGGAGCCCGACTGGGATGTGCCACAACAGTAACAACCACAGGTGTATCAATCCCACCCTAGCCCAACAACAACATTAGAACAACCCAACAACAACATTAGAACAATCCCACAGTGGGAACCAACGATGGTTCACCACACACTGTGATATTAGAAATCCCGGAAGGTCAACCAATGGCTTTACTCGAGATCCTAATTTACCTTCCTGTAAAATGAATGTCCAGAGATGGGGAGACATTCAGATGGGAACATATTGCATTACAATCAACAACAGGACAATTGAATATGGGAATTATTTATGTCCCATTTCCCTACCTTCTATTTTAAGACCACCCAGACCAATGTGATAGGAAGTCATGTCCTGCACCTCCAACATTTTATAAAATCAGAGACCCATCATGATTTTGAATACCTCAATTAAATCTCATCTCGACCTTCTCTTCTCATAGCAAAATGACCATAGTTTATTCAACCTATCTACCTCACATTCTCTTGAAGTGTGATGCCCAGAATAGGACCCTATTGTCCAATTGAACCTGATCCAATGTTTTATAGAGGTTCATTGTAACGTTTGGGGGTTTTTTTGGTCTGTGCCTTGAATTATAAAGCCCCGATTCTCTCTGGCTTAATCACTTTCTCAACATGCCCTGTCATCTTGAACAATTTGTGCTCATATATCCCTGGCTCTTTCTGTCCATGCAGCCCCTTTAGAATCCTACCTTATCAGTTAAATTGCCTCTCCATACTCAAAATCACTTCACATTTCTCTGCATTGAATTCCATCTGCCACCTGTCTGCCCATTCTATGTCTGTGTCCTGTTGAAGTTTATCACTATCTTCCCAACAATAGGAAGTAACAAAACTTCCAAGTTTTGTGTCATGTATCATTTTTGATTGTGCCTTGTACACCCAATTCTAAGTTATCAAATTATATCCGGCCATTTGTAGGGATTCCAGAATCATAACTTGTTGCTCTGGGAGGATATTGCTAAATCTGTTTATTGTGGCAAGCAAGACACCAGTTGTCTGTTTAATATTAGTGGGGCTATAGATTGATAATGTTGTTGATATCCCCTCTAGCAAGAGTCTGCAAAGGTCTTGGTTAACTTGACAGCAAGATCTATTATTCAAAAGTGTTTATTTCAAGCCTTATGTAAACCTTATTGTTCCAAACATGAGTTTTATCTTGCATGTCAGAGAGTCTGCACAATGACTCAGACTTCTACAGGGATTTTTTAACCACAAGAAAATCAAACAAAAAGACATGCTTGAGTTCTCATTGGCTGGTACTGTCGGTCGATTGGCGTGGTGAGCTGGTAATATAGGGCAAGATGTGAAAAATCAGGATTGCACCCAATCTTTCGCCTCTTGCGATTTTACTGGCACTGATTTGCCAGTGAAATTGGCATTGTACCCAGAAAGGGGGTGAAGCCAATTTCAATATTAATGGCATTATTTAGATAGTCATTAGTGAGTCCTGGACGCTATCGTCCAGGCTCACTTGTACGTACCCTCACCGGTCAAAGTCCTCACCAGCAAGGATCATGTATGGCCCCCACAACGGGGACCTGACATGATGGCTTCGCCGGTGGAACTGGAGGCCATTAAAATACCCCTGGTGGTCGGGGGCAGGGCTGGGCAGTGTCCCTTTGGCAATGCCAAGAGGGTGGGTCCTGAAGGGGTTCGGGCCTGAGAATGGGTGGAGCCATGATGGAGTGGAGATAGGGGGGAGTTCCATGGGGGAGGGAAGAGAAGAACTCTGCAGAAGGGTGGGGTTGATTGTGAGGGGGGGTTATGCCTAGGGTGACAATCGGAGGGGCTGGGGGATGATATTTGGGATGGCGATTGGGGGGATGGGGGGGCAATGTCCAGGGCCGCAATCGGGGGGGGGGGGGGGGGGGG
Organism: Mustelus asterias; assembly: GCF_964213995.1. NCBI lineage: Eukaryota > Metazoa > Chordata > Chondrichthyes > Carcharhiniformes > Triakidae > Mustelus > Mustelus asterias. The sequence goes on from NC_135821.1 coordinate 34,748,852, forward strand.
GGGTGGCGGGGGGTTGGAGGTGGTTGGGGTGGGGTGATGTCCTGGGCAGTGAACGACGAGGATGGGGGGTATGGTGAGGTCAGGGAGGGGGGGAGGGCTGATGTCCGGGCAATGATCGGGGGACATGGGGAGGCTGATCAGGAGGGTAGTGGGGGCAATGTCCAGCGTGGCAATCAGAAGGGGGTGGAACTCTGCAGGGGTGGGGATTGGGGATGTGAGGGGACTTTGGAAGCGGTGATTGGGAGTGGTTGGGTGGGGGGGGCAATGTCCATGGCAAGAGTAGGCAAACATAGGGAGCAATCGACAGCAGGTCCTGATGTCCATGAGAGGGGGTGGGGGGGTGGGGTTGACAGGAGATCTCCCAGTACACTGGAAGATGGGGGCACCTGCGCAATGGCAACCCCCCACTCCCACCCCACAAGAGCTCAGCAGCCAACAATTCTGGTGAGATTAGGCTACGTTCCTGCCCCTACTGGCGAGAGTCACATCCGGTCTCTGTTGTTTTGCTAAGTAAGAAGTTTAACAACACCAGGTTAAAATCCAACAGGTTTATTTGGTAGCAAAAGCCACACAAGCTTTCGGAGCTCTAAGCCCCTTCTTCAGGTGAGTGGGAATTCTGTTCACAAACAGAGCATATAAAGACACAAACTCAATTTACATGAATAATGGTTGGAATGCGAATACTTACAACTAATCAAGTCTTTAAGAAACAAAACAATGTGAGTGGAGAGAGCATCAAGACAGGCTAAAAAGATGTGTATTGTCTCCAGACAAGACAGCCAGTGAAACTCTGCAGGTCTTGGCAACTGTGGGGCTTACAAATAGTGTGACATGAACCCAATATCCTGGTTGAGGCCGTCCTCATGTGTGCGGAACTTGGCTATCAGTTTCTGCTCAGCGACTCTGCGCTGTCGTGTGTCGCGAAGGCCACCTTGGAGAACGCTTACCCGAATATCAGAGGCCATTTTGCTAAGTGCCATACAATTGCGACTGGGAGCGTGCCCAAAATATCAGCATGATTCTTTCTCGTTTCCACACTCATTCGGCATTTTTTCCATTAAACTCCGACAAGGACCATAACTTCTAAACACCAAGGCAGTGGATCTGGGATGGTACCCAAAATATGTCCTGGAAGCCACCTCTGGAACTTTCCAAATTGGGAATTCTAAATTTCCAATGGACAATTGCAAACAATGTGATTTACATTGTAAACATTGGATGGTTCTGACTGAATTGCAATAATAGTTACCCAGAAACATTTGGAAGAATTAAAACTACTTCCAGCTTCTGTGTCCTCTGACTCCTAACACTCAACCCATTCCCCTGATGACCACACTGCATGGGACATTCCCGACCCTTGCATTACCACTCCCAGACCAATCCCTCAGCCTTCCATGTGAGTCCCCAGCACACCCAATTACCCTTCCATCTCCAAACCTGACTCGACTCTCGACTCCCCTCTCCACTATTGACTCCTGATTTCCCCTCAACTCCCTCTCCCCTGACTGCTGTCTTGATGCTGAGGGACACACTGAATTATGTAGACACACTGAACTTTTTGATAAGACCTGTGGTTTTAAAAGTGGACATACAAGCCAAAGATGGCTGAGTATGTAAGCTCAGTCATCGTCTGGATTACTGGTGGGTGATACTAAGTAAGAGTTTTAACAACACCAGGTTAAAGTCCAACAGGTTTATTTGGTAGCAAATACCATTAGCTTTTGGAGCGCTGCTCCTTCGTCAGATGGAGTGGAAATGTGATACTAAGACAGAGATAACCCTGTTTCTAGATTAGGACACACCAAAAGCAAGAAAGCTATACAGAAATGTCATCTCTTGTGAAGATAATGAGGGCTGATTATCATCTCAGCGGGAATTATATCCTGTGAGCCATGTCCCAGACAGGTTTGTGGCTTTCTGTCTTCTAGGATTTGACTTGATTTGATTTATTATTGGCACATATATTGGGATGCAATGAAAAGTATTGTTTCTTGTGCGCTATACAGATAAAACATACTGTTCATAGAGTACATTGTAGAGAAGGAAAGGAGAGGATGCAGAATGTCATGTTACAGTCATAGCTAGGGTATAGAGAGAGATCAACTTAGTGAAAGGTAGGTCCATTCGAAAGTCCGATGGCAGCCGGGAAGAAGCTGTTCTTGAGTCGGTTGGTACGTGACCTCAGACTTTTGTAACTTTTTCCTGAAGGAAGAAGGTGGAAGAGAGAATGTCCGAGGAGGTCCTTGATTATGCTGCCTACTTTTCCAAGGCGGTGGTGAATGTAGACAGAGCCAATGGACTATACAAAGACTCGAATAACAGCTTGCTGTAAAACGTAGGTCAGTTTTGGCTAGTGCTGGCTCTGTCAGCATGTGGGATGCAAGAGGAAAGACAGCAGGAGAATCCTGTAAAATGTTTTGCAGGTAACTCTCCCACTGATTGTTGCAACAAAGCCAAGTCAGCAAAGCCACAGCTGAAAAGGAATCCAGGCAGCTTCTGAACTAACCACAGAACCCTGGAATCTCTAAACCAACTATTCACCTGCTGAAGTCAGCACGATTGGAATTGTGAGCCACAATGGCAGCAACATTCTGCAATCTACTCCTCGTGGACAAGCCAAAGACTGATTTATTTGACTTACCTTTGGACTCGGTTCACATTTCTAATCTGTGTGGATGTACATGCAGGTTGTTTATCCTTTTCCTTGTGTTTGGTAGCTAATAAACTCACTCTTTTTATTTTACTCGAAGCCTGGTTTATTTGGCGCCTTTCAAAACACAGACATTGAGGCTGGGAAAAGGTGTCCACAGGGGAAGGAAATTTTAAAAAATTAACGTTGCGACTAACCGAAGGGGATGAATAAAGAAAAGGAGCCAGGTTATAAGACCATAAGACCATAAGACATAGGAGCGGAAGTAAGGCCATTCGGCCCATCGAGTCCACTCCACCATTCAATCATGGTTGATTTCAACTCCATTTACCCGCTCTCTCCCCATAGCCCTTAATTCCTCGGGAAATCAAGAATTTATCAATTTCTATAATTATCCTCATCTGGGGGCAAAACAATTTGGGGGTATCTTGCCAGAATTTAACAAACTGAGGGATCGTCACCTGGTTCAATTTGATTGTATGTTCAGGCATCATGAGCGGACACATATATACATTTTATGACCAGGGTTACTGAATACGGATCAAAGTGGTTGACATCTTTCCCTAGCCTGAGATTGCTGACTCCACAACTGCTACTTACGTTGAGTTCAGTTAACTCAGTTGACCTGGGAAGCTCTTGATTGATAATGTTTTGTGCTACCCACGAGGGTGCTACTTTCCATTCTGTTGTTGGGGAATCTATATCCTACCGTTGTCAGTAGTGCCAGTTCCCCAAACAGAACGCGGTTGCTTCATGAAAAGCCATTAGTAAGTATGGGGTGGGATTTTCCGGCCCTTCCTGCTGACGGTAGGTCCCTCCCACCCCTTCCCCTGTGGCTGGCTCCCCAGCAGCAGGACAGGCGAGCCATGCAAAACATCGTAGACATCGACAGGACCGGAAGATCCAACAGCAAGCCACCTCCGCTGCCAGGCATCACACCTCGTGAACTGGAAAATCTTGTTCCATGGTCAATTGTTCCTCAGCTTGGCAGGACTTTTACAGCTTCCCGCGCAGGAGGGGAGCTCTAAAATTGGGCACCAAATCAGCAGTGGCATTCCATGCACCTACTTGCTTCTGTCCTCACTGTGATTTACTAGCAACAGTGGCTATGTTGGATGATCTACCCACCCATGGGCAAATTAAAACACTTAAGAGGCCAATTAATAGACACACAAGAGCCTCCACCTGCAGTCTCCAGTTAGAGCCCCCTCAAGTCATTCTTCCACACCTCCACAATGTGTTTCTCCTCATCCCTATCCATTCCAACCCCCTAACCTCCTCTCTGGGGCTTGTCAGAGCAGCTCTGAACTTAGTTTTGTGCAGGCTACATTGCAATGTGCCTTCCTCAGGGGCTGCTTGCGATTCCAGCAGTGGCCATCTCTCCTGGTGGTGCTGCTGGGACATGAGAGCATTTGGTCATCTGATTCCCCGGCATCATCACCATGAACATGTCAAATCAGTAATGCTGGTCTGATCCTGTGTCTGCATGCCAAATAATCAACTTCCGAAGAGGATCCTCTTTTTTACAACTTCAAGGCTGAATCCCAATCTTGAGGACAGAGAAAACATTTCAAGGTCAAAGCCATATTGAAAAGGGGACAGCTTGGCATCAGTACATGGTGGAACTTGCCATGAGGTGGCGTTTCATCCAACAAACTGTAGTGCAGTCAGAAACTGACAGCATCATCGCTGCTGTGGAGAAATAATGAAAGAGGCAAGAGAGAGAGCAGACCCATGATCAGGCAGGGGATGTGGCTAGCCCATCGCTAGCCTGCGATCATGGTTTGCCTGTGCTAGGGTAGAGCAAATGATCAGGGTAGCTAATGAGGGTAAAGCGAGGCTTTACCTGATGCAATTTTTCAAAGCCATCTCGGCCTTTTGGCTAAGATGAAGCTCAAGCCCAGGAGGGAGGGGGTGCAATGCCTCATCCTATCAGCTTGGATCTTGTTTGATCAAGCCCAAGATGGACTGCATATCCTGGCTTGTCAACTTGGATCTGGTTTGTTCCTTGTGGGGAACTCTGATTGGACTTAATTGGCTTTTTTGATTAGGAATAAAGTACCAGAAGGCACATAAAAAAGAGAGAGTGGGCCCTGGCTTGAGACCGACCCTCCCCAACTCCTGCCTCATGGTGACTATTGTCCTCTCTGTCCAATGGCTCCAGGGTTAGCCTGGTGAGTCACCCAAGAGTACACCAATCACAAAGTCTCAGCGAGGGACTGACAATGACAACAATTTGTATGTGGAATAAGATAGAATCTTAGATCCCTAATGTATTCAGTCTTCATTTACCATTAATTTAATGCTGACTTGAGTGGTGAGCTGTTAACTATGAATGTACCCAGATTCTTTGTCACTTGGGGCCTCAGTGCTGTCTCCTTCCTTCAGATTCCTGGGTCGTGGATCCAATTCAAGGCTTATGTAAAGCAGTCTGGAGAAGGTTCCCTGTGTGATTTGAGATTTGACAACATTCAAAGTCAAATCATTAAGGAAGCAATCTAACTTTTATTGGGTTATTTCTGCTTCTGTATTTTGATGGTCATCTGCTTTAGTTACATCATGTAGGCAATAATGTTTGCGTCAACCTTTTCCTCTCCATTCTCCCGGTTTCCCTAGTGCACAGGTGACTTTTGTGCTTTCAGACAAACAACACAACTGTGTTCTAAATTGATCAAAAGCTAAGCAGTATTTTCTCACTAATTTCCACCACCTTGCTTGGACAATGCCCCTCTTGGATGCTTGGGCAATGCCCCTCTTGGATGCTTGGGCAATGCCCCTCTGAAGTAGCACAGCTGAGATTTTTGAGTGAATTGAAACTGTGCCTCCCCATGGCTTTTTTTAATCAGCTGTTTAGTTAAGGTGTGATCTTCTTATTCTATAAGGCACAATTCTCTTGTTAGTGTGGGTTCGTACATCATATTCCACCTTCCATGGCAACTGAATTTTACGCTTTAATGAGGATCAAAAGGGGTTTTCTTTACAGATTTTAAATTGTGCAATTTGCAAGATGCTGCTGAACTTTGAATCAGACGATGTTACTTATTGCTAGCAGAAAATTACAATAGTGCAGTATGTGGAAAAGTCAAGATTCTTCAGTAACTTCAAATTAACTTTCTCCCCCATGTTTAGAACAAGCTGGCAATATGATTAACTGATCATTTTTAAAAACAAAACATTTACTATTTCCAGTTGGAGAACTGTTGGCAGTGGAACTGTAGCCGGTTCTATGTTTAAAATTCTCTTTAGACACCATGCCCTTGGCAACCATGGGTAACCGTGCTTACACCTGGCAAACTACTGTGGTGGTTTGCCTTTGCCTTCTTCAGTTCCTGGCTGACGAGAGACTGTCCTGCTCTTATTGCCTGCCGTGGCTGCATTGGAAGGATTTGCAGATTGATGATCAACTGGTTTGGTCACATTATGAAGGTACCTTCCATGGCCATCAGGTCATGTTGCTTGAGAGAGAAATATTGGGGGGTGGGGGGATTCTCCAGGCCCGCTAGCCCAATCGCGAATCGTAATGATCCGGATCTGCACTGGGTGGACTTTGGTACAGGTCCTCCACAAAAGCGAGGACCTGCTGTGTTGAACCCTGAGGGTCAAGGAAGCAGCATCAACCCCTCAGCTATGAGAGGCAGCTTCTCCCCAACACCATACAGGCATACACTTTATCTGACCTGATAAAGGGTCAACCTCGCTACTCTCCACCAGGGTGGGGGTGTTATGGCTGGACTGCCCTTCTAGCCCTGGCAGACCTGAAGATCACCTTTGGCATGGTGATTTTAGGCAGCCCTGTGATCAATTTCTGCCTGTCAGCTGTGCCAATTCTGAAGTGAACTTTAATCTCCACGTCCTCCGGTCACCTGGCAGAATTTTAAATTATTGCAGCACTCCGTTTTCTGCAGCAGAGAATTTCCTTTCTCCCCATCAGCAGCTGCAGGTGTGAGCAGACCCCTTTGAAGTCCACTGACAGAAAGGAGATGTCAATTTCACCTGGGGGGTGGTTTCCAGTCTGTCCACCTGTCCACTCAGTCCCAATGTATACACACAGCTCTGATTTGAAGTTGCTGAGGCTTCCCAGCAAGCAGAAGTCATCAAAACCGTCTCCATTGCACTTGAAGTCTTTGATCTGTCACAAGTTCAATGTGCAGTGCCTCTTAAAAGATTCAAGTGTCAGATCAAGGGATTTCTATCATCCTCCAGCCATCTGTGTTTATTTTGATTTCCCTTCATGGTTGACTGTGCCTCAAGTATCCAACTGATCCTGACCGCAATGTAGACAGAGTCTAATCCAGATTGACAGTCTGTGGTTTCACTCCCTCTTTTCAATCTTTTATGCGACACTCCACATTGAACTTAATACAGATCAAAGGCTGAGTGAGGGGGGTCAGGTTGGGTCTTCGTTATGAGGGGGTTAACCTATTACTTGAGGGTGGGAGGGGAGGATGTCCCTCTTTGGTGAGGAGTTGGTGGCTCTCACCTGGTCAGTGCGGGGGTGGGGGGTGGGGGTGGGAGGGGGGTCACCATTTCATTTTTTGGGAGAGGGGCCAGTAAACCAGCGCGGAGATTGAGTTGCCATTTAAAAATGGCAGCCCAGTTTCGGAACGGCGAGGCTGGCTGGTTTCATGATATGAATAATTTAGCATCTATCAGGTGCGCAAATGCCAGCTGATTGACGCCGCTAACATCAGCGGGAAACCCTCCTGCTGGCCTGGGCATTTTGGGTTTAATATTTCATCTGATAGGTGACATCTCCAAAGGAGCAGTACTTCCTCAATACTGTTCCTCAAACTCTGCCTCATACCCTAAGCAATGTACCTCCAATAGTGCAGCACATCTTAGTCATGCCCTGCTGACATTGCAACATTCCTTCACTATCTCTCCTTCGAAATGTAGCACCCACTCAAAACTGCTGTTGTAACAGTTCAACACTGTCTCTCAGAAGCATAGCACTCCTTCAGTACTGCCCCTCTGACAGTGCAGTGTTCCCTCAGTACTGCCCCTCTGACAGTGCAGTGTTCCCTCAGTACTGCCCCTCTGACAGTGCAGTGTTCCCTCAGTACTGCCCCTCTGACAGTGCAGTGTTCCCTCAGCACTGCCCCTCTGACAGTGCAGTGTTCCCTCAGCACTGCCCCTCTGACAGTGCAGTTTTCCCTCAGTACTGCCCCTCTGACAGTGCAGTTTTCCCTCAGTACTGCCCCTCTGATAGTGCAGTGTTCCCTCAGCACTGCCCCTCTGACAGTGCAGTGTTCCCTCAGCACTGCCCCTCTGATAGTGCAGTGTTCCCTCAGCACTGCCCCTCTGACAGTGCAGTGTTCCCTCAGTACTGCCCCTCTGACAGTGCAGTGTTCCCTCAGTACTGCCCCTCTGACAGTGCAGTGTTCCCTCAGTACTGCCCCTCTGACAGTGCAGTGTTCCCTCAGTACTGCCCCTCTGACAGTGCAGTGTTCCCTCAGCACTGCCCCTCTGACAGTGCAGTTTTCCCTCAGTACTGCCCCTCTGACAGTGCAGTTTTCCCTCAGCACAGCCACTTTTCCAGATAGCACTTCTTGTGTGCTACCTTTCTGACAGTGCAGCATTCCCTCATTGCTGTCTCTTGGCAGTCCAGTACTCCCTCATTACTGCCTATTACAAAGAACAAAGAACAAAGAACAGTACAGCACAGGAAACAGGCCCTTCGGCCCTCCAAGCCTGTGCCGCTCCTTGGTCCAACTAGACCAATCGTTTGTATCCCTCCATTCCCAGGCTGCTCATGTGACTATCCAGGTAAGTCTTAAACGATGTCAGCGTGCCTGCCTCCACCACCCTACTTGGCAGCGCATTCCAGGCCCCCACCACCCTCTGTGTAAAAAACGTCCCTCTGATGTCTGAGTTATACTTCGCCCCTCTCAGCTTGAGCCCGTGACCCCTCGTGATCGTCACCTCCGACCTGGGAAAAAGCTTCCCACTGTTCACCCTATCTATACCCTTCATAATCTTGTATACCTCTATCAGATCTCCCCTCATTCTCCGTCTTTCCAAGGAGAACAACCCCAGTCTACCCAATCTCTCCTCATAGCTAAGACCCTCCATACCAGGCAACATCCTGGTAAACCTTCTCTGCACTCTCTCTAACGCCTCCACGTCCTTCTGGTAGTGCGGCAACCAGAACTGGACGCAGTACTCCAAATGCGGCCTAACCAGCGTTCTATACAGCTGCATCATCAGACTCCAGCTTTTATACTCTATACCCCGTCCTATAAAGGCAAGCATACCATATGCCTTCTTCACCACCTTCTCCACCTGTGTTGCCACCTTCAAGGATTTGTGGACTTGCACACCTAGGTCCCTCTGTGTTTCTATACTCCTGATGACTCTGCCATTTATTGCATAACTCCTCCCTACATTATTTCTTCCAAAATGCATCACTTTGCATTTATCCGGATTAAACTCCATCTGCCACCTCTCCGCCCAATTTTCCAGCCTATCTATATCCTGCTGTATTGCCCGACAATGCTCTTCGCTATCCGCAATTCCAGCCATCTTCGTGTCATCCGCAAACTTGCTGATTACACCAGTTACACCTTCTTCCAAATCATTTATATATATCACAAATAGCAGAGGTCCCAGTACAGAGCCCTGCGGAACACCACTGGTCACAGACCTCCAGCCGGAAAAAGACCCTTCGACCACTACCCTCTGTCTCCTATGGCCAAGCCAGTTCTCCACCCATCGAGCCACTTCTCCTTGTATCCCATGAGCCTTAACCTTCTTAACCAACCTGCCATGTGGGACTTTGTCAAATGCCTTACTGAAATCCATATAGACGACATCCACGGCCCTTCCTTCATCAACCGTTTTTGTCACTTCCTCAAAAAACTCCTCCAAATTTGTAAGGCACGACCTCCCTCTTACAAAACCATGCTGTCTGTCACTAATGAGATTGTTCCGTTCTAAATGCACATACATCCTGTCTCTAAGAATCCTCTCCAACAACTTCCCTACCACGGACGTCAAGCTCATTTTTCTACGCAACTTTAAAGGTACATATGCATGTACATCATATATTTTTATTCATTCGTGGGACATGGGCGTCGCCTACTGGCCAGTATTTATTACCCATCCCTTGTTGCCCAACGGCAATTGAGAGTCAACCGCATTACTGTGGCTCTGGAGTCACATGTAGACCAGACCAGGTAAGGATGGCAGATTTCCTTCCCTACAGGGCATTAATGAACCAGATGGTTTTTTCTGACAATCAACAATGGTTGCATGATCATCAGTAGATTCTTAATTCTAGATTTCTTTATTGAATTCAAATTCCACCATCTGCCGTGGTGGGATTCGAACGCGGGTCCCCAGAACATTAGCTGAGTTTCTGGATTAATTGTCTAGCGATAATACCACTAGGCCATTGCCTCTCCTAATATCACAACACTGCCCCTCTGAAAATGCTGTGTTCCTTCAGGACTTGCCCTCCGTCCCCCATAATGCAATATTCCCACAGTGCTGCCCCTCTGACAGTGCTGCACTTCCGGAGTACTGTGAATAATTGAAAGATTCAGAAGAAGATACTGTCCTAATTAACCCTCGGTTAAGCATAGTTCGCATGATCGTGAGGTGAGAGTGACTACACCTTACATCATAACTGCACTTGACTAAATTTAGCATCAAGAAACCTGGCAATATTGAAGTAATTAGGAGTCAGGAACAATTAACATTTGCGCCACAAGAGTGCCGGGCAATGACCACCTTCAGCAACAAAGAATATAACCATCTCTATTTAACACTCTAGTATTACAGTCATTTCATTTCCCACTATCAGCATCCTGGCGGTAGCCATTGGCCAGAAACTGAACATCATTGTTGTAAGACGTCTCACAACACCAGGTGAAGGAGAAGCGCTCCGAAAGCTCGTGCTTCCAAATAAACCTGCTGGACTTTAACCTAGTGTTGTGAGACTTCTTACTGTGCCCACCCCAGTCCAAGCCGGCACCTCCACATCATCATTATTGTGTCAAGGACAATTAGGAATGAAGAACAAATGCTGGCTTTTAGCCACATAGAATGGCATTTATTCACATTCCATGAATAAATAAAACAGTTGAAAATTTGGAAGGATGCAAGAAAGAATAAGAGTAGAAAGTATCTTGCAAGAGCATGCAGATCGTATTTATTCTGTGCTATGTTTTTATTGATAAGTCTGAGCATGCACTCAATAACGGCTTTACAACAAATTGACTGTTTGAAATTCTGTTGTTGCAGTTTGAATGAAAGCCTGATCCCACACACTGTGCTTAATCCCAGATTAACCAGCCCTTCTCCACAAACAACAACTCCTATTTACTTTAAAATGTCATTTATAAGGTGTTTTTCTCCTTGGATTGTTTTTTGCAATTTCTCCCTCTCTCTCACAATGCTCTTGTTTAACATTGTGTTGGCTGATTGAAAGCCTGGGAGGGCAATCATAACTCAAGGGCAAAAACTTTCATTACATTCTTGCTAGGAGGTAATGTTAGTGCAGCAAGGTGAAAAAATTCCCTCATACACTATTCCCTCTTTCTGGGAAATTGTCCCACCTCCCTGGAGATAAGGAACGTGTCACATGGACAGTTGGAGCAAACCTGCATCATTCTATCTTCCAATGCTGTTTTGGTAATGAGGAATATTTTAATCGTTCTTTTTCATTTGTTTACAGAATGTGGGCGTCACTGGTTAGACCAGCATTTATTGCCCATCCCTAATTGTCCTGGAGAAAGTGGTGGCCAGCTGCCTTTTTGAACCTCTGCAGTACCTAAGGGGTAGGTACACCCACAGTGCTGTTAGGGAGGAAGTTCCAAGATTTTGATTCAGCAACAGTGAAGGAATGACTATTTATTTCCAAACCAGGATGACGTGTGGCTTCAAGGATAACTTCCAGGTGGTGGTGTTCCCATATATCTGCTACCTTGTCCTTCTAGATGGTAGCAGTCGTGCGTTTGGAACGTGTTGTCTAAGGAGCCTTGGTGAGTTCCTGCAGATGGAACTCAAGGCTGTCACTGTCTGTCGGTGGTGGAGGGAGTGAATGTTTGTGGAAGTGGTAGCAATAAAATGGGCTGTTTGGTCTTGGATGGTGCCGAGATACTCCAGCGTTTTTGGAACTGCATTCATCCACACAAGTGGAGAGTATTCTATCACATTCCTGGCTTGTGCTTTGTAGATGGTGGACAGGCTTTGGAGAGTCAGGAGGTGAATTAAGCACTGTAGCATTCATAGCCTCTGACTTACTCTTGTCGCCACACTATTTATATGGCTAGTCCAGTGCAGTTACTGGACAATGGTAACCCCCGGATGTTGTCAATGGAGATTCAATGCCATTGAATGTCAAGGGGTGATGATTTGGTCCTCTCTTGCTGGAGATGGTTGTTGCCTAGCATTTGTGTGATGTGAATGTTATTTGGCACTTGTCAACCTTAACTTGGACATTGTCCAGGTCTTGGTATATTTGGGCATGGACTGTTTCAGTATTTGTGGATTTGCAAATGGTGATGAACATTGTGCGAACATCAGTGAACTTCCCTATTTCTCACCTTATGATGGAAGGAAAGTCATTGATGAAATGATGAAAGATGGTTGGGTCTAGGACACTTCCCTGAGGAACCCCTGCAGTGTGGGAGAGTGAAATTATTGTGACTAGTTTACATGAACAGTTTTCATCATAAACGTGTCCATTAGAATTCCAGAGTGATGAGCATTAAGCTCTAACATGTGCTGTTACAATGGGAAATGAATTATACCAGCACACCCAAAATCAATTATTCCCCTCTCGCTAATCCAATTCCCCTGAAAATGATGATGGGTTAACTGGAACCAAAGCAACCTGGTTGAAAACTAATGTGATCTGATCAGCTGCCAAATTAAAGGCTTACTGATTGAAGCTAATGGTACATTGGTCAAGTGAGGTGGAAAGCTGGAAGCCAATCTGATCATGTCAGGTTCCCACTCAATCGGTTTGGTTAGAACTGCCCTTTAAAGCTGTGGCTCAGTGGCAACTCTCAGCCCTTTGAGTTCGGAGGTTGTGGGATCAAATCCCACTCCAAGAGATTTAAACGCACAATCTCATGCTGTACTGTTGGTAGTGCTGTGATTGGGTAACATTTAAGCACAGTCCCTCTCTGTTGCACCGTACCATTGGAAGAAACGTCTGATCCTAGCCAAAATTCAACCAACATTTATTTCATTGCTGTTTGTGGGACCTTTAGCTACATTAGAACAATGACTGCACTTCATTAGCTCTATCAAGCTTTAGGTTATCCTGAGTTTGTGAAAGATGCTATATAAATATATATCCTTTGTGGTAAACCACTGTCGTGCCTTCGGCACGGTTGAGCTGTATATATTGTTGCCACTACTGTTCGTATATGAGACACTCCCTGACACCTTTAATTCGGCTGCACCTTTAACTGGAGGCTCCGCCCTCAGGGTATAAAGGCTGCAGCCCTCCCCCTCCGGCCTCAGTCGGGAGATCCTCATGCCCAGTATTGTTCTGTTTATTGTCTGTTCCACATCGTTCCTTTTTAGCGAATAAAAGCCTTCTGTTCCTGGCAACATCAGCCTTGTCTATTTACCAGATGCGCCTCACCCTTTATACATTTTTCCTGAGATATCTGAGGATCGATCTTGATAATGTGCAAATGTAAATGAAAATTGGGGTGCGGGGTGGCAGGAAGTAGCAGATTTAAATGACCTACTGACTTGCTATCAACAGTTCTATCACACACAGTCACGAAGTACCCTATTGGGCGGGACTTTACAGCCTCGCTCATCCTGAAACTGTAAAATCCTGTTCGAGGTTAATGGACTTTTCCATGTTCCGCCCCCCCTGATCCCCTCCGATTTCCGTGGCAGGCAGAGCTGTAAACTTCCAGCCAATTGTGTTCAATGGCAATGGAGATCGACATGCCAGGCAATGGGTTAAGTCCTGCAGAAAGCAGCATCTGTACCAGGAGGAAGAAAGTAAATTTGTGTACGACTAAGACAATGAGCAAAAGCTGCCCTTTCTGTTTAATACTTCATTAGATCCATATAACCACTTGATGGCCTGATTTTCCAATTTGGCATTTCTGGACCTTAATATGTTGTGTGCGTGCATTGCAGCGAGAACTGCTTAACACTCCCATGCTTAGAATACCAGTGGGCCAACAGTGCTAACCTATTACTGTGCAAGTCTATTAATCTTTTTATTAGCATATAATGAGATTTGTGACACTAACCTCTCTATAAAGCAATTGATAAGAGGCAGTTAAAAGCTGTGCTTGCTTTACTTGTCTCACAGCTTGCTGGCTGCCCGTTTAAAATTCGTATTTATTTCATTAAATTTTCTATTTAATAGCAACTTCCTACTTAGCACCTGGAAATAAACTTGAAAGCAGTAATAGCTATCAAGTTTTAGAGTGGTTTGCTGAAACATTAACAGAGAATGATGCATTCCTCCAACAGCGTGGCACAGTGCTTGGAGCAATCGAATAAAACCTCTTTTCAGTCCAGGATCACTGCTTGACCAATCTGTTGGTGATGTGCAATTTTTGCTGTCCAGTCAACCAAGAGATTTCCTCGCTAGAATCATCTTTTCTGCTGTTTTAATCCAGTGATTCTGAAGCTGGTTTGGTTGAAGGATCCTTTTGAAATGGATTAGTAAATCATGGACTCTCGTCTAAATTATAACGCCACTCATAATATGAAACTGTTGCATGCAAAGAGTGTCTTAATGCTGTTTTTACACAAACATATTTACAGATTACTGGCAGATATAGTGATCTTCACGCCACTCTCACTGCTCCCTCATGCGTGCTCTCCTGCAGGATAAGATATTTTATTTTCCTATAATGAGGTGTTGTGACAGTAATCTCTCTGTCGAGCAGTCTGCGCTGCACATATGGCAACAATACTACATCCCAGTTCACACCAAGTTCCTCTCTGGGTGCCCTCCTTGAGAATCACTTTCATATAACCTCCTCTATGGGCCATCAGAAGCCTGCGGAACTCAGTTTCAGATTGATGGCTTTAATCACTTTAATATTTCCCCCTCCTTCTCTGGGTGTCCCTCTTAATTTCTGCTAAATTTATTGCATTTGTATAAAGTGCACCTTCTTCGCTCTCCCTTTGCATTTTATTTTATTGTTTTCTGCCTCTCCAGTTTTAGTTGCTGTTTCTTTATACTATCTATAATGATTGATCAGCATAAATACATTCACAGACCCAGTAATTCCTGCCATTTCCTGTTTGTTTAAAATTTGATTGATGCATCTTTTACCTTTTTCTGAAGACATTTCATGGAGAGACTCAATTTGTCAGTTAGTATATCTAAATCCATTCACTTATAGCTACTGGTTTAGTGGCAGGACACTGTAATGGGGTAGAGAACCAAACATCCAAGTCTGCCAATGACATATGGTTAGGCACTATTGGAAGCAGTGTGTCTGGGAGCATAAAATTACAAAGAGATGCTGATAGATAAAGTGAATGGGCAAATCTGTGAGGTCATTCACTTCGGACCTTTGGCAGTTTCTAAGTTGTGAAAGGCCAGAGGCAGTGGAGGTCCAAAGAAACCTAGGAGTCTGTTTATAAATCATTAAAATGTAATGAATAGGTACAGAAAATAACTAGAAAGGCTAATCAAATGCTGGCTTTTATATCGAGAAGTTGAGAGTCAAGGGGGTAGAAGTCATGCTGGCATTTGATAAACCTGTGATCAACCAGAGTATGGAGTACAGTGAGCAGTTCTGGGCACCACGCCTTAGGGAGGATATGTTGTCTTGGAGGGAGTGCAGCATAGATCTACTAGAATGATACTTAAACTTCAAGAGTTAAATTACATGGCGAGATGACACAAACTGGGATTGAATATCCTAAAATGTTTCAGATTAGGGGGTCGCTGGAGGCTGTGATCTCTGGATGCTGACTATTTATGGGGCATTGGAAGAGGTGAGTAGAAAGGGAAAGCTCCGACTGAGAAGAAAGCCCAGAAATGTCAGAGGTCAGCTCAGCCTGCACCTCTCAGCCCACTGTCTCCCTCTGCAATGACTTACCGTGCCGGAGTGGGCCATACCAAGCCACATTTAAATAGAATTGATACCAAATCATCATCTCATGAGCCAGAGGCTGCCTTAATGCAAAGGGGTAATTCAATTGAAGTTTTCAAGATAGTAAATTAAACTGGATATAAAGAAGCTATTCCCAATGATTGGGCAATCTAGGGAATATCGCCTAACAGTGTGGGGAGGCAGTGGTGAAGTGGTAATGTCACTGATCTAATAATCCCGAGACCCAGAACAAGAGCAACTCCTCCACATGGTGAAATTTGGAATTAAATGACTGGCAGTCCAGCTGCTGTTTCCTGCCTCACTCGTAGTCACACCCTCCTTACCTGACTATGAACCAAATCTAAAGTATTCAACCCAGACTTGTCCAATCCTATGGCCTGCAAAGCCTCCCCATGTGACCCCCAGAGCTGGTTTTTAAATCCCATTCTAACAAGGAAGTTTTAATGGCAGATTCTGCTTGGTGTATCCAACGGGAATCCGTTCTTCCTGCACTAAGTCATTGTTTGGGAGGGAGATGGGTTTTGCCCCGGTTGGGAGAGGGGCATGCCGGCAAGCCTGGTTTCACTGAGATCTTGTGCCATTTTTAAAGGGCACCCTGATTTCAAAGTGAAATTGAAGACCCCCCTCCCCCCACGGATATCAGGACCCCCTGCTCATGAAGGCATGTTCTCACCCCCGTCCCGAATATGGATCACCGGCTTGGGGCACTCCGAATGGGTCCTCCAGCATAGCCTCTTGCTTCAGACCCCAGCCCCTCAAGCTCCACCCCCTTGGCACTGCTCCCTGGCATTGCCAGCCTGGTTGGCATTCCGGGGTGCCGGGGGCAGTGTTAGTCCACTGTCCAACTATGTTCCCAACCACCAAGGGGCTTCAATGGCCTCCAAGACCCTTGGGGTGAGCATCAAGCCTGGTCTCCATCTGTGGAGATCAGTAGTGATTCGCGCCAGGTTCCCACTACACCCAAGTGTTGGAGCATCCTGGTAGCAGCGAGAATCCAGCTCAAAACTGATTTGGGAGAATCCCAAAAGGGGTTCTTGCTGAGTTTTGCCAAATTGTAAAGATTTTCACGCTGTACATACACTCAAATCGGAATTTGTTTGCGTCTTCACAAGCCAGGTGAGTAAGGCCCTTGCAGATAATCAAAAATGTATGAAGGTTGCATTCCACGGTATCTTGGTGCATTTTACTGGTTCCCATCTGACAGACCACTGTTAGTGATGGTTCTTCAGTTTCTGACAGAATTTCCTGTCGTGTTTTTTCATAACTTATTGGCTCACTGTAATACGTTATCATAGAATCCCTACAGTGTAGGAGGAGGTCACTCAGTCCATCTAATCTGCACTGACTCTTACCCAGGCTTATCCTGTAACCCCACGTATTTACCCCACTAATTCCTCTAACCTATATAGCTTGGGACACTAAGGGGGAATTTATCATGGCCAATCAACTTAATCTGCACATCTTTGGAATGTGGGAGGAAACTGGAAGAAATGTTCTGCATGGGTTTCCTCTGGGTGCTCCGGTTTCCTCCCACAGTCCAAAAGATGTGCGGGTTAGGTGGATTGGCCATGTTAAATTGCCCCTTAGTGTCAGGGGGACCAGCTCGGGTAAGTACATGGGGTTGTGGGGAGGGGGCTTGGGTAGGATTGTGGTTGGTGCAGACTCGATGGGCCGAATGGCTTCCTTCTGCACTGTGGGATTCTATGAAACCCACGCAGACACGGGCAGAACGTGCAAACTCCACACAGACAGTCACCCAAGCCCAGAATGGAACCTGAATCCCTGGCCTTGTGAAGCAGCAGTGCTAACCACTGTGCCACCGTGCTGCCGCTAGTGTTATTAGTTGAGAGATGAATATTGCACTCCCTTGCTCTTTTTCGAAGAGTGCCATGGGTTTTTTTATATTCACCTGAGGGGGAAGATGGCAGCACAGCAAATAACTCCTGCGATAGACAGCACATCCAACAGTACAGGGGACTTTACTCCATGGCTAATTGTGCTGTGGAGGGCTAGTTAACTCCACTGGCAGGTGGTTCTGAAAAACACCAACAGCGAAGGTTAGGTTCCTGCTCGGGCTGGGGGGCTGCCTCTTCACCCTGCCCCTGAGAGTGGAAGGAAATGGCAAACCACCATTGCCAAAAAACTACCATAAACTAAGCAGCTCAGCAGGAAGCATTGGCTGACAATGAGCTGAGGAACTGCCTCCAGGCAGAGTACAGATAACATCACTGCATAATTAGGCTGTAACTGACTTGTGAGAATTTCCTTTTAATCAAGATTTCTACTTCAATGGAAAATAAAATGCCTGCTCATTCTGAAATTTGGAAGGAAGACATGTTCCACTGCTGTGGATACAAAAAAAGCAGTCTGTGCTATATTGGAACAAACTTGCATTCGTAGATTGGACAAAATCAAAATTGCTGCAATTTCTTTCAAGATTTCTTTTAGCTGATTAGCTTTAAATGCCACAGTTGGTATACGTTCAATGTGACAATAACCCTCATGGAATATATCTGCAATGGTGACTATTACCAGGATGTGGAAATGCCAACATTGGACTCGGGTAAACACAGTAAGGAGTCTAACAACACCAGGTTAAAGTCCAACAGGTTTATTTGGTAGCAAACGTCACTAGCTTTCGGAGCGCTGCTATTACCAGCACAGCTGACATTCTAAAGCCCCTCACCAGGTCATGTGAGATTGTGCCAGTTGCCTTTCACCTCTCCTGTAGAAGTCACAAGTCACCATCCTGAAATTCCCTTGGTACAAAGGAAGCATATTCAATTAAACATCTTACCAAGCAACACAACACATTGAAAGTCCTGGAAGGACATTCTGCTTTGTCCACCTGCTCCTGGGGCTGGGAAGCTTGTGCTGACATCTCAATCGCATTTTGCCCAGCCACCATCAGCTGACCCAAGATGGTGGCGAGCTGATTGACTCTGGCCTCTTTCATTCATGATGTGGAGATGCCGGCGTTGGACTGGGGTAAACACAGTAAGAAGTCTAACAACACCAGGTTAAAGTCCAACAGGTTTATTTGGTAGCAAAAGCCACTAGCTTTCGGAACAGGCTGTTCCTTCGTCCTTCCTTGACGAAGGAATAGCCTGTTCCGAAAGCTAGTGACTTTTACTACCAAATAAACCTGTTGGACTTTAACCTGGTGTTGTTAGACTTCTTACTCCTTCATTCAAGCAGGCTTTCTCTTTGCGAGAGGAGAAATAGGTGTTTAGAAAGCCCCATGTTTTCATTTTGGTTTTCAAAGACTACTTGCAAATGAAAATCAAGATATCCATAGAACATTTACTGGGACTGGCATAGCAGGTATGGGATGGTGGATCCGGCAGCCCAGGGGAAGGGGTAGTCTCGCAGGCCAGAGGATGTATGTTGGCTGGTAAGCCCAGGTGTTTGGGGTGTCCGGAAAATCTGGCTATATTTGTGTCCACCAATGCCATCTTCCCTGTCATCAGCTCCACGGGAGACATTGTCGCCACTGTTGTTTGTCTCAAATGTTGTGTCGATAACCCTTAGCATCTCTCACACTGCGACCTAACCCTTGACCTGGAGGCAGTCAGTTTCAGGGAGTCAACCAGCAAGTGTCCTAAAACAAGTCAGGAAGCGTAAAGGAGAACATGCTGCTGTCTACATCAATGGGGACGAAGTAGAAATCGTCAAGAGCTTCAAGTTTTTAGGTTTCCAAATCACTAACAACCTGTCCTGGTCCCCCCATGCTGACACTATAGTTAAGAAAGCTCACCAATGCCTCTACTTTCTCAGAAGACGCAGGATATTTGGCATGTCAGCTACGACTCTCACCAACTTTTATAGATGCACCATAGAAAGTATTCTTTCTGGTTATATCACAACTTGGTATGGCTCCTGCTCTGCCCAAGACCACAAGAAACTGCAAAAGGTCATGAACGAAGTCCAGCCCATCACTCAAACCAGCCTCCCATCCATTGACACCATCTACACTTCCCGCTGCCTCAGAAAAGCAGCCAGCATAATCAAGGACCCCATGCACCCGGACATAATCCCTTCCACCTTCTTCCATTGGGAAAAAGATACAGAAGTCTGAGGACACATACCAACCGACTCAAGAACTGCTTTTGAATGGACCTACCTCGCATTAAGTTGATCTTTCTCGACACTCTAGCTATGACTGTAACACAACATTCTGCACTTTCTCATTTCCTTCTCTATGTATGCTATGTTTTGCCTGTTTAAAGCGCAAGAAACAATACTTTTCACTGTATACCAATACATGTGACAATAATAAATCAAATCAATACAGCTAAAGGCAGATGTCCCAGTTAAGATACATTAAAAGAAAAATAGGCCTCAAATTAGACAAATTGCTGTGGGGAACCGTCTTTGAGGGCCACTGGGACAATGGTACCCCTCTGGTGCAGAGTTCTATTTAGAGTGATTGAAAATCAGAATTTCTGCTTCAAAGGTGAAACTTTCTATTCAGAGATACAATGGAAAGGAATTACCTTACTCAAAGGTAAGATTGAAACCCTGCGAGGTGGGCCATTGTTGAAGCCATCTATGTGGGAGCAACATTTGGAAAGAATTACAAGGAGAGATCTTCAAATACGGAGATTGGAAACACTTGTGAGAAAGAGATAATGTTTCAGTGGCATTGGTTGGATGACAATGTAACTAGTATATAGATGGGGTCTTGAGAAATCCACGGAATCTGTTTTGGTCACACCTGTCATTTATTGCGTTGTGTGGTGGGTCCGACAAATCTTTGCCTGTTAATTCACAAGTACTTCATACTTACCTTAAATGTCGGATTATAAGATAGATATTGTAAAATATTTTATCCTTCTGAACTTATACAATTAATCTTATTTTTTGTTTGTCCAAAACCCATGGAACATTGTGACCTTACTCACTTAGTAAGCACCCTGAATCTCACACTTTGAACAAAATGATTTTCGTCCCGAACCAGATAAACACCCCCCCTCCCCCACTCCCTCCCCAAACCCCCCCCCCCCCCCCCCCCCCAAACCTCCCCATCACCTCAGGTCGGACCAAGGATCGTAACACAAGCAGAATTCAACAGCCAGCACAAGGGCAAGGGTATACAAATTCTGTCTAATCCGATAACACATTAGAATGAGGAATTCTAGTTTGATGTGATGCAAAGAAACAGGATCATTCAGCGAATGGGAACAGCGTTTGCAGACTTCAGCAAGTCAACTTTCCCAGTAAATCACAGCGGACAAAATCGAACACCAGGTGATTTTTTGGTTGGATTTCCCAATTGTTCTGGATAGTCCTGGAGTGTGTCGGTCAGTGGCTGGTTAGATGCAGCTTCCAAGTGATTTTAACTGGTTTCTCCTCTCGAACAGTTGGTGTGGCGTTCAGAATCTGTGATTTGGTACAAAAATAGAATCAATGCAAGATTTTTAAAAAAGGGTTTAGCTTATGTAAAGAATTAAACAGCTCCATTGTCATTTAAATATTGCTGTTTGTACACCGTTACCCAGTCCCTCACAGCTGTGCATGTTTTTGCCGATTAGTTTCTGTTTTAACATGGGTAATTAATGGAAGGTGCCTTGCTGAAGATGATCAGGACTATTTCTGTCATCACCTTTCTCTTCGTGTGTTCTGTTTCTCTCATCCTGTATTAGAACAGGATAATTGGCAGAGTCATTTTACTGCTGTCTCAGTTTTGTCAATATCACAGACTAATATCTGTATTCTACCAACATTGCTGTGGGTACCACTGGCTAGGACGAGCATGACCTGCCGAAATGGCAGTCCTGATAAAGGGAAACTTTTAAATGGAAATAACCTAAAAAGGGGATTTGAAGATTTCCAATGATGTGGCTGTGACTATTTCCTTTGGGAGCTTGTATCGACCAAGGTTCCCACTCCTGATTGATTTTCCAGTGACCACACCCCTGCCACATGCTCAGGCTAAACGAAGCCATATGAAACCTTAGCCTCTGACTGGCTTAGAGCTGAGTTTGCCCAAGGCTCTGAAATAAAAACAAAATACTGCGGATGTTGGAAATCTAAAAAACCCCCAGAAAACGCTGGGTTAACTCAGCAGGTCTGGCAACATCTGTGGAGAGAAAAACGGTGTTACCATTTTGAATCTGTATGACTATAATTCCGGCATTTTCTGTTTTTATAACAATGCTCTGAGTTTCTTTTGACTCTCTGCTATTAGAGCCACAGTAAGGTCAATGTAAGTGCGGTGGAAATCTTATTTACCGACCTAATGGGTCTTCCACAAACTTCTGGGAATGATAGAGGTGCAATGGCACCTTTGGTACATTGGCCTTTATAAATCAGAGTATCGAGTATAAAAGTTGGAGTGTTATGGTAAGGTTATATAAGGCATTGGTGAGGCCGAATTTGGAGTATTGTGTACAGTTTTGGTCACCTAGTTACAGGAAGGATGTAAATAAGATTGAAAGAGTGCAGAGAAGGTTCACAAGGATGTTGCCGGGACTTGAGAAGCTGAGTTACAGAGAGAGATTGAATAGGTTGGGACTTTATTCCCTGGAGCGTAGAAGATTGAGGGGAGATTTGATAGAGGTGTATAAGATTTTGATGGGTATAGATAGTGAATGCAAGCAGGCTTTTTCCGCCGAGGCTCGGGGAGAAAAAAACCAGAGGGCATGGGTTAAGGGTGAAAGGAGAAAAGTTTAAAGGGAATATTAGCGGGGGCTTCTTCACGCAGAGAGTGTGGAATGAGCTGCCAGATAAAGTGGTAAATGCGGGGTCACTTTTAACATTTAAGAAAAACTTGGACGGGTTCATGGATGAGAGGGGTGTGGAGGGATATGGCCCAAGTGCAGGTCAGTGGGACTCAGCATAAAATGGTTCGGCATATTCAAGAAGGGCCAAAAGGCCTGTTTCTGAGCTGTAATTTTCTATGGTTCTATGGTTCTATGGCAGCAAGTCTGAGGAAATTCAAGGCACAATTCTCTGCCAACTTGATTAAAACATCTCCAAACTATTTTTTGTTGTTAGTCATCATTCCAGCCTTTCCCACTGTGACTGGAATTTGTTTCTTTATCGACTCTTATTTTCTTTTTCCCAATCCGAAACAAATGTAGTGATGTTCTTCTGTATTAAATGTCATATAAAAACAAACTGTTCTTGTGCACAGACATAGGGATGGAATTTAATTCAGGCAACAGGGTCCTCAGCTGAGAATTGGAGAGAGCCCCATGTCGCCTCCTTTTTAAGGAAGGCCCACCAGATTAAGTTCCAGTCAAGAAATCCCGCCCTCCGGAGAGCTACTGGCCAGTGGCAGGCAGCTTCTCTTTGCTATCAATGACCTGTGGGGGGAGACCCTCAGAGGTCTCTTCAATTGGTTAGCTGCTTTGCCAAAGCTGAAGGCAAGTAAAAGGAGTGATGGCACAGGTCACCCTAGCATTACTTACTGGCAACTAAAGTGGAGGTGGTTCTACATGGGGTGCTCGCAAACAGACATGGGTCCCAATAGGAAGGCACAGAACATATCTTGAGCAGCCAGACTTACCTAGCATCTGTCTTTGGGAAATTCAGTTGTGTCCGTATTGGGGGATAAAAATTAAAAATCAAGAACAAATGTCAAAATAGGTTTACACAGCTGAAATACATCCTGAAAAAGGAACATGGACAGTAGCTTAAACAATCTGCCTTACTATTCTGTATCTTTTAATTGAACTCTAACTGAACTTGTCAGCAACTAGACTGAATGCATGACAGATTTCTCTGGGTGTTTGTTGAACTTGGAGCCCTGCGTGCTGAAACTTGAAGACTGTTTATAGGATGACACATTTTATTACAAAAAAGAAGGATCCATTTCCATAACCGTGAGCTTCCATTCTCCATTTCAGATCCAATCACGATATGTAGTGGGTTCCAAACAGACAGAAATCAGGCAGAATTTGTTCCACTTAATTCAGTATTCCATTACCTTTTAATGTTCCATCACATTCCCATCAATTTCGGGGAGCAGCAGAGCTCAGGATAGCGAGTATCCCGAGTAGAGGAGAAGGTAAAGATATGAGAAATCTTAGAACCAAAATAATAATAATTATGGTATTTTATTCAAGAGGCATGTTGACAGTTCGAAGATTGGATTCTGGTGCAGTCTACATTAGAAAATTCATATAAGCTAAAAATCAGGTTAAAAACATACAAACATGTAACAAGCAAGTATTAACAACAATAAACAAACAAATTGAGCAAGATATGAAAAGGGCAATGTTGAATTAAAATTACAGACCAATATTCGACAAATATGAACTCTCCTTGCTTGTAGAGTTTTGGGCTTTGTGATATTGTACAACTATTACTGACACTCCAGGACAAATCTCAGTGATGCTTCTGTGTTCTTTTGATCTGAGTAGTTTGCACATGTTTGAGACCAGGCACAGTGTGTTCAACCAAAAAGTGGGTATAGGTCAGTGCACATCAACAACAGGTCATAGAAATCATAGAAACCCTACAGTGCAGAAGGAGGCCATTTGGCCCATCGAGTCTGCACCGACCACAATCCCACCCAGGCCCTACCCCCACATATTTTACCTGCTAATCCCTCTAACCTCCGCATCTCAGGGGCAATTTTTAACCTGGCCAATCAACCTAACCTGCACATCTTTGGACTGTGGGAGGAAACCGGAGCACCCGGAGGAAACCCACGCAGACACGAGGAGAATGAGCAAACTCCACACAGACAGTGACCCGAGCCGGGAATCGAACCCGGGACCCTGGAGCTGTGAAGCAGCAGTGCTAACCACTGTGCTACCATGCCGACAGAAAGTCTAATGGATGATGGATCTGAGAATCAACATCCGTTTATTTGTTTTTGTAGCATACTGTCCATATGGCTATCTCACTTCACGTTAACTTGAATGAGTATGCCTAAATTTTCAAGGCTTGTACCTCTGCCAGAGTGTAATTGCGTACCTTTACATCACAGGGCATGTGCTTATGTCTATTGAAGTCTCCTATAGGGTCTTAGCTTTAGTTACATTTAAGGTTTCCTGAACCTCACTGACTGAGAGGCACGGTGGCACAGTGGTTAGCACTGCTGCCTCACAGCACCTTCCAGCCTTTGGTGACTGTCTGTGTGGAGTTTGCACGTTCTCCCTGTTCCTGCGTGGGTTACTTCCGAGTGCTCCAGTTTCATCCCACAGTCCAAAGGATGTGCAGGTTAGGTTGATTGGCAATGCTAAAATTGTGCCTTAGTGTCAGGAGGATTAACAGGGTCAATACATGGGGTTATGGGGTTAGGGCCAGGGTGGGATTGTTGTTGGTGCAGGCACAATGGGCTGAATGGCCTCTTCCTGCACTGTAGGGATTCTATGACTGCATCCTGTGACCAAGAATCTGCATCATCCATATCGTATCTTCCAGGTGCTCCCAGCATTTGACATCAAAAGTAGAGACAACATTATTAATGAAGATTAGTAAAACATTCGCTCTGGCTGACTGCTCTTAGGCACAACCACTGTGAATTGAACACTTTTGGATAAACAGCTACCTGATTGAGTGCAATCATTGGTGAAGCATCTCAAGTTTGTTTAACTTTATCAATTTCTTAACTATAACTGTATGATTAACCCTGTCAAAAGCCTTTGAAAAATCCATTATAGTAATTGAGCTCATTCCCAGTTTATCACCATTTTTACAAAGGATATTCAAAACACAGACCAGATGGTGAGTTGTTGATCCTCCAGTCAGGCTACCAAACTGATAATTGTCAAGCAGAGAATCAATGCCTGGTAGTGATCAGTGAATCATAAGCTACTCCACAATCCATAAGAGTGTCTGGGGAATGGGATATAGTTTGTCCAGTATTACTGACTATTGCTGGGTAACAATTGTTTCCATTGATGTGGAACCATCCCCTTGACAAGGGAAGCATTCAAGACAAATGGTACATTAAACTCCTAGGCTTGACTGAACTCTCCCGGGACTAGCTGATTTTCCAGGTTTAACTCTCGAGGGCTAAAAATATTTATGCCCTTGTGGAAGGGTGTCCTGATATGGCATAGAACATAGAACATAGAACATTACAGCGCAGAACAGGCCCTTCGGCCCACGATGTTGCACCGACCAGTTAAGAAAAAAAAAAAAACTGTGACCCTCCAACCTAAACCAATTTCTTTTCGTCCATGAACCTATCTACGGATCTCTTAAACGCCCCCAAACTAGGCGCATTTACAACTGATGCTGGCAGGGCATTCCAATCCCTCACCACCCTCTGGGTAAAGAACCTACCCCTGACATCGGTTCTATAACTACCCCCCCTCAATTTAAAGCCATGCCCCCTCGTGCTGGATTTCTCCATCAGAGGAAAAAGGCTATCACTATCCACCCTATCTAAACCTCTAATCATCTTATATGTTTCAATAAGATCCCCTCTTAGCCGCCGCCTTTCCAGCGAAAACAATCCCAAATCCCTCAGCCTCTCCTCATAGGATCTCCCCTCCATACCAGGCAACATCCTGGTAAACCTCCTCTGCACCCTCTCCAAAGCCTCCACATCCTTCCTGTAATGTGGGGACCAGAACTGCACACAGTACTCCAAGTGCGGCCGCACCAGAGTTGTGTACAGTTGCAACATAACGCTACGACTCCTAAATTCAATCCCCCTACCAATAAACGCCAAGACACCATATGCCTTCTTAACAACCTTATCTACTTGATTCCCAACTTTCAGGGATCTATGCACACATACACCTAGATCCCTCTGCTCCTCCACACTATTCAAAGTCCTCCCGTTAGCCCTATACTCAACACATCTGTTATTCCTACCAAAGTGAATTACCTCACACTTCTCCGCATTAAACTCCATCCGCCACCTCTCGGCCCAACTTTGCAACCTGTCTAAGTCTTCCTGCAAACTACGACACCCTTCCTCACTGTCTACCACACCACCGACTTTGGTGTCATCAGCAAATTTGCTAATCCACCCAACTATACCCTCATCCAGATCATTAATAAATATTACAAACAGCAGTGGCCCCAAAACAGATCCCTGAGGTACACCACTTGTAACCGCACTCCATGATGAATATTTACTATCAACCACCACCCTCTGTTTCCTATCCGCTAGCCAATTCCTGATCCAATTTCCTAGATCACCCCCAATCCCATACATCTGCATTTTCTGCAGAAGCCTACCATGGTGAACCTTATCAAACGCCTTACTAAAATCCATATATACCACGTCCACTGCCTTGCCCCCATCCACCTCCTTGGTCACTTTCTCAAAAAACTCAATAAGGTTAGTAAGGCACGACCTACCTGCCACAAAACCATGCTGACTATCACCTATCAATTCATTACTCTCCAAATAACTATAAATCCTATCCCTTATAATTTTTTCCAACATCTTGCCGACAACAGAAGTGAGACTCACCGGTCTATAATTCCCGGGGAAGTCTCTGTTCCCCTTCTTAAACAATGGGACAACATTCGCTAACCTCCAATCTTCTGGTACTATACCAGAGGCCAACGACGACCTGAAGATCAGAGCCAGAGGCTCTGCAATCACTTCTCTTGCCTCCCAGAGAATCCTTGGATAAATCCCATCCGGACCAGGGGATTTATCTATTTTCAGACCCTCCAGAATATCCTGCACATCCTCCTTATCAACTGTAATACTGTCTATTCTACTCCCCTGCAACCCAGTGTCCTCCTCAGCTATATTCATGTCCCCTTGCGTGAACACCGAAGAGAAATATTGGTTCAATGCTTCACCAATCTCCTCCGGTTCCACACATAACTTCCCTCTGCCATCTATAACTGGCCCTAAACTTGCCCTAACCAACCTTCTGTTCTTGACATACCTATAGAACGCCTTAGGATTCTCTTTAACCCTATCCGCCAAAGTCTTCTCATGTCCCCTTTTAGCCCTTCTAAGCTCGCTCTTCAACTCCCTCTTAGCCAATCTAAAGCTTTCTAGTGCACTACCCGAGTGCTCACGTCTCATCCGAACATAAGCCTCCTTTTTCTTTTTAACCAACAAAGAAACTTTTTTGGTGCACCACGGTTCCCTAGCCCTACCAATTCCTCCTTGCCTGACAGGGACATACCTATCACAGACTCGCAGTAGCTGCTCCTTGAAAAAACTCCACATGTCGGACGTTCCCAGTCCCTGTAATCTCCTAGTCCAACCTATGTTTCCTAATTCTCTCCTAATAGCCTCATAATTACCCTTCCCCCAGCTAAAACCACTGGCCCGAGGTTCATGCCTATCCCTTTCCATCACTAAGGTGAACGTAACCGAATTGTGGTCACTATCACCAAAATGCACACCAACTTCCAAGTCTAGCACCTGGTCTGGCTCATTTCCCAGCACCAGATCCAATATAGCCTCACCTCTAGTTGGCCTGTCTACATACTGAGTCAAAAAACCTTCCTGCACGCTTTGAACAAAAACTGACCCCTCTAACGAGCTAGAGCTATAACAATTCCAGTCAATATTAGTCAAGTTAAAATCCCCCATAACAATTGCCCTATTACTTTCACTCCTAAGCAGGATTGACTCCGCAATCCTTTCCTCAACCTCTCTAGAACTTTTAGGAGGTCTATAAAAGACTCCCAACAGGGTGACCTCTCCTCTCCTATTTCTAATCTCCGCCCATACTACCTCAACAGATAAGTCCTCATCAAACCTCCTCTCTGACACTGTGATACAATCTCTGACCAATAATGCTACCCCTCCCCCTCTTCTACCTCCTTCCCTACTTCGACTAAAACATTTGAACCCAGGTGAAATTGTTTCAGGAGTTGAGCCTGTCCATATATTTTACCGTGTGATGACATTATGTATCATTCTTTTAATGGAGCTCTCAACGTTTCCACATTTTACAAGTGGCAAATGTGTTGGTTCTTATGCCGACTTTGATTTCCTGAGGGAGCTGAAGAAGTAAAGCTTGGAAAAAGAAAATTGGAAAATCTCTCCCTGATCTGAGAGACAGTTGAGCAAAAACTCTGGAGTATCAAAGCAATCTCACAGCTACCATTATTCGATGGGTCCACAGATGTTTCCAGCAAGAATGGAATAATAAGCCTCAGAAACAGATGATTAGAAAAAACCTTCTTATAACCTTGAATCTCAGCTTAAAGAGTCCATTAGTATAGTTTATGGCAATGCTCTGCTGATATTCCCATGATGTTCTATTTCACATACATTCCCCAGCAAAAAAATCTCTTCAAATCTTCAGTCTTTCTTGAGGATTGTTGTTCTTTTACATGTATGGTTGTTTTGGGATCGCAGTAGAAGTGAATATCAGCCTCTAATGTCTACTAAAATATCTCATGCTATAGATAAACGTACATATCAATACCTCACAGTTTTCCCTTCTACAATGAAGCAAGCTTCATTTTGTGACTTTCTTCATTGTTTGAAAGCCCCAAATAATCTTTTTCACCTTTTCCCAAATACATTCCAACATGACTGGTTTCATTTTGAAACCAGCTACCTAATATTGGACACCATTTCCAGAAATGAACTCAATATAATTCATGCAGTATGAAAACAATTCATTTTCATGTAAATAAATTGTGTTTGGGTAATAAGTGAAGCGTGACTGATTTTACATCCTTTGTGCTCTTTGCATGAACTACAACTCCCTATTAAAAAGCAGCTTTAATATCACATCTGAATGATGTGAGGGACATGGAGTGGAGCTTTGTGAAGATTAGAATGTGAGTGGTAGATGAGATACGAATGACTTGGAGTTTATGCAGGATGGAGTTGGTGAGCCCAGAAACAACCACACTGAAAAAGAGTTGGGGCAGGACTTTTCTGTGGCTTTGGGATCAAACTGGATACCGAGCCCATGGAAGCCAAATGGGACAGCTAGTTTCCTGGAGGCAGTCTCTTGGATGTCCCTTTTAGCTTATCACCTTATCAAAGAGAATGGTGGGAGGCTTCCAATATTGCTGCACTAATCAGAGGCATGGCAGCTTTTGAGAGTCGGCAGACCTTCTGGGAGAGGTGGGCACGGTTAAGGCAGGTCAGAGATCATGAGGATGCCTCAGAAGAGGGTTGAGTTTAAAATAAAATCCCAGAGGGGTCATACAATCAGGTTCCTTGGAATGGAGGGCAAAACCGTTGGGAAGCCACCTCTATTAAGTTCGCAGATTGCCCACTTGACTGAAGCCACTCCGCCATTAGCAAAGTGTTGGCAGGCTCTCTAAATCGCCTCTAATAATCATGTGAATTGGCTAGCCACCTCTGTTAGGAAGCAGCTGATCTGTCTGCCTGCCTGGTACTGGAGACAGACTTTACCCAATGGCAGGAATGCATCACAAAGCCATCCTGATATGGCTCCCTGCTGTTTTTCCAGCCTCCACCCCTCCAAGTCCAGCACCCTGAGGCCAGGAAAATCCTGCCCTTGAGATCTAGAATTCACAAAGGCACAATTGAAATGTATGTTGGGGACATAAATAGGCGGAATCATGTCGAACTGGTTTCCATCTCATTCCGTGTTATCGAATAGAAAGATCTAGGGATGCAGGTACATAGTTCCTTGAAAGTAGCATCACAGGTAGACAGGTTGGTGAGAAAGGTGTTTGGCACACTTGCCTTCATCGGTCAGAGCACTGAGTACAGGAGTTGGGAGGTTATGTTACAACTGTACAAGACATTGGTAAGGCCACATTTGGAGTACTGCGTACAATTCTGGTCTCCCTGCTATAGGAAGGATGTTATTAAACTGGAAAGGGTGCAAAAAAAGATTTACAAGGATGTTACTAGGACTGGAAGGTTTGACTTATAAGGGGAGGCTGGACAGGCAGGCACACTTTTCCCTGGAGCGTAGGAGGATGAGGGGTGACCTTATAGAGGTTTATAAAATCATGAGGGGCATAGATAAGGTGAATAGCTACGGTCTTTTCCCCTGGGTAGGGGAGTCCAAAACTAGAGGGCATAGGTTTGAGGTGAGACGGGAGAGATTTAAAAGGGACCTGAGGGGCAACTTTCCACACAGGGTGGTGTGTATATGGAATGAGCTGCCAGAGGGGGTGGTAGAGGTACAATTACAACATTTAAAAGACATTTGGACAGGTACATGGATGGGAAAGGTTCAGAGCAAATGTAGGTAAATGGGACTAGTTTAGTTTAGGAAACCTGGTTGGCATGGTTGGGTTTCTGTGCTATATATCTGTATGACTCAGTGGCCTTTTATGGACCAATATACCTTGAGGTCAATCAATATTGTCTCTCCACTGGAAGTATTTCTGGCACCGATCAATCTTCTCTAAGCTGATGAGGTCAAAAGAATGAAGGATTTACATTTCTGAGATTTTGCCACTTTCATCATGTTAGATTATTTTGACTCGCGTATTGTAGATCACTTTCGTCCCAGCTCTGCGGACACTAAGGACTGTCTGTTCAGACCTGAAAATTTAGACAAACTTTCAGTACTGTTCCTGAGCTAATGAAAACTGTCTGCTCATAACTTACAACTCTCATTGGCAGCCACTGCCTGATCTGCAATGAGAATCACACCATCAGAAATCATTTGAAGTTTGACATCCAAAGTAAATTTATTGAACAAAAGACAATCAAATACAGGTGGCATTTAATGCAAGCCAGAAAGTCGGCTGCAGCCTGCTTCCTTCTGGGAAGGAAGGCCCGTTGATACATAGTGCCCCTTAACTGGCCAGTGACAGGCCTTCCTCAGGATTCAGGGGCAGAATTCCTGCCCCTGAAAGCTGCCAGCCAATCAGAAGCTGGCAGCTGTCCATTGTAGGTACGGTGGCTGTCAGTGCTCCCAGGGAGAGGCCGAGGTTCACCGAGGGGACCGGCAGATCCCGGGTGATTGAAGGCAGGATTAGGGTTGTGGGGTAGGGATCATGAGAGAGAGTGGGGTGGGGCTCGGCAGCTAGGACAGGAGGATAGTGTTCAGTGGGCCCCACTGTGGGATACACGCATCCCCTCAATCAGGCCTGGAATATTTTTGAATGCTGAATCTCCCACCTCCCCCGGGAACCTGCAAGCAAACATGTTGGGACTGTCCCTCCTGTCTCTGGTTGAAGACTAGTGGTGGAGGGATGAGGTCCTTAAGTGGGCAAATAATGCCCCAGTTAAGGACCTCAATTGGCTTTCCACGAATCTTACATCCCCAGATTTAATTGGGGTGGAGACAGGAAGGTGGCCACTTGACATCCTCCCACATAATTAAATGCCCCCCCCCCTCACTTACAATCCTGCCTCAAAGGTGGGCATTAAACTCCATTCTAAGTCACAATCATACAATAGAAATGTACTTAAAGCCGAATATCTGGTATCCCACCCTTCTTGCATATGCTTTTTAAATTTGCAAGGCCAGCATTCATGCCCATGGGGAGTTGGTGATGAGCTACCTTCTTCTACAGCAGCAGTTCATGTTGTGTAGCTGCACCTACTGTGCTACTGATTGAAGATTGGTGTAACTTGTTGGTTTGCGAGGCTATTTCAACTGGCGGTAGAGTCAACCACAGTAGATTCATATAGGCCAGGCCAGGAAAGGATGGCAGTTTCTTCTCTGAAGATCATACGTGAACCAGGTGGCTTTTGCAATCATGATCATTATTAATTGGACAAACATTTTATTCCAGATTTATTATTAATTGAACTTAAATTCCCCCAGCTGCCATGGTGGGATTTGAACCCATATCTCCAGAGCATTAATCCAAGCTTCTGAATTACTCATCTAGAACATTAACATTCATTTGCTGAAATGATAGGAGAATCTGTCACCAACATTGCCAGTAGGCTAAAGTTCTTCACAAAATAAAAATGATGGCAGTTATAAGAAATAAACTCGCTATTTGCAAATAACTTGCAAAAAGTGCAGTGAATCTTTTTATTTGCTCCATCACTGTGGGAGTCTGACATTAATCCGAACTGCGGGAGCTCTGCTTTTCAAAGCAAGCTGCCAGCAGAACCCCTGCCGCATCTACACACTGTGTACCTGACTGACTTGTTGTGCTGGGTAGCTTTAAATAAACGGCCCAGTAACAGCATGACGTGCAATGTGTTAGCAGAGTTTGAAAAAGGGGGCAAACATAAAACTGTTAGAGAACAACTCTGGAGCAAAATAATTTCATTTTTATATCTTACCTACAGAGAGATGCTAAGATAACACCTGCCTTTTTTACTACTTTAGCTAAGCCCCTCTCCTCTGCCTCCTGCACCCTCACCCCCAACAATTCCAGCAGGAACCTATGGCCTTGTTTGAGCCAATAAGATTGAGCTGCCTCTCCCTTTCCATAACCTCCGGCCAAACATTCTCTAACGTTCTCCACATGCCCAAGTTTCTGACCTCACACTTTCCTCCTGTTTTTTCCTATCGCCCTCTCCGAGCTTATCTTGCCCATGAAGCTCATCTCCCTCTCTCAATCCATTTGCTCTAAACTGCAAACCACTCCGCTTCCCTTCCTGCTTTCCACCTTAACTGATATTGTCAATAATGCTTTCTATTCAGGTAGTCTCCCATCTCCTTCAAGTCGACCGTCATTAGCCCTCTCTGCAAAAAAACCCATTTTGTCTTTGCAAGCAAGAGTCCCATCTCTCCAAAAGTCCTTAAACGTGTTAGAATCCCAATAGATAGGGTGTCCAGGCTTATGAATGGGGGATGGAAGCAGACAGGAAAGTGGATCTGAGGCTACAGTCAGATCAGTCATGCTCTTATTGAAATGTGGAGCAGGCTCGAAGGGCCAAATGGCCTACTCCTGCTCCAAAGTTCCTATTTTCCTCAACGTCACCCAAATCCAAGCCTGGCTTTCCTGGGATTCATAGAATTACATGGCATAGGATGTACAGCACAGAAATAGGCCATTTGGCCCAACCAGTCCATCCTGGCATTTATGCTCCACTTTAACATACTCTTGTCATCCCCCATTCCCTTCTCCTTTATATCCTTGTCAAGCTGCCCCTTAAATCCATCTGTAAGATTCACTTCAACCACTCCTGGCAGTGCCGAGTTTCACATTCTCATCACACTTTGGGTGAAAAAGTTACTTCTGAATTCCCTATTGGATTTCTTGGTGGCCAATTTATAAACTGATGGCCTTTGTTTTGCTGCTCCCCAGAAGTGAAAGCATTCACTCTGGGTGAAATCTTACCAAAAAATAGCAGAGTGTTGGTTCCGGTACAAAAAAATGGAGTGATTTCTGCTGATGGAGCCGGCGTGTTTTGGATTGAATCTTATGCCTCATTGGTAATAATTTTTATGCCCACGAGAATCTGGCCACACCTGCATGATTCTTGGAGGCATAAGAGTAAAAGGACATAGCCTTGTGACAACACATGGAGCAAGCTCTTGCTCTGGTCATAGAGCAGTTAAATGCTGAGGAACAAAGAAGAACAAAGAAAATTATAGCACAGGAACAGGCCCTTCGGCTCTCCAAGCCTGCACCGACCATGCTGCCTGACTGAACTAAAACCCCCTACCCTTCCGGGGACCATATCCCTCTGTTCCCATCCTATTCATGTATTTGTCCAGGCGCCCCTTAAAACTCGCTATTGTATCTAAAGAAAAAAGAAAGGAAGTGGAAGACCTCCCTGTTGTTGGATTCACTAACTGTTTGCCGGGTGCCTTGATGGCCACATGGTTACGATTGGTAATGCCCTGCTCCATGGGGGATCCAGCTGTGGAGGTGAAACCCACTCCTCTCTGGTGCCTGCAATGTCCCATCTGCCTGCAATTGAATGTATTGCCCAGCTTTTGCTAAAACGACATCAGTGACCTGCAAGGTGTAGCAGTGCGCAGCCATCGCTGAGACATCACCAAGTTCCATAGCTGATCCTCAGAGAGCCAGAGGCTGTCAGATCACAGTGCCTTTGAGAGATACTGGCAGGGCATGGCAAATGGTGCTGCATGCTGCAAGTTCTTTTCATGACAAGGGCACAAATCTCCATGACCATCCGCCTGGAGTCAAATTCTCCTGTGACAACTTGTGTCAGAGGACACTCTCAAAGTGGCTCCTTATCTGGCAGATTCTATTCTGGGGGCATTACCTCCGTGGCCTTCCTGCCTCTCTTCTCTCTCCGCTGCCCTCCTGAAGCCTGGACTCTGTCCTTCCTGTGGAGGATGCTGCACCTCCTCACTACTACACCTGAAATCTGAGCATCATGCTGCCATTGCTGGCTGCTGCCTTCCTTTTGCTCATGTGGCTTCCAAATAATGTCTAGAAGCCTTGGTCCCTCTTTGTATGCCTCACAATGCCACGAGGGTGACAGACCCCTTCCTTACTCAAGCATGTAGTCAACATTCTCTCACAACCTGTGTATAGCCATGGCGCCTGTGTATCAATGAGTACAGGAATGAGACAGAGAATCTTGTGAACTGGTACGATGACAATAATCTCTCCCTCAATATCAACAAAATGAAGGAGATTGTCATCGACTTCAGGAAGCGTAGTGGAGGACATGCTCTTGTTTATATCTGTAAGGATGAAGTGGAAATGGTCGAGCACTTCAAATTTTTAGGTGTCCAGATCACCAACAATCTGTCCTGGTCCCTCCATGCTGATACTAGAGTTAAGAAAGCCCACCAATGCCTCTACTTTCTCAGGAGGTTAAGGAAATTCGGCATGTCTGCTATGACTCTCACCAACTTTTACAAATGCACCATAGAAAACATCCTTTCCAGATGTATCACAGCTTGTTTTGGCTCCTGCTCTGACCAAGACTGCAAGAAACTACAAAGGGCTATGAACATAGCACAATCCATCATGCAAACCAGCCTCCAATCCATTGACTCTGTCTACACTTCCCGCTTCCTCAGCAAAGCAACCAGCATAATTAAGGACCCCACGCACCCCGGACATTCTCTCTTCCACCTTTTTCCATCGAAAAAAGATACAAAAGTCTGAGGTCACGTACCAACTGACTCAAGAACAGCTTCTTCCCTGCTGCTGTCAGACTTTTGATATTTAATTTAATGTAAGCAGATTCTATAACAAGTTCAAGAGGCATCTGGATAGGTACATGAATAGGCAGAGAGTAGAGGGATATGCACCACACAGAGGCAAGAAAATATTAGATTAGAGAGGCATCTGTGTCGGCACAGACTTGGTGGGCCAAAGGGCCTGTTCCTGTGCTGCACTGTTCTTTGTTCTAATATTAAACTGATCTTTCTTTACACCTCTATCTGTAACTGCAACACTATATTCTGCACTCTCTTCTTTCCTTCTCTCCTATGTACGGAATGCTTTGTCTGTACAGTGCGCAAGAAACAATACTTTTCACTGCGTCCCGATACACGTGACAATAATAAATCAAATCAAATCAAATGAGTGCCCCTCACACCCACTCTAATTCCCGAAGCTGGTAACAATAACTACCCTCTTATGCTGCTGGCTCCATGCACCTGGCCTGCCCGTGACCCCGATGAGCTTTTTAGCAATCTTAATTGGACTTACTTTCATATTGTAGGAGCAGCTCCCCCCCCCCCTCCCCCCCTCCCCAGTGTAACTCACCAGGGGCAGGAATGGGTGCCAGTCCTCGGTGCTGTTGTTTTCACTGCCCGTCTATCTCTGTTCCTGCCCCCTGCTGACAAACCAATTGAAAACTCAATAAAGGTTTGGTATAATTTCTTTACTTTTCAATTCTCTCCCTCTGGAAAGAATCCGCAATCTTTGTTTTGTTCATGGCCTTGTTAACCTGTGAATCTACTTTTAGTGATTTATCTATTTGTATTGCCAGATCCATTTGCTCTACCCCATTTAGATCTTTTTTTCCTGAATAATAGCAACCTCAATTTTCTTGCCAAATCTAAGAGCACGCATTTATTTATGGTGAAATTAATTTGTCAGTTATATGTACGATCTGCAATTTGTTAATACCTCCTCAGAATTTGTTGCAGACCTCTGTTATTGACTATCTTGCTTGAATATCTGTAAAGTTAGAAATTGTAGGGCAGGATTTCCTGGCCACACGTGCCTCAAGACTGAAACTTCCCACCCGAGGTCAATGGACCTTTAAATTGTCTGCCTAGTTTTGTGTCCTGTCCTTACGATTTCTGTGGTGAGCAGGATGGGAAAATTCCACCCTGTGCTTTTGATTCTATTTATGAATCATTCCAATCAGGCTTCTGCCCCTGCCACAACAATGAACCGACTCTTATCAATTTATATCCAATGTGACAAAGGTAAGGTACCCTGGCTCATCAACTTGACCTATCTTCAGCTTTTGACACAGTGAACCACTCTATCATCCTCAAACATCTCACCACTTCTCATCCACATGACTGCTTTCATTCTTATTTATCCAATCATAGCCGGACAATCGCCACCAATGGCTTCCCTTTCCATTCCCACTGATATCCACCCAGTCCTGCCCCCGCGGATGAACCTTTGACCTCCCCCACTATTTCCCATCCTGCTCCTTGGTGAATCATCATAAAACACAGCATGAATGTTCATATGCAGGTTGACAATACCTAACTTTACCTCACCCCCACCTCACCACCGCCTCTCCCAACTTTCCCTCAGCGCCGGGTCTCCCGACTTTACCTCAGCACAGCCTCTCCCGACTTTCCCTCAGCACCGGGTCTCCCGACTTTACCTCAGCACAACCTCTTCCGACTTTTCCTCAGCGCCACCTCTCCCGACTTTCCCTCAGCGCTGCCTCTCCCGACTTTACCTCAGCACCGCCTCTCCCGACTTTCCCTCAGCACCGCCTCTCCCGACTGTACCTCAGCACAGCCTCTCCCAACTTTATCTCAGCACATCCTCTCCCGACTTTCCCTCAGCACCGCCTCTCCCGACTTTCCCTCAGCGCCGCCTCTCCCGACTTTACCTCAGCGCCGCCTCTCCCGACTTTCCCTCAGCACCGCCTCTCCCGACTGTACCTCAGCGCCGCCTCTCCCGACTTTCCCTCAGCGCCGCCTCACTCGACTGTACCTCAGCACAGCCTCTCCCAACTTTATCTCAGCACATCCTCTCCCGACTTTACCTCAGCGCCGCCTCTCCCGACTTTCCCTCAGCGCCGCCTCTCCCGACTTTCCCTCAGCGCC
Organism: Mustelus asterias; assembly: GCF_964213995.1. Taxonomy (NCBI): domain Eukaryota; kingdom Metazoa; phylum Chordata; class Chondrichthyes; order Carcharhiniformes; family Triakidae; genus Mustelus; species Mustelus asterias. The sequence continues at coordinate 34,786,549 of NC_135821.1, forward strand.
GCCTCTCCCGACTTTCCCTCAGCGCCGCCTCTCCCGACTGTACCTCAGCACTGCCTCTCCCAACTTTATCTCAGCACATCCTCTCCCGACTTTCCCTCAGCGCCGCCTCTCCCGACTTTCCCTCAGCGCCGTGTCTCCCAACTTTACCTCAGCCCCACCTCTCCCGACTTCTCCATTGTTTCCAAAGCCAAATTGTCAAACTGCTTGTACCGGATGAGCAGAAATTTCCTCCCTTTGGATGTTGGAAATCTGAAGCCATTGTCTTTTATCCTGCCCCAAACTTTGTTCCCTATCTGACTACATCCCTCTCCCTGCTAACTACCTAAGTCTGAACTGTTCAGTTTTGCTGTCTTACCTGACCTCAAGCTGAACTTCTAACAAATATCTGTGCCATCACTAACATCACTAACATCATCTTAGTACTGCCTTGGGTGCCTCTGTCTCTGCTGTCCCATCCATGCCTTTATCTTTGGGCTTGATTATTCCAATGCACTCTCATATTCTACTCTTCATAAACGTGAGGTCGTACAAAACTCTGCTGCCCATGCCCTACATTGTGCAAAATCCCTTCACCTATCATTCCTGTGTTCACTGACTGACATCATCCCAAGCTGAGAGACACCTTGATTTTAAAATTCTTCCCCTTGTTTTCAGACCTTGTGACTTCTCTATCCCTTATCTCTGCGTATTTTGGGGTTCTCTCTTTCCCTGTGTCTGTCTGTGATTCCCCCAGTCCAAAGATGTGCGGGTTAGGTTGATTGGCCATGCTAAAAAATTGCCCCTTAGCGTCCTGGGATGCGTAGATTAGAGGGATTAGCGGGTAAAATGTGTAGGGATATGGGGGTAGGGCCTGGGTGGGATTGTGGTCGGTGCAGACTCGATGGGCCGAATGGCCTCTTTCTGTACTGTAGGGTTTCTATGATTTCTATGATTTCTCTTTCTCAGATCCTGAAATCTCTCTGTACTTGTGTGCATCTGTAGCTCCCTCTTTTTCACTCTGCACCTGAGATCTTGCTTCTCCCTCTCTCTCTCTATGCTCACCAGTTTTTGTGTGCGTCTCTCTTTTCTCTGTGTTGAGTTTGTGGCTTTGTCCATCTTTGGAATTGAAATTCCAATCTTGCAACATCAGTGGTACAGTCCTTTCTCCCCAGTACATTTGACTGGTGGACACACAGGACAGCTCCAGATTCTTTGCTATGTTATTTGATTACAGATGGTGTACACCTAACAACAGGATTCAAGTTACGAGAGTGAAACCCTTGGGCCCAAATTTTATGCTCCCCCGGAGGATTTTGAGGCGGGGTGTAGTGTGAAATTTCATGGGTGGGATTTCCTATGGAATGTTGTCTGTCCAGATCTGGACACCATTTCACAGTGAGGTGGCCGGAGCTTGGACAGTATGTCTGCCCTTTCCACAACGGCCACTGAAGTGCCTTTTCCTCCCCTGTTTTGATTTTCAGACTGGTAGGTGCTTGGCAATATAAAAAGTTCACATTCCCAATCTTGGGCGGGAAGGTTGGGTGAGGCACCATTATGACTGGGGGTGCCTTCCCGTCATTGACCAGGTAACTCAAGACCTCTTTCCCCCCGAAGGAGACTATCCCCAGATAACCTAATCACCCGCCTTATGACCCTCTCCACTATTCTCTACCCTCCCCTTTCCAGGACCCCTGCTATTTACCTTCACACCGACTCCCTGCACTTAGATACAGTGCTACTATCTTTCTACCAGCCACTGCAGTGCTGTACATGAATGGGCTGGAGAGCTGTCAGTCAATGTGATTGGCCATCAGCTCTCCAATACATGACTTCCTTTCAATTGTAGATGGAAGAGCTTCCTGCTTCCAATCAGCGATCAATTGAACATAAAAATTATCTGGAATAAAGATTCTATTGATAACCATGAAACCATTGTCCAAAAAACCCATCTGGTTCACTAATGTCCTTTAGGGAAGGAAATCTGCCGTCCTTACTTGATCTGGCCAACATGTGACTCCAGAGCCACAACAATGTGGTTGACTCGTAAGTGCCCTCTGAAATGGTCTGGTAAGCCACTTAGTTCAAGGGCAATTAGGGATGGGCAATAAATGCTGACCCAGCCATTGGTGCCCACAATGAATAAAATGAAAGAATAAATGAAAGAATAAAAATGGCAAGCCTGTTGGAGTTGGCGGGATGGGTTCTCTGTCAGTTTTCCGAATAAAGGGGTATCAAGCCCAGGCCATCTGAAAAATTCAGGCCTTGCTGTTTATGAAGGGTTATGTACAGCTGCAATGCTGAGCTACATGTTACATTCAGTTAGCTCAACCTTGTAGATCTCTTCCTTCTGTTTCATTTTCTAACTTTGGTTATGGTGATGCCTCCTTTTCAGCTTGGCTTCACCTTGACTCAAGGTCATTACGTCACCTTCTTGACGGTCAACGCTCTTGATTTTACGTTCGGTATTATTACCTCAAACTATCAAAGACTCAGTAAGACTCCAGTAGAACCTCAGAATATAATACAAAATATCATTTCTATTTATATACACAGGAGAAGATTAGAACTGTCTCGGGCTTCTTGTTATTGCGTGGCAGTTACAGTCTTACAGATTTGTTGACATTCTGCAGATATCATCCGATTCAGTGAGAAGCTGCTGCTCACTCACAAAAAGGAATTTTCAATTTAAGATGGATTCAGAATGCAGCTTCATCTCCTCAGCAGGAACACATATGTAATGCTATTCTTTCCGACAACATTTACATCTCTCTGACTGTGGATTATGGAATTGTGCTGAGCTGAAGCGGGAGGATACTGATGTGCAGGGAACAGGGGGAGTCAGCCTCTTTCAGGCAACGTGTCTCAAACAACAATGATACAATAGTGTAATACATTGAGGGCGACTCAATGTGGCTAGAAGTATAAATGCCAAAGATAAATAACTATATACGCACAAGGATTTGACAGAACTAATAATGCAACTCTTCTCCACTCCTCGCTGGCCCCAACCGAGGAGACTCCCCAACCCGGGATATGCCCCAATTGGCTCAGCTTCCAGCCTTGACACTCCATAGGGTCCGGCTCAATCATGTGGCCCTTGGAGGTCACCTCCCTAAAGAGGTCACACTACCACACTCCTTCCCCCCCTCTCCCTGCCCTCCGACTCCTGAAAGCATCTATGGATGACCAAACAGAACTTTAACAGAGGCAAGCAAATTAAAAAGCAAATCAGGAATACCCAGGAAAACTCATCACATGTCAAGTCAGTCCGGGGACTTTCGGATCCTGGTGGAACATCTCAGCTCTGTGACAAGCTCTTCTGGAAATGAGGAAATTGTTCGGGCGATCGCAAAGGGCAAACTCATCAATCCCGGGTTCAGATCCCTCCTCTGTAGTTACCGTCTCCTCAGTTAAACAAACTGTTGGCTGCTCCGGTTCCACATTTACAACCGGGATCCCTGTAACCAGTCCTGGTGAACCCAAATCTACTACAGAGGTCGCCTGTTGGTCCCTTGTATCAGGCACTGCTCGCCTCCTCAGATGGTCCACATGTTTCTTGACACGATGACCTTGGATCTCTACCATCTTGGAGACCAGTCCTGTTCTTTCCACAATCTTACCAGCCACCCGTGTCAGTTCTGTTGCAAAGTTTCTGACCATAACTAATTCCTCTGTCTTTTCCCTTGAATCATGATTTTTTCCTTCTGGGAGGCTTGTCTAGCCGCCACTGTACCGCCAAATCTGGGAATATCATATCCAACCGTGTTCGGAAGCAGCGTTCCATTAGTAGCTCAGTTGGCGAGATCTGCGTGGTCACATTTGGCGCGGTATTATGTCAGCACGAAATCGGCTATATGTAGAGGTAGAGGCCTATTAACTTGTCTTTTTTGATGGATGATTTGAATGTTTGTACTGCGCTTTCCAATAACCATCAGAGGCTGGGTGGTAAGGTGCTGACCTAACATGGTGAATACCATTTGATTAGACAAATTTTCAAAATTCCTCTGCTGGAACTGATGTGCCATTGTACAACACAGAGCTCTGGGATGCCATGGATGGCAACAAATTTCCTCAGTTTGGCGATGGTGAACTTCATCAATTGGACATTGAACCATTTAGACTTTGCATCTACTAATATAAAAAATGTAAATGGTCCTGCAGTGTTGATATGTGTTTTTGCCCACGGCCTGCCTGGCCACCCCCAAGGATGCATATTCACCGGTGTCAGCAATGCCTTGACTGACCATTCTTTCGATTTCTTTATCAATACACAGCCACCAAACATCACTTTGGGTGAGTGTTGTCATCCTGCTTTGTCCTGGTTGTGAGTCATGCAATTCCTGTAATAAAAGTCATCTCCCTTGGGGGTGGGACTGTAACATGAGCCCTCCACAACCACACACCGTTCTCACACGTTGGTCGCAATTCTCCCAAAAGGGCTTAATTAGTGGGAAAACAGTTCTAGATCCCGACTGTTTACTCAGTTCAGCTTCTCACCTGAATCTCCGCACTCTGTGCACTGCAGAGGTCCCAATCATGAATATTATTAAAAACGCCGGGGGGCGGGGAGGTGGGGGGGGGGGGGGTGGGGGGTGGGGGGGGGGGGGTGGGGGGGAGTGGGGGGGGGTGGGGGGGAGTGTGGGGGGGAGTGGGGGGGGTGGGGGGGAGTGGGGGGGGAGTGGGGGGGGAGTGGGGGGGGGGTGGGGGGGGTGGGGGGGTAGTGGGGGGGGTGGGGGGGTAGTGGGGGGGGTGGGGGGGTGGGGCGGTGGGGGGGTGGGGGGGTGGGGGGGTAGTGGGGGGGGTGGGGGGGTGGGGCGGTGGCGGGGGGGTGGGGTGGGGTGGCGGGGGGGGTGGGGTAGGGGGGGTGGGGGGTGTGGAGGAGGGGGGTGGGGGGGTGGGGGGGTGGTGTGGGGGGTGGGGGGGTGTGGGGGGGTGTGGGGGGATGGGGGGGTGGGGGGGTGTGGGGGGATGGGGGGGTGGGGGGGGGGTGGGGGTGTGTGGGGGGGGTGGGGGGGGTGGGGGTGTGGAGGAGGGGGGTGGGGGGGGGAGGAGGGGGGGGGTGGGGGGGGAGGAGGGGTGTGTGGGGAGGAGGGGTGTGTGGGGGGGTGGGGGTGTGTGGGGGGGTGGGGGTGTGTGGGGGGGTGGGGGGGGAGGAGGGGGGTGGGGGGTGGGGGGGGAGGAGGGGTGTGTGGGGAGGAGGGGTGTGTGGGGGGGTGGGGGTGTGTGGGGGGGTGGGGGTGTGTGGGGGGTGGGGGGGGGGTGGGGGTGGGGTGGGGGTGGGGGGGGGTTGTGGGGGGGGGTGGGGTTGGGGGGGGGTGGGGGGGGGTGGGGTTGGGTGGGGGGGGTGTGGGGGGGGTGGGGTGGTGGGGGGGGGGGGGGGGTTGGGGGGGGTGGGGGGGTGGGTTGGGTGGGGGGGTGTGGGGGGGGGTGGGGGTGGGTGGGGGGGGTGGTGGGTGGGGGGGGTGGTGGGTGGGTGGGGGGGTGGTGGGGGATGGTGTGGGGGATGGTGGGGGGATGGTGGGGGGGATGGTGGGGGGGTGGGGGTGGGGTGGGGGGTGTGGGGTGGGGGGATGGTGGGGGGTGGGGGTGGGGGTGGGGATGGTGGGGTGGTGGGGGTGGGGGGTGGGGGTGGGGTGGTGGGGGTGGGGTGGGGGGGGGTGCTATTCGCTCGGAGTCTGATAGTTCTGGAAGTCTGTGCATGCACAGTGGCCCCGATCTGTCAGACTCCCCGTTTGCTGGCCAGCTTGATTGCTGGCCAGCCCGGGACCCCCGCAGTGCTGCCACTCCAGCGCCCCCCATGGCCCAATCGTGCCCCCATAACCATTCCCAGGCCAGCCCTGACCCCACTCGTCCCGGAGCGTCCTGATGCACAGCCGCCACCCCCCCCCCCCACCCCACCCCACCCAGCAGTGGCGATCCCCCTTCACCTCGGCAGATCCCCGCCGCTGACCTCCCCTGGGTTCAGACCCCTCCCCCGGAGGCAGGCCTCCCTCCGGCAGACCAACAGTGGTTAGCCCTGCTGCTTCACAGCTCCAGGGACCCGGGTTCGATTCCCGGCTTGGGTCACTGTCTTTGCGGAGTTTGCACATTCTCCTCGTGTCTGCGTGGGTTTCCTCCGGGTGCTCCGGTTTCCTCCCACAGTCCAAAGATGTGCAGGTTAGGTTGATTGGCCATGCTAAAATTGCCCTTAGTGTCCTGAGATGCGTAGGTTAGAGGGATTAGCAGGTAAATGTGTAGGGATATGGGGGTAGGGCCTGGGTGGGATTGTGGTCGGTTCAGACTCGATGGGCCAGATGGCCTCTTTCTGCACTGTAGGGCTTCTATGATTCTATGATTCTAACCCCCACCAGCCCGCCCCAATCGCTGCCCTCCCTCCATCCCAGACTGATCCTGTCTGCAGAGTGGCAGTGGGACCCCCCCACCCCTGCTGATCACACCTAGGCCCTGCCCACATTAGGCCCTGCCCCCCTTGGCACTGCCCGATGCCTGCTGGGCAGTGCCAGGGTACCCCCTAGGCATGGGCACTTTGCCCCTTAGGCAGTACCAGGGGGCACAGGCTAGCACTTCCAGGGTGCCCAGGCGCAGGGGGCACCACCCCCTTGCTGCCTGAACCCTTGGGGGGGGCCCGATTGTCCCCCCTTCATTCCGGCGGGGTCTCCCACTAGTTCCCTGACTGTGGGGAGCTAGTCTGAACCCTGCTGGAATGAAGTACTCCTGGCGGGGTGGGAGATTCAATTGGGACCCGAAAGTTCCCGATAATCACATTTAAAACATATTTACAATACATTTTTAAAAGATTCAAATTACTTACCTGCCTTCCTGCTGGTTTCCAGCATGTCTGACCAGCGACTGTTCGCCGGCTCTGGGAGATGTGCATGTGTTCCTGGCGCATGTGCAAATCCCGGAACAAGGCCGGCGACGCACATCTCCCACCGCAACCCACCAGAAAAGTTGCGGGTCGCGATGGGAAAATCGCAGCCATTATCTCTCTTTTTCTTTGCTGCTCAGGTTTAAACAGCTCTGGCCTATCATTGCCATCTTTGCATCACTGTCTTCTTAACTTTTGATAACACCGGGTCTCTATCGTTCCGCACCTTTGTATTTAGCTGAGACAGGCAACGTCTCTGTCAGGCGCAGCGCCAGTGCTCTCTCTTGTGGGACCAGTGGTGATGCTGCTGTCGGTGGCAAGGGCAAATGGCTGAATGCATCCACATTTGATATCTGTGTCCCTTGGTGATGCTGGAACGTATCACTGTACACTGCTAACAGAGCCCACCTCAGTACCCTTGCAGTGGCAATTGATGGTACTGACTTATCCTCTCTGAATAAACATAACAACGGCTTGTGATCTGAAACCATTGTAAGATGTCCATAAATTTACTGATGAAACTTTTTGACTGCATAAATGACAGCCAAGCTTTCTTTATCTATCTGGGAATTATTTTTATCCGCATCTGATAATGTTCTTGATGCAAAGGCAATCGGTCTTTCTACTCCATCAGGCGTGCTGTGGGTCAAAACTGCTCCCACTCCATATGGTGATGCATCGCAGGCTACTACCAATGGCTTGCTTGGATCAAAGTGCACCAACAGTGTTGGCAACTGCGAAGCCTGCTGCATTTTTGTAAATGCTTCTTTTTCTCCCCACTGCCAACGTTGATGTTTCAATAACAGCTGGTGAAGTGGGGCTAAAGTGGTCGATATGTTTGGTAAAAATCTACCATAATAATATTCTGAGAGACAGCTTTCACTCTGGTGTTCTTTTTTGGCTGTGGCACCTCCTTTAATGCATCTCCTTTCCGCACCGGCAAGTTTCTTGGGAGTGTTCCCCCACATTGAAGACAAGCTTCCGCCCTTCTTGTTGTACTCCCTTTTACAGGCTCTGCTGCACTCGCAATCGGGCTGTTCTTCAGAACAGCCATTTCCCCCCTTAAAGGGGCCACACTATCACAAGCAATAAAGAGCGAACCATTCAAAAGGAGATAAATTGATTCATTTCAGGAAATAAGCAATAGCGCAATGCAAAGTAACAAAACGCTGCCTGAAAACCAGGATAAATCACATCATAAAACTAAACTTTTTGAGAGCACTTTAGGTGTTTAACAATATCCAATAATGTCACCCTTGACTCAGTGACAACACATTACCACCAAGTCAGATGGCTGTGAGGACAAGCCCCTTTCCAGAGATTTGAAAACTTTAATGTAGGTTAATGCCTTCATTAAATCAACCTCCTGCCATCTCCTTTACCTCCCTGCTCTACAAAATTTTCTTTCTTGTCCAACTTCCTTGGCTTTTCTTTGATCTTGTTCGCCCGTGGTCCCAATTGCTTCTATTTCTTCCCCGGTTTTTACCCTTGGCAAAATCTGTCAATGTGTTGAAATGACTTGAGGCTTTCCTAGGGCTTTTAGAATGTTTCTGTCCATCGTGTCCCTCCCTGTAGATTTGGTGTACATGCAATGTTTCTCTCCCACAATTAACGAGCTGTCTTGACACATCTGAGATTGGTGTTGTCAGTTATGCCAATGCATGTAATCTGGAGAATTGTGTGCTATTTGCCCTTGGCTTTTCAGGAGGCACTTGTACCTGTCCTTGACCATTCAAAAAATCAGACAAAAATTGATGTCAATCCAAAGAGAGAATATGAGGACACATTTGGTCAGAGTGATAGATTTTAGTGTTTGGAATGGCAGAGAGAGCTGGAGAGGCAGAGAAGTTTAGGGAAGGGATTCACAGCAAGAAAAATGTCAAGAGAAAATAAAACAATGATGACAGAATATGAAATGAGAATGAATTGAAAAAGACAATTTAGGCAAATAAAGAGAAAAGGAAAATAAAAAAATGAAAATGAAAATGATGGAAGAAAGGGGTGTAAAAAAATAGAAGATATTATAGGGACAGTAGGAAGTCCCACAACACCAGGTTAAAGTCCAACAGGTTTATTTGGAATCACCAGATGAAGGAGCAGCCCTCTGAAAGCTCGTGATTCCAAATAAACCTGTTGGACTTCAATCTGGTGTTGTGAGACTTCTTACTGTGCCCATCCAGTCCAACACCAGCATCTCCACATCAAATAATAACATTGCAGAGAGAAAACATAAAGCCAGATATGGAAAATAGTAGAGTGACAGAAAGAGAGAGAGAAAGAGGGATTCAGATAGAAAAAGAGGAATAAAGAGACTGTAAGTCAGAAAAAGAGTGATGGAAGGAAAATCTATTGATGTGGAATGCAACATAGAAATACTTGCCTCTGGCCCACCAAATTTGACTTTGCTTATTTTTCTTGTTTTTCAGCTATTGGACTGGATCAGACAAGTTGTGGTTTTGTAGTTTGTTATGAGTCCAATGTTGTCCATCATTTGTCCTTCCAAATGCCTGTGCCATTGAACTGCTATTTCCAGAAAATGACTTATAATTGAGAATGATGATGGTTAAAGTGTGTCACTGAATTATTTTGTGCTGTATTTAATATATTGTACATATTAAGTAGCATTAGGTAACTTAAAATTGGTTCCATTTAATCTTTCTGGAATTTATGGTTGTAATTGAGTCTTGACTGCCAAGTCTATAAAATAAAGTTATCTATTGATCTTCTGTACAGCAATCAGCCGCACTTATCGAGTACTGACTGGGAACAAAACCACCTTGTGCATTTATCTTGTACAAGTACAAAAAATAAACACAAAAACTGAAGAATTGTAGCTGGTGTAGCCTTCCTCAATATCATGGAACTGATTGTAAATTCTCATAGTGGCGAGTCAGTGGCAGCCTTTCCCATGCCGTCCTCACAAGGCTGATGGAGCAAAAAAAAGACTCTGGTGTTGCCGAAAATCCAACATTGGCTCTCGGTTAAGCAATGCCTCAATATTTTCAAGTCCCACCATCAGCTTGCCTCTTCCTCTATCAGCACTGAATACAGCAAAGATCATGGAACATGATAACATCCTGGCAGTAGCGCTAAAGACCTGTGCTCCAGAATAGAAACAACTCGAGCAGCGCGGCGGCACAATGGTTAGCACTTCTGCCTCACAGTGCCAGGACCTGGGTTCGATTCCCAGCTTGGGTCACTGCCTATGTGGGGTTTGCATATTCTCCCCGTGTCTGCATGGGTTTCCTCTGGGTGCTCTGGTTTCCTTCCACACTCCAAAGATGTGCAGGTTAAGTGGATTGGCCATATTAAATTGTCCCTTAGTGTAGGGGACTAGCAAGCATGGGGTTGTGGGAGTGGGCCCTGGGTGGGATTATGCCGGTGGAGACTCGATGGGCCGAATGGTCTCCTTCTGCACTGTGGGATTCTATGAGACAAGTTGCTCCTATAACACTGGCATCTACCTGGCAGTGAAAAAAATTGTCCACAAGAAGCAAGACAGATCAATCCAGTCAATTACTTCCCCATCAATGTACTCTCAATCACCAGCAAAATGATGGAAGATAGGATCAACAGTGATACCAGAAAGAGATAGACATCAGCCTAATCATTAGGGCTCATTTTGGTTCTGTCAGGAACACTCACTCCAGACCTTGTTATGGGCTTGATCCATACACAGACAAAAGAGGGAATACCAGAGGATGAGGTGAAAGTGGCTTGCCTTGACTGAGTGTGGCATCAAGGAGCCGAGTAAAATTGAATGGAATGGAAACCAGGAAAAAAGCTTTCCACCCATTGGAGTCATTCCTGGCACAAAGGGAGATGGCTTTAGTTGTTGGAAGCCAATCACTCGGCCTCAGGGCAAGGCTGCAGGTGTTCTTCAGGGATGAGTCCTGAGCACAAACATTTTTCGCAGCTCCATTAATGACTTTCTCCCCATCATAAGGTCAGAAGTGGGGACGTTGGCCAATGATTTCACAATGTTCAATATATCTTGCGGCACCTCAGATACTGAAATAGCTGGCACTGGCATGCAGTAAGACCTAGATAGCACTCAAGGTTGGGCTGATAATTAAGTGACAAGTAACGTTGATGTCACATGTTCTAGGCATTGCTATTTTCAACAGGAGAGGGTTTAGTCACCTCCCCTCGATATTCAACCGCATTGTCATCATCAAATTCACCATTGTCAACTTAACTGAATCAGCCACATCAATACCATATAAAGAATATATATTGAAACCAGACTTAGAAATATATTGCCATTTCTTCATAATTGCTGGATTAAAATCATGAAACTCTCCACCTGGACCGAAACATAGAAACATGGAATCCTACAGCGCAGAAGGAGGCCATTCGGCCCATCGAGTCTGCACTGACCACAATCCCACCCAGGCCCTATTCCCATAACCCCGTGCACTGTAATGGATTAAAATGGGTCATCAGAGGGTAGTTAGGGATGTGGAATAACTGATGGTCTTGTGAGCAATGCCCGCATTCAATGAATGAATTAACAAACACTCCAACCCAACAATTCTCTGAGAGATCTGCTCTCTTCCAATTTTGGCCTCTCGGGCATTCCCTATTTTAATCACTTCTCCATTGGCCGCTGTGCATTCAGCTGCCAAGGCCCTTGCTTCGCTCTGGAATTACTACTTGAAATCTCTCCATTGTACAACTTCTCGTCCCTTCTGTAAGATGCTCCTGAAGACCTACTTTTTTGACTAATGTTTTGGCTATCTGCCCTAATTTCTCTGAATGTGGGTCAGTGTCATATTTTGTTTGATGACGCTGCTCCTTGGGATGTAGGGAATGCTATATGAATCCAAGTTATTGTTGTTATCAAATAATGTCCTTTCATCAAACTGATATTGAAATGAGGCTGTTCATTATTTTGTCAAGGAAGATGATTAGCGCAACAATCTCAGGTTAATGCTTCTTAAATATTATTCATTGTAAGAAGCATTGATGGAAGGATTGTTTGACCTATTTGCCTGTAATATTTATTATTAGTTACAGTATGCACTGGATTTCTATTGTGCGCGTACTGTACATGGAAAAGCTGAGACCTGCTGCAAGCAGGAAACACCAGTCATTCATACAGCTGCTTTATCTGTCTGGAATGAGAGTGATCTATCGCCACAGGTAGATGCAACACAACGTGTACAGAGCAGGTACTGTTATTGTGTTACTTTTTAAATTAAATCTGGGGATATGGGTGTCAATGGCAAGGCTGGTATTTATTGCCCACTCCACATTCTATTCCAGAAGGTACCTTCTTAAACCATTTCAGCCTCTGTCATGACACTGGACGGAATTCTCCCAAAACATTTCTCCAAGTGCCATAACGACAAGAAAACAGGAGTTATCGGTGCTGGTCTTTCTGGTGTGCTCCACACTGCATCTTCTGACACTCAGTGCACAGAAAGAGCCTCCCCATGAAACATGCCGTTAAAAAGTTGCCAGGCTCATGACTCACCCGAGATACATTTAAATGCTCCCTCTGTACTCACAGCCAGTCACGCTAGGGGCATGGCAGCAAATAGACCAGCCTTATGTCCAAAGATGTGCAGGTCAGGTGGATTGGCAATGCTACTTTATCTCTTAGTGTCAAAGGGACTAGCTCGGTTAAATACATGGGTAAATACGAAGTGGAAAGGGTCGAGAGCTTGAAGTTTTTAGGTGTCCAGATCACCAACAACCTGTCCTGGTCCCCCCATGTCGACACTATAGTTAAGAAAGCCCATCAACGCCTCCACTCTCTCAGAAGACTCAGGAAATTTGGCATGTCAGGCACGACTCTCACCAACTTTAACAGATGCACCATAGAAAGGATTCTTTCTGGTTGTATCACAGCTTGGTATGGCTCCTGCTCTGCCCAAGACCACAAGGATCTACAAAAGGTCGTGAATGTGGCCGAATCCATCACGCAAACCAGCCTCCCATCCATTGACTCTGTCTACACTTCCCGCTGCCTCGGGAAAGCAGCCAGCATAATTAAGGACCCCACGCACCCCGAAAATTCTCTCTTCCACTTTCTTCCTTTGGGAAAAAGATACAAAAGTCTGAGGTCACGTACCAACTGACTAAGAACAGCTTCTTCCCTGCTGCTGTCAGACTTTTGAATGGACTTACCTTGCATTAAGTTGATCTTTCTCTACACCCTAGCTCTGACTATAACACTACATTCTGCACTCTCTCGTTTCCTTCTCTATGAACGGTATGCTTTGTCTGTATAGCGCGCAAGAAACAATATTTTTCACTGTATACTAATACATGTGACAATAATAAATTAAATCAAATCAAACATGGGATTATGGGGATAGGGCCTGGGTGGGATTGTGGTCGGTGCAGACTCGATGGGCCAAATGACCTCCTTCTTCACTGTAGAGATTCAATGATTGCAATGGTTTCACCGAGGGAGACCTGGGACAGCTGGTGGATGCTGTGGAGGAGTGGCTGGACACCCTGTACCCCCAAGAGGGCAGATGACCCAGGAGAGACTCCAGTGCAGCCTGGGACATGATGGCTGCAGCAGTCGGTGCCCCTGACCTGACTCTGGTTACTGGCGCTCAATGCTGCAAGAAAATGAATGACCTCATTTGAGCTGCAAGGGTGAGTGTCCATCAGTCACATCCTGGTATCAGTCCTGTCCGTCACACCCAGAATGCCCACATCAATCCACTCCCCGATCCCCTCCCTGCAGCCTTCCAGCACCCAATCCCCAAGCATCCTCCTCAAATCCCTCTGACACGCCCCAGTCATAACCCCTGCACTGAAGGGTATTCTCCATAACTAACTGCATGCCTAGCCAATCCATTCCCATACCGTTACAACATTGTGCAACAATTAAAAAATACTCCCTTCCACCTTCTTCCATCAGGAAAAAGGTACAAAAGTCTGAGATCACATACCAACCGACTCAAGAATGGCTTCGTCCCTGCTGCCATCAAACTTTTGAATGGACCCAACATATATTAAGCTGATGTTTCTCTGCATCTTATCTGTAACTGCAACACTACATTCTGCACCCACTCCTTTCCTTCCCCCCCATGTACTCTATAAACGGTATGCTTTGTCTGTATAGTGTGCAAGTAACAATACTTCTCACTATATCCCAATACAGGCGACAATAATAAATCAAATCAAATGAAAAAGGTATGCCCCATCCACAAAAGGACAAATCTAATCCTGCCCATTGCTGTCCATTAGTTTATTCTTGATCATCAATAAAGTGTTGGAAGGTGTCATCACTGGCGCTATCAAGTGTCACTTACACAGAAATATCCTGCTCACTGAAACTCAGTTTGGGTTCAGCCAGAGTCACTTGGCTCCTCATCTCATCACAGCTTTAATCCATATATGGTCAAAGGAGCTGACCTCAAGAGATGAGGTGAGAGTGACTGCCCTTGACATCAAGATAATATTTAACAGTGTGTGGCATCAAGTAACCTGAGCAAAACTGGAGTCAATTTGAATCAGCGGGATAACCCTCCACTGGTTGGAATCATATCGAGCACAAAAGAAGATGGTGGTAGTTGTCAATTATCTCAGTCCCAGAACACCACTGCTGAAGTTCCTCGGGGCAGCATCTTATGCCCAACCATCTTCAATTGCTTCATTAATGATTTCCTCTCATAAGGTCAGAAGTGGGAATATTCATTGATGACTGCACAATGTTCAACTCCAATGCAACTCATAAGATACTGAATCAGTCTGTGTCCATATAGAGCAATGATGTGGAGATGCCGGCGTTGGACTGGGGTAAACACAGTAAGAGTTTTAACAACACCAAACAACAACAAGAGTTTTAACAACACCAGTTAGAGCAAGACAGGCTTTGGCTGATAAGTGGCAAAGTAACATTCATGTCACACAAATACCAGACAATGACCATCCCCAACAAGAGAGAATCTAACCACCTCCGCTAGATATTCAACGGGACTACCGTCTCTGAATCCCCCACTATCAGCATCCTCATGGGGAGGATTTACCAGAACTTGAACAGGACCGGCCACATAAATATGTGTTTACAAGAGCAGGTCAGAGACTGGGAATTCAGCAATTCACCTTCAGATATCCCAAATCCTGTTCACTATTGCAAAGGCCTGTATCAGGAATATGATGGAATACTTATCTGGATGAGTGCAGTTCTAACAACACTGAAGAATCTTGAATCCACACAGGAAAAAGTCCACTTGACTGGGGAAGATAGTGGTACCATTACTGAACTAGTAATCCGGAGGCTCTGTGGACATGGGGTTCAAATCTCACCACAGCAGCTAATGGAATTGAAACGCAGTTAATAAATCTGGAATTGAAAGCTTGTCTCAGGAATGGTGATCTTGAAACTATCACTGATTGTTTGGGCTGCACAGTGGTTAGCACTGCTGTCTCACAGCACCAATTCCAGCCTTGGGTCACTGTCTGTGTGGAGTTTGCACATTTTTCCCATGTCTGCGTGGGTTTCCGCCCGGGTGCTCCAGTTTCCTCTCACAGTCCAAAGGTGTGCATATTAAGTGAATTGGCCCTTAGTGTCCCAAAAGATATGTAGGTTAGGGGAATTAATGGGGTAAATACATGGGGTTGCAGGGATAGGGTGGGGGAGAGGGCCTGGGAAAGATAGTCTGTCAGAGAGTCAGTACAGACTTGATGGGTCAAATGGCCTCTTCTGCACTGTGGGGATTCTATAATTCTCATCCACCACTTTAAATATTCAGTTCCTCCACCTCTGATGCACAATGGTAGCAGTGTGCATCATCTACAAGATGCACTGTAGCAACTTGATGAGGTTCCTTCAACAGCACCTTCCAAACTTGCGACCTCTACCCCAGCACCTGCAAGTTCCCCTCCAGAGCACACATCATTCTGGCTTTGAACTTCATCATGAGTCCTTCACTGTCGCCGGACTGTAATCCTGGAACGCCAGCGCACCTGCACCAGATGGACTGCAGCTGTTAAATAAGGGCAACTCAACACCATCTTCTCAAGAGCAAATAGGGTTGGAGAACAAATGCTGGTCTAGCCAGCGAGACCCACAGTCCATGAAAGAATAAAAAATATGCAGGCCAAGTCCCTTTAGATTGATGAACTGGGTTTATGCGGCTTGCTTCATGTCAAAGACTCTCCTTTACAATATGAAGCTGATATGGCGAGGCTTTCAATTACCTCGAGGATTTGGGTGTCGCCTGTGTTTACGCACAGACTTGTTTATCACAGGGATGCAGGACGTAAGCTTCAAAGCTTCACATCCGTTGAGCTCGGGTGTAAATAATCGAGTGTGCACGGAAAATCATCTGCGGAAGATTGATTTTCCGTAATGCAGGAAGACAAATTTTCCATCCATCGGGCAATCGTTTGTAGCTTAATGCAAGGCAGAAAAATATCTGCCCTTTCCCCCTGCCATGGAAGCTGTTCACAAGATAGCTTTCACCCACAAGTCAGCCTCAGACCTGCAGGATTAACTTTCACTTGCAGCAACAGAGTTGGAGAATGCTTTGCTTTCTTCAGTGAAAACTCTGTGTTCCTGATTGGTACCATCAGGCAAACTTTCCAAAACCCCTCTCTATTTCTCATATTGCTGCCTCTTCATTCTGTTCATTGCTACTTAATATTACAGAGAGAAGTTGAAGCTGAGGTATTTAAATTTTAAATTCTTCTGGAGAAAGAATTCAAAAGATTAGGAACAATTCCTTCAGCCACTTGAGTGAATGCAAATCATAGCTGATCTGTGTCTCAGCTGAATTTACTGAACATTTATCCATATCCTTTGATATGATTACCTAGAAATAAATCAGTTTTGAAAACGACAATCGACCAAACAGTTGAGCCTTTTGAAGGCAAGAATTCCACGACACAGTACAGCATGCTGGCATAGTGGTTAGCACTGCTGCCTCACAGCACCAGGGACCCGGGTTCAATTCCAGCCTTGGGTGACTGTGTGGAGTTTGCACGTTGTCTGCGTGGGTTTCCTTCAGGTGCTCCAGTTTCCTCCCACAGTCCAAAGATGTGCAAGTTAGGTGGATTTGTCATGGCAAATTGTCCCTTAGTGTCCCAAGGATTTGTAGGTTAGGAGGATTAGTGGAGTAAATGCATGGGTTACCGGGATAGGGCCTGGGTAAGATACTCTGTCAAAGAGTCAGTGCAGACTCGATGGGCCAAATGGCCTCCTTCTGCACTGTGGCGATTCTATGATTCTTTATCTGCAAAAGTGCTTCTGAATTTAACTCCTGAGTCTATATTTAAGATTATGCTATCCCAGTCAGAGGAAATTGTTTCTCGATCAAATCCTTTTAACCTCCTCAATTAGATTGTACCTCAGCCTTTCATACTCTGGGAAATGCAACCCAATTTATGTAAGAAGTCCTCAGAGCTTAACATTTGAAACCCTGATACAATTGTGGTGAATCTACACAGCACCCAGTCTGAAGGCAATGAATCCTCCAGAAACCTGTGCTGAAAGTTGAATGCAACATTCAGATCAAGATGATCAAGAAGTCTAGTCAAGAGTGGACCTTTATACTCCATTGTAAACTTGCACGTTTGCTGTACCGAATAGCCTTGCTCTACGATACTCATCGTCCTCATCTTTCCATTATGACTGTTTCTGGTGGTGACCTCAACACTCAGGTGGTACAAGATGTACCTGAGAACTTTCAGGAGTGGCTTGGAGGAGGAAAGAAGGCTCAGAATGGAATGGACCATTGTAAATATAGAGTCAATGTACAATTCAATACGGAAATATTTGGAACTTTTCGTCAAATTGTACACCTGAAGCAGAGTTTCTTCTTCCCCTTTGTATCCTAGCGCAACACCCCCCTCTTCCCAAGAGATAGAAATTCCTCTGCTTGCAGGTCACAGTGGAATTGTGTCAACTCTGTACCAGG
The DNA here is from genome assembly GCF_964213995.1 of Mustelus asterias. NCBI lineage: Eukaryota > Metazoa > Chordata > Chondrichthyes > Carcharhiniformes > Triakidae > Mustelus > Mustelus asterias. Next base: position 34,804,282 of record NC_135821.1, read on the forward strand.
GGCCATACATCATTCCAGATGTTGGGAATGTTGTATCTGCACTCGGAGATTTTGTCTGGTTCAGCAGTGCCACTTCAATAAGGTAGACCTCATATTCCCCATAAGTGCTAATATAGTGTCATGCCTAGTACAGGCATGTCATATTCAGTTTAAGTTTATTTATTAGAACATAGAACATAGAACAGTACAGCACAGAACAGGCCCTTCGGCCCACGATGTTGTGCTGAGCTTTATCTGAAACCAAGATCAAGCTATCCCACTCCCTATCATCCTAGTGTGCTCCATGTGCCTATCCAATAACCGCTTAAATGTTCCTAAAGTGTCTGACTCCATTATCACTGCAAGCAGTCCATTCCACACCCCAACCACTCTCTGCGTAAAGAACCTACCTCTGATATCCTTCCTGTATCTCCCACCACGAACCCTATAGTTATGCCCCCTTGTAATAGCTCCATCCACCCGAGGAAATAGTCTTTGAACGTTCACTCTATCTATCCCCTTCATCATTTTATAAACCTCTATTAAGTCTCCCCTCAGCCTCCTCCGCTCCAGAGAGAACAGCCCTAGCTCCCCCAACCTTTCCTCATAAGACCTACCCTCCAAACCAGGCAGCATCCTGGTAAATCTCCTCTGCACTCTTTCCAGTGCTTCCACATCCTTCTTATAGTGAGGTGACCAGAACTGCACACAATATTCCAAATGTGGTCTCACCAAGGTCCTGTACAGTTGCAGCATAACCCCACGGCTCTTAATCTCCAACCCCCTGTTAATAAAAGCTAACACACTATAGGCCTTCTTCACAGCTCTATCCACTTGAGTGGCAACCTTTAGAGATCTGTGGATATGGACCCCAAGATCTCTCTGTTCTTCCACAGTCTTCAGAACCCTACCTTTGACCCTGTAATCCACATTTAAATTAGTCCTACCAAAATGAATCACCTCACATTTATCAGGGTTAAACTCCATTTGCCATTTTTCAGCCCAGCTTTGCATCCTATCTATGTCTCTTTGCAGCCTACAACAGCCCTCCACCTCATCCACTACTCCACCAATCTTGGTGTCATCAGCAAATTTACTGATCCACCCTTCAGCCCCCTCCTCTAAGTCATTAATAAAAATCACAAAGAGCAGAGGACCAATCACTGATCCCTGTGGCATTCCGCTAGCAACCTGCCTCCAGTTCGAAAATTTTCCATCCACCACCACCCTCTGTCTTCGATCAGACAACCAGTTACCTATCCAATCGGCCAACTTTCCCTCGATCCCACACCTCCTCACTTTCATCATAAGCCGACCTTGGGGGACCTTATCAAACGCCTTACTAAAATCCATGTATACGACATCAACTGCCCTACCTTCATCAGTGTCACAAGTAGGCTTACATTAACACTGCAATGAAGTTACTGTGAAAATCCCCTAGTTTCCACTAGGCGACTACTGTTTGGGTACACTGAGGGAGAATTTAGCATGGTCAATGCACCTAAACCAGCACATTTTTCAGACTGTGGGAAGAAACCAGAGCACCCGGAGGAAACCCAGGCAGACACGGAGAGAATGTGCAAACTCCACATGGACAGTCACCCAAGCTGGGAATCGAACCCGGATCCCTGGCTCTGTGAAGCAGCAGTGCTAACCACTGTGCCTCTGCGCCACCCCACTTTAAACATGGACAGCATTCAGCATAGAATTTTCTGGAATTGCCTTTTCTTTTTGAACATGGACATTAAAAGGCTGCTAAGATGTCTGCCGAGGGTCAGGTGACTTTTGCAATTTCTGCATAGACTCAGAAGTATCTCAACTCTCTGGAAAGTCCCTAATTGGAGTGACTGGGCTGGGGCACTCCCTTAAATGGAAATACCAAGATGAAACCATTTGTGGAATTCACACCTCTTGTTTGTGGACTTACCCGAAACTCAAAATCAATGGACTCCAGGATGCACCATCTCTGAGCTCAATATGTAACAAAGGTAGTTGCAGAATCCAGTTAAATCATAAGTAGGTGTGAATGGCCACCATTCCCCCAATTCTCTGCCCCCCCCCCTCCGCTGCCCCCCACCCCCCCGTGCAGCAACAGCTTCAAACTTCAATATAATTTTGGAGTACTATAGGAGTATTGATCATGTGGCTACCTGATCAAAACTGTCTTCAGATAATCAATCTTGCTTACTCCTAGTATCAGGGAGAATCCGGTCAGTCTGTAAGGAATGCAGTAAGAAACAGTCACAGGAGGAAAGGCAGCAACACACAGGCCTTAAAACTGGAGACTACACATCCTAAGGTCTCTAAGCCTGCTTCTTTCAACTCCACCGGTACAGAAAAAAGGCCTCCTAGTAATAAGACTACAAGCAGCTAATTGCTTAAAATCAACCATTGAGAGAATCCGGCAATGACTTTGAAACATGACTTCACTATTGAATTCACCGAGCTACACTTCAAAAGTGGAACAGAACCTTGTCTTCACTGGGACTGCACCGGGGTAAGACAATCACGTGGCTTACAAACAATTTCTTTGTTTGTAAAAGTGCGTAACCTCTTTAACCGTATTTTCCTCAAGTGTGTGATCAGGAAGTATGATTCTCTTGGGAAGTGGGGGTGTTTATGCTGGAACACAAAGGAGAAGAAGCTGTGCTTCAGCTTTACAGATCCTCGTGGGAGTCTATCAGAATGCTGCATTCAGCTTTTAGCACAGGCTTCAGGAAGGAAAGGACGTGCGTGTGAGGGTGAGTGTGGGTGAATGTGTGGGTGAGTGAATGACATAGCATTACATTTTTGGGGTGAACTTCTGAATAAATAACCCTCTTTATTTTAACCCATGAAAATCTTTCTGCTGAATATTCAAATCGACTAGGGGCGGTACGGTGGCACAATGGTTAGCACTGCTGCCTCACAGCCCCAGGGACCCGGATCCGATTCCCAGCTTGGGTCACTGTCTGTGCGGAGTCTGCACGTTCTGCCCATGACTGCGTGGGTTTCCTCCGGGTGCTCCGGTTTCCTCCCACAGTCCAAAGATGTGCAGGTTAGGTGGATTGGCCATGCTAAATTGCCCCTTAGTGTCAGGGGGACCACCATGGTAAATGCATGGGGTTATGGGGATCGGACCTGGGTGTGATTATGATTGATGCAGACTCGATTGGATGAATGGCCTCCTTCTGCACTGTAGGATTCTATGATTCTATGACTCAAAGATTACGAAACACACAAATCCTCCTTCTGAAAAAACACACTGGTTATGGACTGTGGGGGAAGCTTCAGTTTCAGTTTTCTCTCCACTCTGTAACAACAGATTCATTGTTCAACACCTAATCATACGTTAAAGTGACCCAGAACAGCAGTGAGTAGTGTCCTTACATCTAGGCTCTGGGTTCAAGTCCCATACCAGGATTTGATGGTTAAAGAAGGTGTATTTATAATGATTCATAGCCTGTAAATCCTTTCAATATGCCTGACCGAAGAGTGGGAGAGTATTTTCTTGACAGTGTACTGTAGAAGGCAACAGTATTTTGTCAAGCATAACCAATCCAATGGAAGTCCTTAGTTGCCAATGCCCTCTTCGGATGTGGTACCTGGAGGAGTGTAACAGTAAAATCTCTAAATCTTTCTCATACACTTCCTTCACTTTTGGAAGGTGACAGATAAACAGTGTAGTGAGATGAGGTCAGTTGCAAACTAACTAGTTTACTTTATCTGAAGTCTTCTTCAGTGATGACTTGCTAACGAGTATGATTGTCCACCTAAGAAACTCTGTGTAACTGGTCGGGGTTCTAGGTGTCCTTGCATGGCTGATGAGCCCAATCTGAGAGTTGTATCTTTGACTGCACACTTGGCAGGTGTTTCTGGGAAGTGGGTTCGGTCCTTGCACTCTATCGCTGGGATTCCTTTCTCAGGCTCTTTTTCCAAGCCTCTTTTTGCTGTCGGGGGTCAAAGCAAACAATGAACAGTACAGCACAGGAACAGACCGTTTGGCCCACCAAACCTGTGTCAACACATGATGCCTTTCTAAACTAAAGACCCTTTGCCTCTATGCAGTCCGTATCCCTCTATTCCCTGCCAATTCATGTACCTGTCAAGATGCTCTTAAACATTGCTATTGTATCTGCTTCTACCACCTTCTCTGGCAGCGCACTCCAGGTATTTACCACCCTCTGTATAAAAATCACATGTCATAGAATCATAGAATCATAGAATCCTACAGTACAGAAAGAGGTCATTTGGCCCATCGAGTCTGCACCGACAACAATCCCACCCAGGCCCTATCCACATATCCCTACACATTTACCCACTAACCCCTCTAACCTATGCATCCCGGGACACTAAGGGGCAATTTAGAATGGCCAATCAACCTAGCCCACACATCTTTGAACTGTGGGAGGAAACCAGAGCACCCGGAGGAAACCCACACAGACACAGGGAGAATGTGCAAACTCCACACAGACAGCGACCCGAGCCGGGATTCGAACCCAGGTCCCTGGCGCTGTGAAGCAGCAGTGCTAACCACTGTGCTACTGTGCTGCCCCAAACTTTAAACCTGTGCTGCCCCAAACTTTAAACCGTGCCGTGCCTGTCCTTTAAACTTTCCCCCTTTCACCTGAAACCTATGTCCCCTAGTAACTGGCATTTCTACCCTGGGTTAAAGACTCCGACTTGCCATTCGATCCATGTCTCTCATAATTTTGTAAAATTCTATCAGGTCACCCCTCGGCCTCTGATATTCAAGAGAAAACAAACCAAATTTGTCCAACCTCTCCTCATAGCTAATACCCTCCAAACCAGGCAACATCCTGGTAAACCTTTTCTGTACCCTCTCCAAAGTCTCCACATCCTTCTCGTAGTGTGGCAACCAGATCTGTATGCGATATTCTAAATGTGGCCTAACTAAAGTTCTATACAGCTGCAACATGACTTATCAATTTTTATACTCTGTGTCCCGATCGATGAAGGCAAGCATGTCATTGGCCTTCTTGACCACCTTTTCCACTTGTGTTGCCATTTTCCGGGAACTGTGGCCCTGTACACCTGGATCCTTTTGCATGTTAATGCTTCTAAGAGCTCTGCCATTTACAGTATACTTCCCTCCTGCATTAGACCTTCCAAAATGCATCGCCTTACATTTATTCGGATTAAATTCCATCTGCCATTTCTCCGCCCAAGTTTCCAGCCGATCTATATCCCGCTCTATCCTTTGATAATCCTCCTCACTATCTGCAACTCCCCCAAGCTTTGTGTATACATATTACAAACAATAGGGGGCCCTGCATTGATCCCGGTGGAACACCACAGGTCACAGATCTCCAGTCAGAAAAACACCCTCCCACCACTACAACCTGCCAATTCTCCACTTGGAGAAATCTCAAGTAATTTGCATGTGGCCCGGATTCCTCCCACTCCCTTGCACTTAACCTTGTGTCCTGTGTTGCAGGAAGGGACCCTGACGCGCCTGGGCCATCAGCCAGGAGATTGTGGCTGTGGCTACACTTTCTGAATCCCCCCACTTCCTGACACTGGGGCATCTCAGGGGCAGCAGGATGAAGAGGGTGTCATGGATACATACGTGCCAGACACCTGGAAGCTGGCCAGGGCCCTCAAGGTCCAGGGCCTCCAGAGGATACCCGTCAAGCACATCACAGGCTACGGGGCATGGTAGGCAGCTGGCCACCTCCACCTCCAATGTACATCCTGGGGAGACACTGAGACGTAATGGTAGGCCATGTAAGGTTAAAAAGTTGTAGTGGCACTAAAATTGCACGGTGAAGGGCAACACTGGTAAATAGAATATTTAGGCACTTTAAAGCCTCACATTCACACGTTTTTATATTATCAACTATTTTGAAAGCACTTTTATTGGCAACAATAAATATTATTTCATCCCACACTTGTCTACCTTGTCTCTAATTAGCTTCTAACAGGAATGAACTTATCCGATGGTCACTGGAGAGATCGTGCACGTTGATTGCAGTGGGGGAGGCCTCTCGACGCACTGCTACTGAGAAAATCAAGGTGCTCAAATAATTCACTGGCTACAGTGGGTGACATGCATTGGCAGTGACTTACAGCAACTGCCATGGCATCCCCAGAACCCACGAGAGATTCCCTCTCTCCCCGCCCCCCCCCCCCCCCCCCCCCACCCCCACCCCCAGCTCACCTGCCCTGGACCCTGTATGGGGGTTTAGTGCTCCATTACCCACCACCCAGACGTGGGCCCAGTTGCCAGCGTGCATGCGGAGCTCAGGTAGGAGTCAGAATAGTTTGCACCAGGGCATCATCATAATGGTGCTTAGCAAGTCGTCATCACCCTCCTGCCTGCTACAGAAACTTGCTAACACAGTACCCGGGCCCACCACTCCGGTGTGATGTTGCAGGAAATTTTAAGACTCCGGGGTGGGGGTGGGGGGGGGTGGAATGGAACCAAGGGTGGCAACACAGGCCTTAGTGACCAAAGCGTGTGGTGATCAGGGCCTCCTTCGCTGTCCTCGAATGCCTGACCATTGCTGCTGCCAGCCCTCCAGCGTCTGGGTGGTGTCGTTTGTCCTCCTCCTCCTCCTCCTCGTCCTCCTGCTGGGCGGCCTCCTTCCCAGCGATGCCCGGCTGGTCAGCCTCCACATTCTCCTCCTCCAAAAGGTCTCCACGCTGCTGCCCCAGTTTGTGAAGGACACAGCACCCCACCACAGTGCAGGACAATATCAGGGGGCTGTATTGGAGGGCTCCACCAGAGCGATCCAGGCACCTGAACCGCATTATGCACTGCTCCACTGTAGAGCAGGTGGCAACGTGGGCCTCATTATATCGGGTCTCCGCCCCAGTCTCAGGCCTCTGCACAGGCGTCATCAGCCAAGTCCAAAGCGGGTACTCCCTCTTCCCCACGAGCCCTGGGCTCCTCCTCAAAGGCCTCCGGGACATCAGAAGTCCTCAATATGAAGCTGTCATGCACTGCCGGGATGTCTTGCACTGACATGCATAATATTCAGCTGATGATCACACACCAACTGCAGATTTATTGAATGGAAGCCCTTTCTATTCATGAATCTTCCTGGATTTTTCACTGGGGCCTTGATGGCAATGTTGTGCCTTTGTTTGAAAAGGGCTGCAGGGAAAAGCCTGGGAACTACAGGCCAGTGAGCCTCACATCTGTGGTGGGTAAATTGTTGGAAGGTATTTTGAGAGACAGGATCTACAGGCATTTAGAGATGCAAGGACTGATTAGGGACAGTCAGCATGGCTTTGTGAGTGGAAAATCATGTCTCGCAAATTTAATTCAGTTTTTTGAAGGGGTAACCAAGAAGGTAGATGAGGGCAGTGCAGTTGATGTTGTCTACATGGACTTTAGCAAGGCCTTTGACAAGGTACCGCATGGTAGGTTGTTGCATAAAGTTAAATATCACGGGATCCAGGATGAGGTATCGAAATGGATACAAAATTGGCTTCTTGACAGAAGCCAGAGGGTGGTTGTAGAGAGTTATTTTTCAAACTGGAGGCCTGTGACCAGCGGTGTGCCTCAGGGATCAGTGCTGGGCCCACTGTTATTTGTCATTTATATTAATGATTTGGATGAGAATATAGGGGGCATGTTTAGTAAGTTTGTAGATGACACCAAGATTGGTGGCATAGTGGACAGTGAAGAAAGTTATCTTCAATTGCAACGGGATCTTGATCAATTGGGCCAGTGGGCTGATGAATGACAGATGTTGTTTAATTTAGACAAATGCGAGCTAAGGCATTTTGGTAGATTGAACCAGGGCAGGACTTACTCAGTTAATGGTAGGGCATTGGGGAGAGTTACAGAACAAAGAGATCTAGGAGTACATGTTCATAGCTCCTTGAAAGTGGAATCACAGGTGGACAGAGTGGTGAAGAAGGCATTTGGCATGCTTGGTTTCATCGGTCAGAACATTGAATACAGGAGTTCTGACGTCTTGTTAAAGTTATACAAGACATTGGCAAGGCCACACTTGGAATACTGTGTGCAATTCTGGTCACCCTATTATAGAAAGGATATTATTAAACTAGAAAGAGTGCAGAAAAGATTTACTCCTGGGACTTGATGGATTGAGTTATAAGGAGAGGCTGCATAGACTGGGACTTTTTTCTCTGGAGCGTAGGAGGCTGAGGGGTGATCTTATAGAGGTCTATAAAATAATGAGGGGCATAGACAAGGTAGATAGTCAATATCTTTTCCCAAAGGTAGGGGAGTCTAAAACTAGAAGGCATAGGTTTACGGTGAGAGAGGAGAGAAACAAAAGTGTCCAGAGTGGCAATTGTTTCACACAGAGGGTGGTGAGTGTCTGGAACAAGCTGCCAGAGGTAGTAGTAGAGGCGGGTACAATTTTATCTTTTAAAAAGCATTAGACAGTTACATGAGTATGATGGGTATAGAGGGATATGGGCCAAATGCGGGCAATTGGAATTAGTTTAGGGGTTTTAAAAAAAAGGGCGGCATGGACAAGTTGGGCCGAAGGGCCTGTTTCCATGCTGTAAACCTCTATGACTCTATAGCCCCCCTACACATTAGGCATCCCCGCCAATGCTGCAAATCCTGCAGCCCGGCCTTCCTGCTGGGTCTGGTCCAGGTCAAATTTAATATACTGGCCAGCCCGGGCAGACAGGCATCCATGACCTCCTTCATACACTGTGGACGTTTGGTTAGGAAAAACCACAAAAGTCTTCACTGACGCTCTGGAAGGACCCAATGACATAAAAGTTTAAGGCGGCCGTCAGTTTCTCAGCCACTGGGAGTGGGCGCTCCCCCATCCCCCATGTCCCGAGGTGCCAGGTCCTGCAACAAATGGCACAGGTGTTGCACTGTCTCCTTTCAGAGCCGGAACTGGAGCCATCGGCGACACGCAATGTCTGCCAATTGCTCGAAGGACACTCACATGTGAAATACCGGGGTCTCCGCTCCCTCCTTCTCCTGCAACACACACTCCCCATACCCTCCCCCAACAGACCCCACAATGGCAATACAGCATCTCGTTTCCCCTCCCGCCCCACTCAAACACACACCCAGTGACCGCAGACAGTGCTGCTTGACAAGTCCGGAGGCTGCAGCACTTCCACTTCAGAGAGTTTCCAGCCAATTCCCCACCTGCAACAGTGCTTGCTGCTGCCAGCACTAGGACCCAGAGTCAGCGCTAAGAACCGAGGTCAGCGCTCTGACCCGGGTCTATGCTGAGAGTCTGAGATTGGACCGTGTGAGCAACAACAGCTCCCCACACTCCTCCCCCCCCCACCACACACTCACAGGCCCCCCAAGCCGAAACGCAACATGGCCAGCATGAAACAACCTCCTCTGAGCAGCAGCGAGTAGTTTGAAAGCAGAGACTTACCTCCTCACTGCGAACAAGGTCATTACGGCGGGTGAGCTGGGATGATTGGGAGTGAAGTTCACTAATGACTTGTGATGAATGCAAAGAAAATGCAAGTTGATGTTTCACCCGATTGTGCCGATTTTCTTTTCATAAAATGGGAGTGGGCGCGAAAACAGGCGTCATTCCGGCTCGTCACATCACGCCTGACTTTACGACATTTTCCCACCGTAAAACAGGCACGATGAGGTCGTAAAATTCCATCTGAGGTGTCTGAAATAGATGAACAGTGAAATGTATATAGTTAAGTTTATTTATTAGTGTCACAAGTAAGGCTTACATTGACATGGCAATGAAGTTACTGTGAAAATCCCCTACTTGCCACACTCCGGCACCTGTTCGGGTACACTGAGGGAGAATTTAGCATGGCCAATGCACCTAACTAGCACGTCTTTCGGACTGTGGGAGGAAACCGGAGCACCCGGAGGAAACCCACGCAGACACGGGGAGACTATGCGGATCGTGATCCAAGCCGGGAATCGAACGTGGGTCCCTGGTGCTGTGAGGCAGCAGTGCTAACCACTGTGCCACTCTCTGTCTCTCTCTGTCTCTGTCTATATTTGCTATTGCTCTTGGTAATATCAGAAATGAGGGTAATATGCAAACTTTGCCATTAATAAGGACCGATGTCACTTTACCAATCAGTATTGCTGACTCTCTGGCAATAACCTTTTCTATTACAGCTCATAAGTGTTCATGATTAAAAAAAAGTCAATCACAGCATCCATCTGCCTGCAGAGAAAGCAAGATCCTTCTACTTCATTAACTTATTCAAAACTCAATCTTGCTGCAGACGGTCCTTTTTCCACAGAGAGAGAACAACAAATGAGAAAGCTTCCCTGTTTAGCAAGCTCCTGTGCTCAGTGAATGAAATTAATCCAATTTTATAGTTTCTAAGGACATTCCTATCGCCTGAAACCAATTTGGTATTGTGAATATTATGTTAACTGCTACACTTGTGTCTCATTGAATGGACTTCATTAACATTCCAGGTAGCTTTGTTTTTTTCGCCTTAAACCTCTTGACTGAATTTAACTTTTTAATATCATGATATAACTTAATGCCCAAATCCCCTTCAGACCAAGTTAGTTACAAATTTGAAAATGTCGTGGAATTGTGGCTTTCTCCTCTGTTACAGGAAGCATGCTGCCACTTAGAAGAATTTAAGGGGTAGCCAGTGCCCCAGGCACAAACATATCAGTGGAATACCGACCTGCCAAATTTAAAACTGAAACTCTATTGTTTTTTTGAGCTGAATCCCCAGTTGAAATCTCACACATGAACGGGGAGAGATTAAAAGCACACAGCAATTTGGGCACTTGCCATTGTCCCAACTCTGTAGCATTGCCACCAAATCCCTCGATATTCAAAATTAAAAAAGCAATCAAGCAAAGCTGACATGCTGGTAAAAGTAGGTTTGAGCATCAGCAACAACACTGGCAGAGAGAAACCGTACGTGAATTAACTGGGACTCTGATATTGTAAAGAAGCACAACTGAAGAATAAAGAACCGTTGACTGCTTTGTTTTGGGCTGAGAATACCTGGAGAGTAAGAAGTCTCACAACACCAGGTTAAAGTCCAACAGGTTTATTTGGCAGCACTAGTTTTCGGAGCCCCAAGCCCCTTCTTCAGGTGACTCATGTGTCATGATTTCCACATTTCCACTCCATCTGACGAAGGAGCAGCGCTTCAAAAGCTAATGGTATTTGCTACCAAATAAACCTGTTGGACTTTAACCTGGTGTTGTTAAAACTCTTACTGTGTAAAACATATTTAAGCACTCTTTTCTCCGAATTGCCATGGGTGGCCTTGTTTTCAAAACTCAATGTGTTCTTTACTTTTTTACAACCATCTAAAAGTTTATTTTAAAGTCGCATTCGTGGGGTAGAAGGAAAACATGAATTAAGCTTACATCTTGTAGGTGGAGACAAAAACTCATTGTTTCGGTCTAACAATGTCGAGTCCGTCAGCGCACCAGCGAAATCATTGTGTAATGTGCTGCATTGAGTGATTCAGTGACATTGCATAACCTGAACCAGAGAGAGAGAGAGAGAGAGAGCTGTGAAAGAGAGAGAAGAGTGGTGGGGGGAAGAAGGAGAGAAAGTGTAAGGTAGGAAAGAGAGAGAGAAAAGAGAGAGAAAGGGAAAGAGAGGGAGGATGATAGAGGGAAAGGGAAGAGATAGAGGGGAGGGAAAGGAAAATAAAGGAGTGGGAAACTCACAATTAATAGGTGATGCTTCATAAATAACACTGAAATTTGAAATAAAAACAGAATATGCTGGAAAAACTCAGAGTTAACGATACAAGTCCACATAACTCCTGTTCGGAGCTTTTACTAAAGTTTTACCGAGCTTTTGACACAATTTAAAGACCATGGTAATGGCTCAGATTCTGAAATTGTTCTTTTCACCTGTAGAAATTGCTTATTATTACTACAATGCCTTGTGGAATGATGGCAATCTGATTGAAAATTGATGTTGATCAGAGTGTATTGTTCTGTCCTGCTCACTGAATGGACTTTGTTCAGATTGGCTGAGGTCAGTGAATTATTAGTAATTCACATGAAGCAATTTCAGGAAGGTTTCCTCTTTTCCATTTCAGAAGGCAAGGACACATGTCTGGCCCTGGTTCCACTGGCACCTCTAGTCTTCCTTGTCTGGAAGGAAGAGAGCATGCTGGGAAATCTCGGGAACACCTTAAGTGAGACTATCTTCAGGAAAGGAGACAGGTCTGACTGTGGGAATTACAGAGGGATTTCCCCATTCTCCGCCCCGGGACAGGTCATCACGAGAATCCTCCTCAACTACCTCCTCCCAGTGGCTGAACAGGTCCTCCCGGAGTCTCAGTGCGGCTTCTGCCCTTCAGCAGGCACAAGGAGAAGTGCAAGGAGCAGCACTCTTCAATCTCGCAAAGGCCTTTGACTCCGTCAACCGTGAGAGATTGTGGAACATCCTCCTCAAATTCAGCTGCCCACACAAATTTGGCACCACTCTCTGCTTGCTCCACGATGATACGCAAGCCGTGATCCTCACCAGCAAAACCACCACAGACCCAGTATGTGTGCAAACAGGGCTACATCATCACACCAATGCTCTTTTCCATCTTTCTCACAGTAACGGTCCACCTCATCACCTTGAAGCTCCCGGCTGGAGTGGAGCTAACCTACCGGACAAGCGGGAAACTGTTCAACCTCCGACACCTCCAGGCCAGAACCAAGACAACCCCAACTTCTGTCATCGAGCTGCAGTACGCAGTCATCTGTGTGTGTGCACACTCAGAGGCCGAGCTACAAACCATCGACACATTCAATGATGCGTATGAGAGAATGGGCCTCAGACAAAACATCTGAAAAACAAAGATTCTCCGCCAGCCCATTCCCGCCACACAAAATGGCACCCAAACACCAAGATGCATGATGAGCCCCTAGACAGTGTGGATCATTTCCCACACAGTGGGAGCCACCTCTCAGCGTGAGCAGACATCAACGATGAAATCCAACATCGGCTTCAGTGCGCCAGTGCGGTCCTCAGATGCCTGAGGATCAGTGTTCGAAGCCTGAGACCTCAAATCCAGCACCAAGCTCATGGTCCACAGAGCAGCCATGGTCCCCGCCCTCCTGTATGCATCAGAAACATGGACAATGTACAGCAAACTACTCAAATCCCTGGAGAGATATCACCAACGTTGTCTCCACAAAATCTTGCAAATCCAAATAGGCGTATCAACATGAGCATCCTCTCCCAGGCCAATATCCCCAGTATTGAGGCACTGGTCATGCTTAACCAACTGCGATGGGTGGGTCACATTGTCCCCGTGCCTGACACAAGACTCCCAAAACTAGTGCTCTACTCCGAGTTCCGTTATAGCAACCAATCACCAGGAGGGCAGAGGAAATGCGACAAGGACACTCTGAAAACCTCCCTAAATAAATCCAACATCCTCATTGACACACAGGAATCACTTGTCTTGGAACACACAAACTGGAGAAGAGGCATCTGTGAAGGTGCCAATCATCTCGGGCGTCAGCGGGTGGAGCACTCGGAAGCCAAACTTAAACAGCAGAAAGAGGGTGCGGAATCCAGAGTGTCCCTCCCACCTCATCAAACACCCCCTGCCAAACCTGCGGCTGAGGCTGTGGCTCCAGGATTGGACTATTCATTGCAGAACCCACCTCCCCCTGAGTGCAACAAGTCATCCTCAACACTCAGAGACTGCCAAAGAGGAAGAAAGAATGCACCCCTCGCACCTCAGCCAAGAGACCATGGGTGAGTCCCAACTAAGGGGCAATTTACCATGACCAATCCACCTAATCTGAACACCTCTGGAGTGTGGGAGGAAACCGGAGCACCTGGAGGAAACTCACGCAGACATGGGGAGAATGTGCAAACTCCACACAGACAGTGACCCCAGGCTGGAATTGAACCCAAGTCCCTGGCGCTATGAGGCAGCAGCGCTAACCACTGTGCCATCATGCTGTGGCAATGTGCCTATTCAGAAGATGAGGTGCTGTTCCTCCAGTTTGCGTTGGGCTTCACTGGAGCATTGCAACAGGCCCAGGGCTGGCATGGGAGCATGACAGCAAGGTGCTGAGTTGAAATGGCAAGCGACAGGAAGATTGGGGTCATACTTGTGAACTGAGCAAAATGTGTGTTTAGTCTGTCCAGGGTAGAGGAGATCTCATTGAGAGCAGCAAATACAGTGGACCAAATTGAAGGAGATGCAGGTGAAATGTTGCTTCACCTGAAAAGCGCGTTTGGAGCCTTGAATGATGAGATGGGGGAGGTAAAGGAAAGGCGCTGCACCTTCTGTAATTGCAAAGGAAGGTGCCGTAGGAAGGGGATGGGGAGTTGGGCGTGATGTAGGTGTTATGGAGGGAGTGGTCCCTGGGGAATGCTAATGGGGGGAAGATGTGTTTCACGGTGGCATCAGGCTGGAGTTGAGGGAAATGGCAGAGGATGATTCTTTGAATGCGGAGGCTGGTGGGGTGAAAGGTGAGGACAAGGAGGATCCTATCATGGTTCTGGGAAGGAGCAGAAGGTGTAAGGGCAGATGTGTGGGAGATGGGTCAGACATGGTTGAGTGTCCTGTTCACCACAGTGGGAGGAAACCTCGGTTAAGGAAAATGATAGACACGTCAGAAGCGCCATTTTCAAAGGTAACAGCATCAGAAAAACCAGGAGAATAGGATGGAGTTCTGACAAGGGTGGAGTGTGAGGAGCTGTAATCAAGGTCGCTGTGGGAGTCAGTGGAATTATAATGAATATTGGTGGTCAGTCTATCACTGGAAGTGGATAAGAAATGGTCAAGGAAGGGAAGTGTCGGAGGTGGACCATGTGAAGGTGAAAGAGGGGTGGAAATTGGAAGCAAAATTGATCAATTTTTCCAGTTCCAGACGAGAACATGAAGCAGCATCAATACGGTCAGCAAAATAACAGAAAAAGAGATGTGGGAGCAAGCCTGAATAGGACAGGAGGAGAAGAAATAGGAGCTGGAATAGGCCACGGACCTTTGGGTTTGCTCTGCCAACCAACAAGATTAAGGCTGTTCTTCTAATTTACCTCCACCCTGGTCCCTCAAATGCCTTAACCCCCAAAAATCTATCAACCTCTTGTCTTGCATATACTCGTGCAGTGAGCATCCACAGCTCTCTGCAGTTGAGAATTCCAAAGACTCAGAACAATTTGAGTGAAGAAATCTTTTTTCATCTCGGTCCTAAATGGCCAATTTGTCATTCTGAGATTGCGGCTCTGTGGTGAACCATCGTTGGTTACCACTGTGGGGTTATTCCAATGTTACTGTTGGGTTAGGGTGTTGACACTGTGGGGGTTGTTATAATGTTGTTGGGTTAGGGTGTTTACACTGTGGGATTAATATACCTGTGGTGGATGTTGTTATGGCACATCCCGGTCGGGCCCCGCCTCCTGGGGAGAGGTATAAGACCCTCTGCTCAGGCGGGACCCCTCCAGTCTGGATTGGTGTACTCGTGTTAGATAGTTCCATTGTTTGTCAATAAAAGCCTTCAATCGCTGAAGCCTTGTACCTCGTGCTTGATTGTCGCGCATCAATTTTATTGACAAACACAAAACTCTCGACAGTAAAGAGAGTATGGAGCAAATGCTGAAACCAGAGCGTCTGATGCTGGACCCACGTGCGGTCGGTGCCTCTAACACCTTCGACCACTGGCTGAAGTGTTTCGAGGACTACCTGGCAGCCTCTGCAGCAGTTACTACGGACGACGACAAACTCCAGGTCCTCCACGCGAGGGTAAGCGACACGGTCTATCTTGCGATTCGTGCGGCCACCACTTACCCGAGGGCCATCGAGCTCTTGAAGAAACGATACACGAGACCACCCAACGAGATTCACGCTCGTTACCTCCTCGCTACACGACGTCGGCAGTCGGGCAAAACCATGGAGGACTACGCCAATGAGCTCTTGCAGCTTGCCAGGGGCTGCGACTGCAAAGATGTGTCGGCTGAGCAATATATGTACGACCTCGCCCGAGATGCGTTCGTAGCAGGGGTAGGGTCCTCGTACATCCGGCTTAAGCTATTGGAGAAAGGGAACCTCAACTTGACCCAAGCGATGGAGATGGCTGAGATGCTGGAGGCAGCGTCGGAAAGCTTGGCTCTGTACCCCGAAGACCACGTGGAGACAACGTGGCAGGAGCAAGCACAAATCCCTCCTCGCCCCACGGGCTCGCGCTCCCATATCGACCCGACGACGGCGGCAGCTCCAGGCGGCCAGCGATGCTATTTTTGCGGGGGAGCCAAGCATCCACGGCAACAGTGTCCAGCAAAAACGGCGATCTGCAGTCAGTGCGGTAAAAAGGGGCACTATGCTAAAGTTTGCAGGTCGAAGCCCAAGAACGGCATTGCAGCCTGTGACCCTCCAGAGCGGAGACAATCTCCTTCGACGTCGCAGTACCCGCGAGGCCCGACCACGTGCGAATCCAGGACGGCGCCATCGTGGCTGACGGAGGAGGAGGATGACCACCAGGAGTTGCTACGCTTGGCGCCCTCACCCACGTGCGATTCATGGGGGCGGCCATCATGGTCGACGACGCCCAGGAGCGACCAGCAGGGGTCCTCAGTATCAACCTCGGCTGCATGCAGTGACGCCCGGGGGCCAACGGTGGCGTCGATCTCTCTGGACCAGACAAAGCATCACAGGCTTGACAGTTCGATGATGAACATCAAGGTAAATGGTCGTACTGTGTATTGTCTGTTTGACAGTGGGAGCACCGAGAGTTTTATTCACTCTGACACTGCAAAGAGGTGTGGACTCCGGGTTCTACCTGCCAAACAGACAATTTCTATGGCATCACGGTCCCGGTCTGTACCGATCCAAGGACGTTGTATGGTAACCCTAGAGGTGCAGGGCACAATTTACGAGCGATACAGGCTCCTTGTGTTGCCGCACCTTTGCGCGCCAATTCTCCTCGGACTAAACTTTATGGTCCACATGAAGAGTGTGATCCTACAGTACGGTGGGCCACTCCCTTCACTGGCAGTAGGGAATCAGCCGCAGCCTCCAAATTGCCCAAAGCGCCCCGCATGCAATCTTTCCACACTGAAGATCACCACACCTTCTTTATTTAAGAATCTGGTACCAGGCTGCAAGCCCATCGCTACTAAAAGTAGGCGTTACAGCGCTGAAGACCGGATCTTTATCAGATCTGAGGTTCAGCGGCTCCTCAAAGAAGGGATCATACAGCCAAGTGCTAGTCCGTGGAGAGCGCAGGTCGTGGTGGTTAAAAGCGGGAACAAACCCCGGATGGTCATCGACTACAGTCAGACCATTAACCGTTATACGCAGCTGGATGCGTATCCTCTCCCGCGCATATCTGATATGGTCAATCAGATTGCGCAGTACCGGGTGTTCTCCACCATAGACCTTAAGTCCGCCTACCATCAACTCCCCATCCGCCCAGAGGACCGACAATACACGGCTTTTGAGGCGGATGGTCGTCTATATCAGTTTCTTAGGGTTCCATTTGGTGTCACCAATGGGGTCTCGGTCTTCGAGCGTGCTATGGACCGAATGGTGGACCAGAACGGGTTGCGGGCTACCTTCCCGTACCTGGATAACGTCACCATCTGCGGCCATGACCAGCAGGACCATGACACGAATCTCCAAAACTTTCTGCGCACTGCATCTCGCCTGAATCTGACCTATAACAGGGAGAAGTGCGTATTCCGTACGCGCAGGTTAGCTATCCTTGGATACGTGGTGGAAAACGGGGTCATCGGCCCTGATCCAGACCGTATGCGCCCCCTTACTGAACTTCCCTTGCCCGCTAGCACAAAAGCACTGAGGAGATGCCTCGGCTTCTTTTCTTATTATGCGCAGTGGGTCCCCAACTACGCGGACAAAGCCCGTCCGCTCATCAAGTCCACGACCTTCCCACTCACGCCGGAGGCCCAATTGGCCTTCAAGGCTTTGAAAAGCGACATTGCGAAAGCCACGATGCACGCAGTGGATGAATCCATCCCTTTTCAGGTGGAAAGTGATGCATCTGATTTCGCCCTAGCCGCCACACTAAACCAGGCAGGCAGGCCCGTCGCGTTTTTTTCCCGCACCCTTCAAGGTCCCGAAATTCGGCATTCAGCGGTGGAGAAGGAGGCTCAGGCCATTGTGGAGGCCATCAGACACTGGCGCCATTACCTGGCAGGGAAGCGGTTCACCCTGATCACGGATCAACGATCCGTGGCGTTTATGTTCAGTAATACGCAGAGGGGCAAGATCAAGAACGATAAGATCTTGCGGTGGAGAATTGAGCTCTCCACCTATAATTACGATATTATGTATCGTCCAGGGAAGCTCAATGAGCCCTCGGATGCCCTCTCGCGCGGAACATGCACTATCATGCAGGAGGACCGCTTGAAGGCCCTCCACAATGACCTGTGCCATCCTGGAGTCACTCGACTCTACCACTTCATAAAAGCCCGCAACCTGCCCTACTCGGTGGAGGATGTCAGGTCAGTAACGAGAAGCTGTCGGATTTGCGCGGAATGCAAACCGCACTTTTATCGACCGGACCGGGCACAATTGGTCAAGGCCACTCGCCCCTTCGAGAGGCTGAGTGTGGAGTTTAAGGGCCCCCTTCCCTCAACGGACCGGAATGTCTATTTTCTCAATATCATAGATGAATACTCCCGGTTCCCGTTTGTTGTTCCCTGTGCGGACACGTCGACTGCCACAGTGATTAAGGCATTCAGTGATCTTTTTACCCTGTTCGGGTACCCCTGCTACATACATAGCGACAGGGGCTCGTCGTTCATGAGTAACGACTTGAGGCAATTCCTGCTCTCATACGGGATTGCCTCTAGTAGAACCACGAGCTACAACCCTAGGGGTAACGGACAGGTGGAGAGGGAGAATGCTACAGTCTGGAAGGCTGTCCTATTGGCGCTGAAGTCCAGGGGCCTTCCAGTCTCCCGTTGGCAGGAGGTCCTTCCAAATGCGCTTCATTCTATTTGCTCCCTCCTGTGTACGGCAACCAATGCTACTCCCCACGAGAGGATGTTCTCATTCCCTCGGAAGTCGTCCTCGGGGATCTCTTTACCAGCCTGGTTGACGTACCCAGGACCCGTCCTTCTGCGGCGACATGTGAGGGCCCGCAAGTCCGACCCCTTGGTCGAACCAGTCCAACTCCTCCACGCCAACCCTCAGTATGCCTATGTGGCATATCCTGACGGGCGAGAGGACAGGGTCTCGATTCGAGACCTGGCGCCCGCAGGGGACGTAGCAACTCCTGTCGCTCCTATACCCCCTGTCACGAAACCCCTTTCACTTCTTTCTTCCCCAGACGTGGCGCGGTCAGCACCGGGACCAGTGCATAACAGTTATACTCCCATGTACAGCTTGCCTGAGACTCGGAGATCGGCGCCACCACAGAAGGTTCCAGGATCCCCTGCACCACCGCCTCACCAGGGTCAACCGGCCCGGGAGTCCTCGAGGGGACAGCCGGACGCTGTTTTGGAGAGAACGCCACCGCAAGCACCTGCTCCGGTGTCGCAACCGGTGTTGTGGAGATCACAGCGACGGTGCGGTCCTCCAGACCGTCTGGACTTGTGAATTTTGTATATATGTGACCTGTTTTCGCACCCCGCCGGCCTTTGTTTTTAAAGGAGGGGTGAATGTGGTGAACCATCGTTGGTTACCACTGTGGGGTTATTCCAATGTTACTGTTGGGTTAGGGTGTTGCCACTGTGGGGGTTGTTATAATGTTGTTGGGTTAGGGTGTTGCCACTGTGGGGTTGTTATAATGTTGTTGTTGGGTTAGGGTGTTTACACTGTGGGATTAATATACCTGTGGTGGATGCTGTTATGGCACATCCCGGTCGGGCCCCGCCTCCTGGGGAGAGGTATAAGACCCTCTGCTCAGGCGGGACCCCTCCAGTCTGGATTGGTGTACTCGTGTTAGATAGTTCCATTGTTTGTCAATAAAAGCCTTCAATCGCTGAAGCCTTGTACCTCGTGCTTGATTGTCGCGCATCAGGCTCCTTGTTCAAGATTCCTCAGCCAGGGGAAACATTTTCTCAGCATCTACCATGTCAAACCCTGCGATGATTGTCTCTTTAAGGGAACACAGAAGAGTAAGGGTCACATGTCTGTGTGACTAATTGGGACTTGTGTGGAATCACCCTATGGTGAGAGCGGCTCCTAGGCAAGAGACATTTTAGGAGCTGGCTACAACCATGAGGTGCTGGACAATTCTTACAATAAATACCTTTTGTAATGAAGTCTGTGAAAGTGCATCTTTACATCTGGCGATGAGGGTAAATTATCCTGACACTGCCTTTGGCCCGACACCCGTGAGTATTCTCTTTTAATTGAAGTTTGAAAAAAGTACTCAACAGAACGCCTCTCTTTGGGTGATTAGACCCATTTGACTCGTCCACAGAGGACTGGTCACAATATGTCAAGCATCTTGGGTATTATTTCCAGGAAAATGACATAAGGAAGGAGGCAAAATGCAAAGCAATTGTCCGATGTGTTTGTGTAAGTCAGATCTATGACCTTATTTGCAATCTTAGATCCCCAAGCGCTCCCTACTCCAAATCATTTCATGAGCTCGTGGATTTAGTGGAGGCTTAATTGCAACCTCAACCATCAGTCATACTCCAGAGATTCATATTTAATTTGAGGGTGAGGGACCCGGGCAAATCGATCACAACTTACTTTGCCAACCTGAAGAAATTAATCATTGTGATTTTGGAACCACCCTAAGTGACATGTCACGGGATAGGTTAGTCTGAGACATGAACAACAATGCTATTCAATGCAGATTGTTTGCAGAGGTCAACATAAATTTTAAATGAGTAATGGAAATTGCACTGGCCATGGAAAGCACTGGAAGCACTGAGAAAGATGCACAAGAGCTCCAGCGCGCACATAATGGCGCTATTTATCAGTTAGAACAAGTACCTGCGGCCAGTTGTGGCTCCAAAACCACTGAAGCAGCCAAAGTGGGAAACAATTTCAACCACCAATGAAACAAAAAGATACAGAATAGGCAATCAGCCAGTAATGTTTAAAGGGGAATGTTACCAATGTGAAAGTAACCACACTCCTGAATCATGTTGGTTTAAGGAGACTGAGATACAAAAGAGGACATTTGATAAAGCAGTGCAGAGCCAAGTCAAGGTCGCCAAGTAATCAATCAACCAAGATGTTACAAGTATACAATGTGGAGGAGCCCAGCACCCATGATTCTGGTATTCAATCTCTGTTTAATCTAAAAACAGGCAAGAAAGACCCTTTTTTCTATAACACTCTGGGGAAATAGGAAGCCTCTTAAGATTGAAGTGGATACAGGGGCATCAGCCACTGTGACAGGTAAGCATATATTTCAGTACCTAAGAGAGGAAGTCCAACCATTGGACTTGAAGAGCACTTCTGCCAAGTTGCAGACTTATAAAAACAAAAAGCAGCACAATGGAATGTTGTAAGCCATGAACAACAGTCTACCCAGCTCCCAGTGATAATAGTGATGGGGGAAGGGCCAAGCCTTCTCGACCACGATTGATTTAAAGAAATCAAGTTGAATTGGGCTGAGATTTTACAAATGTGGATTGTGTGGTGATTGTCCCTTTAAGGGCAACACAACAGAGACAGGGTCACATGGCCTGTGTGACCAATCAGGACTCAGTGTGGAATCACCCCCATGGTGAGAGAGGTATTTTGGGAGATAGTACCAGCCCTGAGACTGCTGTACAATTCTTATTAATAAATATCTTTCCTGTTCACTAATGAATTCTTCACAGTGCATCTTTGCAAACCCCTTAAGAATCTTTTATATTTCAATTAGATTACCATCTCATTCTTCAAAACTCCAGTCTAATCAATCTTTCCTCATAAAACAATCCCTTCTTCCCAGGAACTGGTCTAATCAACCCTTGTTACCTACTTAGGTAACTTTCTCCTTCCTCAGGTAAGAACACCAACAAATATGCACAGGTGTGGCCTCACTACTGGCCTGTATAACTGTAGTAAGACTTATTCATTCTTACCCTCCAATCCCTTTGTAACAAAAGCTGAAGTACCATTTGTGTTGCTTGCTGTACCTGCGTGCAATCTTCTTTTGAAGCTGTGGGGTTGTGAGGGCTCACAGCAATCCAAACCTTCCTGCACCAGTTGACCTCTTTAGGTTACCCTATGTGTGGGGCTATGCAAGAAATTTAATGGGCCCACACACTTAAACAAATGACAAGTAAGTGGACGTGGTGGCATTCTCACCAGATTAGTCATCTGCTAAAAGTGTGAGCACAAGTGACGACAAAGCAGGTTTGGTTGAGATGCCACCTGTAGCCAACTAGCTTATCGATAACGGTTAGTTTGAATTGTGCAGGAAATTGGCCATTTGGACCTGGTCTTCAAAGTTGACCAATATCTGTGGAAGTGTGTTCCAGCATAAACCAGTAGGTTCAGGGGTGAGGAATAGAATACACCTGAAATATTGGAACATTTATGTAAAAAGATGACAAAGTGACATTCATCATGTCAATGAGACTATTAACCACCATTCAGCCATTCACTCTGTAATATTGGTCAAACAATTAAGCTGCTGATGATGGGGACTGGTGTAATAACACTTTTGAGATAACAGATCGACTTCATTGAATATTTTTTGGGAAGTATAAGGGGTGGCACGGTAGCACAGTGGTTAGCACTGCTGCTTCACAGCTCCAGGGACCTGGGTTCGATTCCCAGCTCGGGTCACTGTCTGTGTGGAGTTTGCACATTCTCCTCGTGTCTGCGTGGGTTTCCTCCGGGTGCTCCGGTTTCCTCCCACAGTCCAAAGATGTGCGGGTTAGGTTGATTGGCTATGCTAAAAATTGCCCTTTGTGTCCTGGGATGTGTAGGTTAGAGGGATTAGTGGGTAAATATGTCGGGATATGGGGATAGGGCCTGGGTGGGATTGTGGTCGGTGCAGACTCGATGGGCCGAATGACCTCTTTCTGTGCTGTAGGGTTTCTAAGATTCTTTCTAAGATTCTAATGAATTGATACCTGTATCTGTACATGTGCTGAAAACCCATTGATAGCAAATACAATCTTACAACAGTAGGAAAAGGCAATCCATTTTCCTCCCCTTTCGACCTTCAGTCAAAAGCAGAAAGAAAGTATTTTTCGAGTAATTTTCATCTGGAGGATGTTACTGTGGAGATGGTGGGAAGAAAGGTTGAGGTCAAACAGAAAGGGAAATGGGTTCAGTGAGCAAAAGCCACAAACAAATGGGAGCTCATACAGTCAGGCACCTGACCTCTGTTGGTTGGCACACAATACTGGCTGGTAAGTCTTGAATACATTCTGATGTGTAGTTATTGTTGGAATGTAAGAAACACACAAATTAATTTACAGACAATAAGGTCCCACAAACACACCAGATAATGGAGGAAAAATGTGACTGCATGGTGCTGCTACTAGTCCTATACATGTGCTGATTCGCCTGGGGAGAGACCTTGCGACCCCAAACTGTGCATCATCAATACCATTAAAGAGTGTTGTGCAGGCCATTCAGGGAGCAGTTCAAGAAAATGTTTACAGCTGCACAATACGGTTCAGGATACGGGATGAGAGGCCTGACTACAATGAATGCAAGATCTGGTATGGGCATACGATCAGTGATGGGGAAACTTCAGCTTGAGTGAGACAGAGACCAAGTGAATATACTTGGGAATTCGGTGAACGGGAGGAAAGAGATGCTTGAGGTAAGGTGTGAGCAGGGAGTGGGGAAGGAAGGGAAGGTGGTGCTCATTTGCTTTGTGCTTTCTAACTTCCTCAGCCTTCAGGAAATGGTCTTCTTCTGCTGCATGAGAAGAAGTTAATTATTTGGTAAGTATCTGGTGAATGATTAAGGTTTATTCTATTCCAGGGTGCTCCTGGGTGCCAGTTTGATCCAGGGCAAACACGTCTGCAGATACTGTTTGCAGTTTGAGCAGCTTTAGCTGAACTACAGACACTGCAATGTGTCAGAGAGGGGGAAAGGTACCTGGTTCTTTATACCAGGAGGCAGTCACAGCTCTCAGGACAGGCTCTGCTCATTTGGTCAGTGGTGAAGCCATGAGGGAGTGGCTAAAAATGAGGCAGGCTTAGAGACTCAGAGGGCTGGAGGACAGGGGCCTCCGCCTTTACAATTGTCCAACAGGTTTGAGGTTTTTTTTTTGGCATGTTTGGATGAGAGTGGGGACTGCAGCGTTGATGAGCTGACTGAGCATGGCATTGTGCTACAGGAGACAATTCAAGTGGAGGGAGCAGAAAGGAATATAGGGGATGGTATAGTTAGAAGGATTAACACCATTCTCTGCAACAAAGAATGAGCACAAATGGCTGTGTTGCCTGTCCAGTGCCATTCAGGACATCTGCTCTGGGCTGGAGAGGAACTTGCAGTGGGGGGAAGGATCCGGTCATCAAGTTTCCATGTAGGTACCAACGATATAGGCAAGACAAAAGAGGTTCTGCATAGTCAGTATGAGGATCTAGGCACCAATTTCAGAAACAAGCACCTCCATGGTCATAATCTCTGGACCATTACCAGATCCACGTGCAAATAACATCAGACAGATCAGATTAGATGGGTGAATGCATAGCTCAAAGACTGGTGCGGCTGAAGTGGGTCCTGGTTCGTGGGACACTGGGGAAAGTGAGGCCCGTACTGTTGGGACAGCCTACACCCAAACCATGTTGGGACCTGTGTTCTTGCGAGCCAAATAACTGGGGAAGTAGAGAGGGGTTTAAACCAAATAGTGGGGGCAAGGATCAAATTTGAAAAGATGTGGTAAATCAAAGGACAGACAAGGCAACAGAGAAAGGTATCATTAGGGAATTGAAATACAGACTGTGACAGGAAGGGATGGAGAGTACAAATCTAACCGTAAATCAACATGAGACTGGAGGTGATAAAAAAATAAAATGATAAAACTAAAAGATTCTCCCAGCCCGCAGCGCTGTGGGCTTGGAGACATAAGCTGAGGCCATGTAGCGTGCTTCCTGCAGGGCGCCATGGTCTCCGTGTATCTCCGGTCGTTGGATTTGAGGGAGCAAGGAGTGGGTCTGAGACTATAGACAGGATTTTCCAGCTCTTCCCACCGATGGAATCTTCTGGTCCCACCAAAGGCATCTCCGTATGGCGGGTTCCCCAGTGACGGGGTGGGTGAGCAATGCCAATTGCCATTGACTCCGATTCCGCTGACAGCCATGGTGAGCAGCCTGCCCCACCGGGAAACCCAATGCGGCAGCGGCGAGCTCTACTCTTAAAACAGAGCAATTATGAGGGTGAGAAAGCTGAGCTCGCTAAAGTGAACTGGTAAATGAAGTTGAGATAGGTTAATAGAGCTGCAATGTCAAGCATTTAAGGGGCTACTTCAGAATATCAGAATAAATATATTCCAATAAGTAAGAGAAAGTCCACTGCACTGCCCAGTCTTCCCTTTCCTCTATGAGGCCCTTCTAATAAGTCGAGAGCAAAAGGCACCCTCAAGAATTGTGCTTTACACACTTGCCAGTCAACCCTGGTACCCTGGAGTTAAACACCCAGTATCATGATCAGGCCCCCGCTACTTTGCAGTCAACCCCCTGTATCCTGGAATCCTCGTCTCTCCTGACTAGGCCCTCGGTATCCTGGAGACAAATCCTTTGGGGTCAACCTCCTGGTACCCTTCCAGTGTTACCCCAGTCTTCCTTGGAGTCTTAACCCGATACACTTTGAGCTTTACCCCAGTCTCCCTCAGAGTCAACCTAGGCACATCAGAGTCAATCCAGATACCCTCGAGTCAACTCCAGTACCCTGGTATCGCCGCAACAGGTTTGAGTACCCCTGAGTCAAGCCTGGTATTAGACCCCTGAATACGTGGAGCTATCTATGAGCACTGCACTCACCTTTGAGCTGTCGTTGGAGAGTTGCTTGCCAGGGACATGCCTTTTGAATCAAATAGAAATAGAAACCCTACAGCACAGAAAGAGGCCATTCGGCCCATCGAGTCTGCACCAACCACAATCCCACCCAGGCCCTACCCCCATATCCCTACATATTTTACCCACTAATCCCTCTAATCTATGCATCCCAGGACACTAAGGGGCAATTTTAGCATGGCCAATCAGCCTAACCCGCACATCTTTGGACTGTGGGAGGAAACCGGAGCACCCAGAGGAAACCCACGCAGACACGAGGAGAATGTGCAAACTCCACACAGACAGTGACCCATGCCGGGAATCGAACGCAGGTCCCTGGAGCTGTGAAGCAGCAGTGCTAACCACTGTGCTACTGTGCCGCCCTGATCAGTCCTGATTTGTTCTGTTCTGAACTCATGCTGCCATGAATGGATTTTTGACAGGGTGGCTTTGATTTTGGCATATGGGTCTGATAATGTATTATAATAATGTTCCCAATGCTAAGTGGTGGGAAGTGCAGCCTGCCACTGATTCGGGGAGAGGACGATTGCAGCAAGCTTTCCCGCCTTTGGATTTCTCACAATAATTTCCGCTCCTGTTGTTGATTCCATCTGACGCGACTGGGAGCAGGAAAATCCAGGCCTAGGACTTCCCAATGGCTCAGTTGCATCCTAACTTTATTAACAGAAGCATTGGAGAATGGGGGGCTCCTCTCTTCGCATTCAAATACAGAATGCTCCAGCGGGGAATGGGAGTATTCGCAATGTTCCTGCCAATGTGGTAGCATTGTAGGAAGGCTGCAGAGACAGAGAAGGTGCAATAGTTTGGTGATGGGATCAGGACAATGTTGCAGGCAGTAAGCTGTGAGACCATTTAACCCAAACACACTTCAACCGAGTGCAGTGACAGACTGATATTTCAAGTTCTGAGGATGCATCATGGTCTACAGAACACAATTTCTAAATTGTAGTGACAGGGACAAGGCACAAATTTAAAAGCAACATTAATTCTTAAATACGCAACTGAAAATCAAAAGTTATTCCAATTTCATAGCTGCTGTCTTAATCTCTCAAATTAACATGCACCGAGGGATAGCTCATACCAAAACTCAAATCAACATGCTGATGATGGATGAATATCCCACTAAATAATTAACACAAGTCAATGCTTTGTACAGAAAACTTAATTTATTGAGTAGTGTTAGCTTTGTTTGTGCATTTTGCCTTCTCCTGCTGGTTGTGACCTTTATCTGAGTGTTAATTGTAGATGACTCGATTTGGCAGCCTTGGAACATCTGAGACTTTGAGGGGAATTGAGTTATCGCGTTCCCCTATCACAGTAGGTCATTTTTGTGAACTATTTTCCACCTTACAGAAAGACAGATTGGCCACGAATAAAGTTACCTTTGTGCAATGAAATCAAGTACTTCTCAAATTTAAAGGACATGCTCAATGGTTTTGACTTGGGATTGCCCTGTGAAGTTTGTTTTAATGAACCCTCATTACATGGTGTCATTGGTAAGACTGACATTTATTGCACACCCCAAGCGAGCCTGGGAAAGTGGGATTGGTCCATCTCGAACTGCAGTTAGAATGGTGAAGATGCTTTTTTTTTGCAGTTTGTTATAACTAAGTCACTTGCTAAGCAAATTCAGAGGGCAGTCAAGAGTCAACTGCAGTGATCTGGATTCATGTCTCGGCCAGACTGCGTAATGGTAGCAGGAGTGCGATTTTCCGGTTCGTCCTGCCAGCGGGATCTTCTGGTCCTGTCACAGGTGACCACCCCCCCCCCCCCCCCCCCCCCCCCCCCCCCCCCCCCCCCCAACAATAAAATTCAATAGCAAATGACCATTGTCTTTGGCAGGACCAGAACAAAAAACAAAGAAAAGTACAGCACAGGAACAGGCCCTTCGGCCCTCCAAGCCTGCGTGGATAATGATGCCTGCCTAAACTAAAACCGTCCGTACTTATGGAGTCCGTATCCTTCCATTCCCCTCCTATTCATGTATTTGTCTAGTCGTCCCTTAAATGCCGCTATTGTACCTGCTCCCACCAGCTCCCCAGGCAGTGCGTTCCAGACATTCACCACCCTCTGTGTAAAAAAACTTGCCTCGCACATCTCCTCTAAACTTTTCCCCATGCAACTTAAACCTATGTCCCCTAGTACTTGACTTTTCTACCCTAGGAAAAAGCATCTGACTATCCAATCTGTCCATGCCACTCATAATCTTGTAAACCTCTATCAGGTCACCCCTCAATCTCTGTCATTCGAGTGAGAACAAACTGAGTTTATCCAAACTCTCCTCATCGCTAATACCCTCCAGACCAGGCAACATCCTGATAAACCTCTTCTGTACCCTCCCCAAAGCATCCACATCCTTCTAGTAGTGTGGTGACCAGAATTGTACACAATATTCTAAATTAGGCCTAAGGTTCTGTACAGCTGCAGCATGACCTGCCAATTTTTATGCTCAATGCCCCGACTGATAAAGGCAAGCATGCCAAATGCCTTCTTGACTACCTTATCCACCTGTGTTGTCACTTCCAGTGATCAGTGGACATGTATGCCCAGATCTCTCTGCCTGTCAATACTCCTAAGGGTTCTACCATTTACTGTGTAATACTTACATGAATTGGACCTTCCAAAATGCATGATCTCATACTTGTCTGGATGAAATTTTATTTGCCATTTCTCCGACCGGTAGATATCTTGCTGTATCCTCTGACAACCCGCTTCACTAACCACAACTCCATCAATTTTTGTGTTGTCTGCGAACTTACTAATCAGACCAGCTACATTTTCCTCCAGATCATTTATATATACTATGAACAACAAAGGTCCCAGAACTGATCTCTGTGGAACATCACGAGTCACAGCCTTCCATTCAGAAAAGCACCCTCTACTGCTACCCGCTGTCTTCTATGGGCAAGCCAGTTCTGTATCCATCTTGCCTGTTCTCCTCTGATCCCGTATGATTCACCTTTTGTACCCTGAGGTGCCTTGTCAAAGGCTTCACTGAAGTCCACGTATACAACATCTGCTGCCTTTCTCTCATCTATCATCTTCGTCACTTCCTCGAAAAACTCGATCAAGTTAGTGAGGCACGACCTCCCCTTCACAAAACCATGCTGTCTATCACCAATAAGTCCATTTGTTTCCAAATGTGAGTAAATCCTGTTCCTAAGAATCTTTTCCAATAATTTCCCTACCACCACCAGGAAGATCCTGTCAGTGACCAATGGCAAGCCACCTCTGTGCTGGAAAACCCACCGCGGGGGGACTGGAAAATCCCAGCCCAGGGTTTTTGTGGTGAACCATCGTTGGTTCCCACCAGGTAGTACTGAGCCAGGGTCTGGCCAGTACTATGAGTCTGTATATATGTTGCTGCTGGGGTTAGGGTTGGGTTGTTCTACTTGTTACTGTTGGGGTTAGGGTTGGGCTGTTCTACCTGTATTATAGTTATTATGGTACATCCCAGTCGTGCTCCGCCTCCTGGGAGAGGTATAAAGGTCACTGCTCTGGCTGGGACCCCTCAGTCTGGGATCGTGTACTATATATGGTAGCTTCATTGTAATAGTAAATAAAAGCCTTTATTTCCTTGAGCATCTCTAGCCTTGTGAGTTATATCGCGCATCAATTTTATTTACTATTAACTGAACTCTCGTCGTTAAAAAAAAAGGAAAACGATAGAGAGTATGGAGCAAATGTTAAAACCCGAACGTCTTACGCTGGACCCACGTGCGGCGGGCGCCTCTAACACCTTCGACCACTGGTTGAAATGTTTTCAGGACTACCTCGCAGCCTCTGCAGTGGTCACCACAGACGACGACAGACTCCGGGTCCTCCACGCGAGGGTAAGCGACGCTGTATATTTAGTGATCCGTGCGGCCACCGACTACAAAGGGGCCCTCGAGCTTCTTAAGAAGTGCTACATTAAACCGCCAAATGAGATGCATGCTCGATATCTTTTAGCCACTCGACGACGGCAGCCCGGCGAAACGACGGAACAGTACGCGTGCGAGCTTCTACAGCTAGCCAGGGGCTGTAACTGCAAAGCAGTGTCGGCAGACCAAAACATGAATGACCTCGCTCGAGATGCGTTTGTGGCGGGAATCGGATCGTCTTATATCCGACTCTGACTGTTGGAGCAAGGTAATCTCAATCTCACTAAGTCGATAGAACTAGCGGATACGCTGGAGATGGCCTCCAAAAGCCTAGCGTTGTATCCCGAAGACCACATGGAGACAGCGTGGCAGGAGCAGTCGCAGATCCCACCTCGTCCCTCGGGTCCGAAAAGCTGCATGATGGCGTGCCCACACTCGGGCCTGACGATGGCAGCAGCTCCAGGCGGCCCGCGGTATTGCTTCTGTGGGGGAGTGAAGCACACTCGGCAGCGATGTCCCGCTAAAGCGGTGTTGTGCTCCGCGTGCGGCAAGAAGGGGCATTATTTGAAGGTATGTCGATCCAAACTTACTTCCAGGAACAGCAGTGCGGCGTGCGACTCCCCGGATCCAGGTTCCTCGTCGTCGGCATCGTCGAGGGTTTCTTCCACGTGCGAGGCCAGGACGTTGCCATTACAGACGACGGAGTCGCAAGAGACGTGCGACCACCAGGGGTCGCTGATTTTGGTGCCATCGCCCACGTGCGACCTATGGGAGCAGCCATTTTGGTCGGCACCGACCGCGAACGACCAGCAGGGGTCATCTTCATCAATCTCAGCTGCCTGCAGTGGCGCTCACGAACCAACGGTGGCGTCGATCATCTTGGACCAGGCAAAGCCTCACAGACTCGACAAGTCCATGATGGACATACAGGTAAACAAATGCTTGATTTATTGTCTGTTTGACAGCGGGAGCACGGAGAGTTTTATTCACCCAGACGCTGTGAAGCGGTGTGGCCTCCAGATCCAACCTGTCAAGCAGACGATTTCGATGGCATCAAGGTCCCGGTCTGTCACCGTGCTAGGGAGTTGCGTGGTAAATTTACCGGTGCAGGGCACGGTTTACGAGAGCTTCAAGCTCCTGGTGTTACCGCACCTTTGCGCGCCAATACTCCTCAGACTAAATTTCATGGTCCACTTGAAGAGTGTAACCCTGCAGTACGGTGGGCCACTCCCTCCGCTTTCAGTGGGAGAATTGCAGCCTCCAAATTGCCCAACGTGCTCCACCTGTAGCCTCTCGACGCTGAAGATTACCACACCCTCCCTATTCCAGAATCTTGTGCCAGGCTGCAAGCCCATCGCGACGAAGAGTAGGCGTTACAGCGCTGAGGATCGGATCTTCATTCGATCTGAGGTTCAGCGGTTCCTCAAGGAAGGGATCATACAACCTAGCGCTAGTCCTTGGAGAGCGCAGGTCGTGGTGGTCAAGAGTGGGAACAAACCCCGGATGGTCATTGACTATAGTCAGACCATTAATAGATACACGCAGCTGGATGCGTATCCCCTCCCGCGCATAACTGACATGGTCAATCAGATTGCGCAGTACCGGGCGTTCTCTACCATCGACCTAAAGTCTGCCTACCACCAACTCCCCATTCGCCCAGAGGACCGACAATACACGGCTGTTGAGGCGGATGGTCGCTTGTACCATTTTCTAAGGGTTCCTTTTGGTGTCACCAATGGGGTCTCGGTCTTCCAGCGTGCTATGGACCGAATGGTGGACCATAACGGACTGCGGGCTACCTTCCCGTACCTGGATAACGTCACCATCTGCGGCCAGGACCAGCAGGACCACAATACCAATCTCCTTAAATTCCTACGCACTGCATCTCGCCTGAATCTGACCTACAACAGGGAGAAGTGTGTATTTCGTACGCGCCGCCTCGCCATCCTCGGATACGTGGTGGAAAACGGGGTCATTGGCCCTGATCCAGACCGTATGCGTCCCCTCCTCGAACTTCCCCTGCCCACTAGCGCAAAAGCACTGAGAAGATGCTTAGGCTTCTTCTCTTACTACGCACAGTGGGTTCCCAATTATGCGGACAAAGCTCGTCCGCTCATCAAGTCTACCTCTTTTCCCCTAACACCAGAGGCTCGTTTGGCCTTTGATAAACTAAAAGCCGACATCGCGAAAGCCACGATGCACACTATCGATGAGTCCATCCCCTCTCAGGTGGAGAGCGATGCATCTGATTTCGCCCTGGCTGCCACACTTAACCAGGCGGGCAGGCCCGTCGCCTTTTTTTCTCGCACCCTCCAAGGCCCCGAAATGCGACATTCAGCGGTGGAAAAGGAGGCCCAGGCCATTGTGGAGGCCGTCCGGCATTGGCGCCATTACTTGGCAGGAAAACGATTCACCCTGATCACGGACCAGCGGTCCGTGGCGTTCATGTTCAATAACACGTTACGGGGCAAGATCAAGAACGACAAGATCTTGAGGTGGAGAATCAAACTCTCCACCTATAATTACGACATCATGTATCGTCCAGGGAAACTCAACGAGCCCTCGGATGCCCTGTCGCGTGGAACATGCGCCAGTATGCAGGAGGACCGTTTGCAGGCCCTCCACAATGATCTCTGCCATCCAGGGGTCACTCGGCTCTACCACTTCGTAAAAGCCCGGAATCTACCCTACTCGGTGGAGGATGTCAGGTCCATAACCAGAAGCTGCCGGGTATGCGCGGAATGCAAACTGCACTTTTACCGACCTGACAGGGCACAACTCGTTAAGGCCACTCGTCCCTTCGAAAGACTGAGTGTGGACTTTAAGGGCCCCCTTCCCTCGACAGATCGGAATGTGTACTTCCTCAACATCATTGAGTACTCGAGATTCCCTTTTGTCATTCCCTGCTCTGATACAACCGCTGCCACGGTTATCAAGGCATTTCGTGATCTGTTCACCCTGTTCGGGTACCCCTGCTACATCCACAGCAATAGGGGCTCATCGTTCATGAGCGATGACTTGAGGCAATACCTGCTCTCATACGGGATTGCCTCTAGTAGAACCACAAGCTACAACCCTAGGGGTAACGGACAGGTGGAACGTGAGAATGCTACAGTCTGGAAGGCTGTCTTACTGGCGTTGAAGTCAAAAAGCCTTCCAGTCTCCCGTTGGCAAGAGGTGCTCCCTGATGCGCTCCACTCCATACGCTCACTCCTGTGTACGGCAACCAACGCTACTCCCCATGAGAGGCTGTTTTCATTCCCTCGGAAGTCTTCCTTTGGGACCTCATTACCGTCTTGGTTGATGTACTCAGGACCTGTCCTCCTGCGGCGACATGTTAGGGCCCGCAAGTCCGACCCTTTGGTTGAACAGGTCCATCTCCTCCACGCCTACCCTCAGTATGCCTATGTGGCATACCCTGACGGGCGAGAGGACACGGTCTTGATTCGAGACCGTGTCCTCTCGCAGGGGACGTAGAAACCCCTGTCGCTCCCATACCTCCTGTTAGAGACCCCCCAACTATTGGTTCCCCTCCTGACACGGCGCGGGCAGCATCGGGACCATCACTTAACCCTTTTACTCCCGTGTCCAGCTTGCCTGAGTCCAGGAGATGGTTGCCACTTCAAGGCGTGTCGGAACTCAACGGATTGTCATCACCTCGGGGTCAGCCGGCCCGTCTGACAGTGGAGGAGCCGTTGGACACCGCCTTGGGGAGAACGCCACCGCGAGTGCCTACTCCGGTGTCATCGCTGGTGTTGAGGAGGTCACAACGACGGTGCGGTCCCCCTGACCATCTGAACTTATAGACTGATGACAAATTATTCTGTGTTTTTTTTGTACCCCGCCGGCCTTTGTCTTCAAAGGAGGGGTGAATGTGGTGAACCATCGTTGGTTCCCACCAGGTAGTACTGAGCCAGGGTCTGGCCAGTACTATGAGTCTGTATATATGTTACTGTTGGGGTTAGGGTTGGGTTGTTCTACTTGTTACTGTTGGGGTTAGGGTTGGGCTGTTCTACCTGTATTATAGTTATTATGGTACTTCCCAGTCGGGCTCCACCTCCTGGGAGAGGTATAAAGGTCACTGCTCTGTCTGGGACCCCTCAGTCTGGGATCGTGTACTATATATGGTAGCTTCATTATAATAGTAAATAAAAGCCTTTATTTCCTTGAGCATCTCTAGCCTCGTGAGTTATATCGCGCATCAGTTTTATTTTCCAAGGGATAACAGGAAACTATCATGTTAAGCGACAGCTTCATGACCGTTTTCATATTTAGTTTTATTTTTTGAATGGTTTTAAACCTAAAATTAAATTCTAAAATAGCCATAGCGGGACCTGAGCTCCCATTCTCTGGATTGCTTGTCCAGTAATGCTCCCACTGCTTTACAATTGAGAGCCTATTTCGCATATTGAAGATTTATTAACATTGTGTTTGTGATTCTCTTTTCAACAAACAATTAAATTTCCTATTCGGTTGCTCTCTCTCTCTCTTATTTTGAGTAAAATAATGTAAAATCAACAGTTTAATGAAATCTTTGAAATGAGCCACAGTGGAATTTTATATGATAATGTGTACATTTTTAATATCACATTATACACTTACAACCTCCCCTTTCTGTGATAATCTAAATTCCATAACAGACATAAAAGACTGAGAGATAATAATCCATCATTTTAAATTACGTACGCTTACCTGAACGGAACAGTATTTACCTCCTAGTGCCTCGAGGATGAGAAATTATCAGGTCTACAGTTCAGCCAGAAACCTTTCCACAACCTCACCCCCAGCCTTTCTGTGTCATTCCACCACTGTTCAGAATATCAACCTGGCTTAGGATCTGCAGGGACAAGTGTTAATGTGGTCTTTTATGGGCGGCACAGTGGTTAGCACTATTGCCTCACAGCACCAGGGACCTGGGTTCAATTCTGGCCTTGGGTGACTGTCTGTGTGGAGTTTGCACATTCTCCCTGTGTCTGCGTGGGTTTCCTCCGGGTGCTCCGGTTTCCTCCCACAGTCCAAAGATATTTGAGTTAGGTTGATTGGCCATGCTAAATTGCCCTTTAGTGTCAGGGGGACTAGCTAGGGTAAATACATGGGGTTATGGGAATAGGGTCTGAGTGAGATGGTGGTCAGTGCAGATCCGATGGGCCAAATGGCCTCCTCCTGCACTGTGGGGTAATCTGGTCTATGGTACTATGGACACCTTGGTTCATTCACCTCACCTTTTGATTAGGGGAAAAAGGGGGAATTGCGATATGATGGATATTTACCACATTGTTATTCACCAATGCTTGTTGTGTGGTTAATACATTTAGACAAATAGAAGAACGTTAACACCAGGAAGGTGATTGCTATCGGGAGACGGGGGAGTGAGTGAATTGTGGGTGGGGGGGGGAGGTTAATTCACAAAATCTGTCAAGGGGGATGGAGGCAATGTTTAAAAAAATGTTTGCTGGTTCTGCAGGTGAAGATCTTTTTTTTAAATTTATTTAGCCAGTTAAGCCAAATGGGAACCAATTCTCATTTACAATAACGACCTGGCCAAGAGGCTAATGCCGCAGCAAGAGTAATTATACAAACTACAATTCATATAAACACTAAAAATAATAAGATAGAAATTAGCATTGAAATAGAATGGATCGTAAAGCAAGTACACAAAACAGTCAACAATCAGCGAAAGGTAATAACGTTAGTTCACTTCAGCTTCAGTGGTATCTCGTTCTGTCATTGGCAGCTTCAAACTGAAATGAACTATGGCCAGGGACTGTGCTCACCCTTGTTTATTTATTAGTGTCACAAGTAAGGCTTACATTAACACTGCAATGAAGTTACTGTGAAAATCCCCTAGTCGCCACACTTCAGCACCGATTTGGGTACACTGAGGGAGAACTTTGCATGGCCAGTGCAACTAACCAACATGTCTTTCGGACTGTGGGCGGAAACTGGAGCAGGCAGAGGAAACCCACGCAGACACGGGGAGAATGTGCATGGCTCCACACAGACAGTCACCCAAACCGGGAATTGAACCTGGATCCCCGGCACTATGAGGCAGCAGTGCTACTATATAGTGACCAATTTGATCAAATCACATGACCTCAGATTATAAGATGAGACAGAAAAATGTAATATATTTTGACAGATTCAGATTGTACAGCAGACAACAACAATGAGAGACACATACTTAGGAGAATATTGCAGTGATCCCCGAATGATCCAGACCGTGAAATCTCACCTTGAGCTGGCCTATTGTGCTCTCTGTTACTACCCTTGTGGATGAATGATTGTGGTTGTAGCTCTCCTCAGCTGGAGACCTTGGTTGTCTCAGCAGTTCATCAGCCGCCTTATTCAGCAGATAGCCTTTATCTCACCATTCAAGCAAACTGAAGCAACCAATAACCTTGGCATCTGGGAGTGATGCAGGATGTAGGCGTCCTACAGTGCAGAAGGAGGCCATTCAGCCCATTGAGTCTGTACCAACCACAATCCCACCATGGCCCTCTCCCCATATATTTACCCTAGCTAGTCCCCCTGACACTAAAGGGCAATTTAGCATGGTTAATTCACCTAACCCGCACATCTTTGGATTGTGGGAGGAAACCGGAGCACCCAGAGGAAAGCCATGCAGGCACGGGGAGAATGTGCAGAGTTTGTACAGACAGTGGCCCAAGCTGGGAATCGAACCTGGGTCCCTGGCATTGTGGGGCAGCCGTGCTAACCACTGTGCTATCATGCCACCCATCATGGCAGCTTCGTCGATACCTAGGGTGGCACAGTGGTTAGCACGGCTGCCTCACAGCGCCAGGGTCTCGGCTTGGGTCACTGTCTGTGTGGAGTTTTCACATTCTCCCCGTGTCTGCGTGGGTTTCCTCCAGGTGCTCCGGTTTCCTCCCACAGTTCAAAGATGTGCGGGTTAGATTGATTGATTGGCCAGGCTAAATTGTCCCTTGGTGTCAGGGGCACGAGGGTGGGATTGTGGTTGGTGCAGGCTCGATGGGCCGAATTGCCTCCTTTTGCACTGTAGGAATCTATGATTCTGTGACCTGCCGCAAACCTGCAGTATCTGACTCTTGTGGTCACACGCAATTTGGATGTGGAAAGAATGGAAGCCTTTTCTGTTTACGTATGCATCTGGCTACCCTGCTGGCGCCATTATGATGTGGAGTTGCCAGTGTAGGACTGGGGTAAGCACAGTAAGAAGTCTCACAACACCACGTTAAAGTCCAACAGGTTTATTTGGTAGCACAAGCTTTTGGAACGCTGCTCCTTCATCAGGTGAGCGGGCAAGTGATGAAGAAGCAACACTCCGAAAGCTTGTGTTACCAAATAAACCTGTTGGACTTTAACCTGGTGTTGTGAGACTACTTACGGCACCATTATGGGCACATGCACACAGTCAATGGTTCCCTGGATGTGGAGAAATCCTGTGATTGCAGCAGAGCCTCTGGCCCGCTCACTCTGGCTAGCCTCAATGGTCCCAAAGTAACTGACCCTTTGGAACAGTGTGTCAATGAGCAACAAGTTGCAGCTGATTGGGAGATGCTACATAGATCTCCCAATGACCCCTGGAAAGAATCTCAGGCATAAATGGTCAGGGCCACTGCCACCTTCAGAGCCACTGGCATAGGGTGGGAACCTACACAGTAGGAAGTAATTTGGGGGCTGATCATTTTGCAGATTGAGGTAATAGTGCCCCTGGAAAAGTGGAACCTTCTCTGGCACTGAACGTCAGACATGTCCAGGTAGTATGATCGCTGCCTGTACGCTTTGCTTGCTTGGTATTGATCCTTCTCTGGATCCGTCTGCCTTGCACTTCCTGCTGGACCTACACCCCTTTGGCCTGCGCCTCTCGGTCCACAAGTCTGACTCTTGGACAGTGCTTGTAGGCAAATAACCTCCTCCCCTTTCTGGCCCTGTCCTGCTCTTCTGAGTCGGCCTCTCCAGCAGGATACACAGTCCCTATTTCTGTACAGATGGTTGCAGAGGTTTCTGCACAGAAGGGGCCTCTTGGCAGAAAGTGATCTGCAAATGCTAAAAAAACCCAGAGTTCTCTAGAACACCAAAGAAAAATGCCAGAAACAATCTCTAAACTAACTCAAAACAACTCCCGACAAAACCCCTGTCCACTCACCTTACCAACATCCTATGGACCTTTTATCCCATCCTGGAAAAGAATGCATGAAAAATGTGAATGCTCCCTGGCTGAGTGGCCCAAGTGTCAAACGTAAAAGCAGGTTCTCAAAATCACTGACAATTGAACTTTAAATAGGCACAACTGGCCCTTCAAATATCGGTGGGTGTGGGTCTGATTTGTGGGTGTGCCCGCCGCGAGGTGGTGATGTCGTGGCACCTTCCCGACATCATCGCTCCTCCCCACCCCCCCCGCCCCCCCCCCCCGATTCACAAACGTTCATGGCTACCATACACCTGCTCAACATCCTGGCCTATGGATTGTTTCCCCAGAGATATTTCACAGAGGAAGACTTTTCAATGTTACGGCAGCTAACCCACTGAAAAACAGAGGTTGTATGTCACACTTCTGGGAAACAGCCAAGTCGGGCGGCACGGTGGCACAGCAGTTAGCACTGCTGCTTCACAGCTCCAGGGACCTGAGTTCGATTACCGGCTTGGGTCACTGTCTGTGTGGAGTCTGCACGCTCTCCCCGTGTCTGCGTGCGTTTCCTCCGGGTGTTCTGGTTTCCTCCCACAGTCCAAAGATGTGCGGATGAGGTTGATTGACCATGCTAAATTGCCCCTTAATGTCAGGGGGATTAGTAGGGTAAATATGTGGGGTTATTGGGATTGTGGTTGGTGCAGACTCAATGGGCCGAAATGGCCTCCTTCTGCACTGTCGGGATTCTATGAAATACTGAAAACATGTTATTGGCATGTTGTATTACAAACTTAACCTTGCTAAACAATATTGCAAATCTGCACGGATCTATATGTGTTATAAAGCAAACCCAACAAATGCTAAGATGCTGCAATGTACTTGAACTGCATTTGTGTCTGTAATAATTCAGGTCCTGCCAGTTAATAATGTATACCTAAGTGCTTAATGTACCCCACGATGCTTAACCTTATGATGGTTTTCATTATGTTATCACAGATGTTGGATAAAGTGCTGTTGGTTAATGCATTTCTGTGATAAAAACAAAGTGCTGGAAACACTCAGCAGGTCAAGCAGCGTCTGTGAAGAGAGATAAACAGAGCTAATGTTTCAGGCCAATGACCTTTCATCAGAATCTTTAATGTATCTATTTGCCTGACCTTATCCTTTGTCACTATCAGTTAACTCACTCAGAGCTGTATGGCACTGTTGAAAATGAATGGCTCGAGTCATGCAACAGGAATATGGAATCATAGAATCCCTACAGTGCAGATAGAGGCCCATTTGGCCCATGCAGTCTGCACCCACTCTCCTAAAGAACATCCAGCCCAGGCTAATCCACTTAACCTGCTCATCTTTGGACTGTGGAGGAAACCCACGCAAACATAGGGAGAACGTGCAAACTCCACATAGACAGTCACCCGAGGCAGGAATCAAACCTGGGTCCCTGGCGCTGTGAGGCAGCAGTGCTAACCATTGTGCTGCTCTAATTATACAAGATTTAGTCATGAATGGTAGATTTGCAACCCAATTTTATGACGTGAAAATTTAGCAAAGGATTCATTTGAAATCCTATGATTAATATTGTTTGCATAATTTATAGATTTGCTGTTCATGGACCTTCCAGCGTATCAGAGAGAGACAAGTTGCTGACAGAAAGCAATGTTGGAGACACTGCAAACACACACACCTTAATCGTGTAAGTAGGTTTAATCATTTTCTTATGAATTTTTAATGCCTTTGTTCTATTAAAAGTCTATTTTCAACAAGAAGATGATGACTGAAAAAGTGTTTTCAAAAAGATATTTTACCCAACTTCATTCATTCAAGTTTTGCTCTTTACAATTGAAGGCTGCTACCCCACTGCTCATTTTCAATAGATTCGTAATTTTAATGATGGGTGATGCGCGATTAAATCACTCGGGAGGCTGGATCGTACCCGGGAAATAAAAGCTTTTATTAGTAACAAGAATGGAGCATACTATATAACAATACAATCCCAGACTAAAGGGTCACCCAGCAGTGCAGTGACCTTTATACTCCTACAGGTAGGCGGAGCCAACCGGAGTGTACCACAGAACAATACCAACAGGTAGAACACCCCAACCCTAACCCCAACAGTGACAACAGTAACATATGTACAAGTACCCATAGTGCTAACCATCTATGGTTCAGTACCCATAGTGGTAACCATCTATGGTTCAGTACCCATAGTGGTAACCATCTATGGTTCACCACAATGGGAAGTTTTAATTTCAGCTCGATATTTGCTCAATGCTGTAGTCTCATGTTCTTCAATTGCAATTTCTTGCTGCTTTGAGTCAATTAAATGCAAGTTTCATGCATAATTTACATATACAAATATGACATTTGAACTGTCAGTTAAAGAGGTCCCATTGGCCAGTTAGCTTAATATCAATCATGTGATGTCTGAGGTATCAATGGTGCATCCTACATTTTATATTTTTTATATACGCTCATGGCATGTGATCATCACTGGCCAGGCCAACGTTTATTGCACATCCCTAATTACCCATGAAAAGGTGGTGGTGAGCTGCCTTGAACGCCTGCATTCCTTGATTAGGAACACCAGAAGGGCCATGAGGGAGGGAGTTCCAGGATTTTAACCCAGCGACAGTTCCAAGTCATGTGTGGGACTTGGACTTGGAGGTGGTGATGCTTCCATCCTTCTGCTCGATGGTAGAGGTCACAGGCTATCAAAGGAGCCATAGTGAGTTGCTGCAATGCATCTTGTAGAGATGGCTGCCGCTGTGTGTTGGTGGTGGAGGGATTGAATGTTTAAGGTGTCAGTTAAGTGGACTGTGTAGTTGTGAATGGTGTTGAGCTTTTTGAGTGTTGTTGGAGCAGTGGTGAGTATTCCATCACACTCCTGACTTGTGCCTTGTAGATGATTGACAGGCTTTGGGGAGTCAGGAGATGAATTATTAATCGGAGTTCCCTGCCTACTCTTGTAGCCACAGTATTTATACAGCTGGGGGATGGGGATGTTTGGGTGGGGGCAAGGGTGTGTGAGTGGGGGTGCCAAGCAACTGATCTGTTTATCAGGAGGTGAGTTGGTAATTGAAATATTGTAAGGAGACTTTTTCCTCATTTGTATGGGTCATATTAAATTTATTTTTCTATGGCCGTGTTTCCTGAGCCTCGGAATACCCGCAGCTACAGGAGGATGAGGACTCTTGGATCCAGGAGGTAAACTATCTTTCCCCTCCTCTGCTGAATTCCGTGTACCTCAATCACTCCTCATGATTCAATACTTCCCGACCCTTCTAAACTCTCCTCAATTCCTCCCTGAAGTCTCCGACCTCCGATGTCACCCCTTTACCAAGAACTCCGATTTCCCCTCCCTGCTCAGAGGTCTCCAATCCTCCCCTCCACAAGGTGTCCAATGTCCCTGTGGTGAACCATTGTTGGTTCCCACTAGGTAGTGCTGAGCCATGGTCTGGCCAGTACTATGAGTCTGTATATATGTTACTGTTGGGGTTAGGGTTGGGCTGTTCTACCTGTTAATATAGTCCTATGGTACACCCCAGTCGGGCTCCACCTCCTGGGAGAGGTATAAAGGTCACTGCTCTGCCTGGTGACCCTTTAGTCTGGGATCGTGTACTGTATATGGTAGCTCTGTTATTGTTGGCAATAAAAGCCTTTATTTCCCGAGTACATCACGCCTCTCGTGTGTTATATCGCGCATCAATTTTATTGCCAACAAGTAAATTCTTTTTTTTGAAAAAAAAACGACAAAGAAAACATGGAGCAAATGCTTAAACCCGAACGGCTTACGTTGGACCCACGGGCGGCGGGAGCTTCGAACACTTTCGACCACTGGTTGAAGTGTTTCCAGGATTACCTCGACGCCTCCACAGCAGTCAACGACGATGCCGACAGACTCCGGGTCCT
This sequence comes from Mustelus asterias, assembly GCF_964213995.1. Classification (NCBI taxonomy): domain Eukaryota; kingdom Metazoa; phylum Chordata; class Chondrichthyes; order Carcharhiniformes; family Triakidae; genus Mustelus; species Mustelus asterias. Next base: position 34,845,942 of record NC_135821.1, read on the forward strand.
CCACACGAGGGTATGCGACGCTGTATACCTGGCGATCCGTGGGGCCACCGACTACAAAGGGGCCCTCGAGCTTCTCAAGAAGCAATATAACAAACCGCCGAACGAGATGCATGCTCGATACCTTCCAGCCACTCGACGGCAGCAGCCCGGCGAAACGACGGAACAGTACGCGTGCGAGCTTCAACAGCTAGCCAGAGCCTGCAACTGCAAGGCAGTGTCGGCAGACCAGTACATGAACGACCTCGCTCGAGATGCGTTCGTGGCGGGAATCGGCTCGTCGTACATTCGTCTTCGGCTGTTGGAGCAAGGTAACCTCGATCTCACTAAATCCATAGAGTTAGCTGATGCTCTAGAAACGGCCTCCAAAAGTCTGGCGATGTACCCCGACGACCATGTGGAGACAGCGTGGCAGGGGCAGTCACAGACCCCACTTCATTCAGCGGGATCGAAAAACTGCGTGACCGTGTTCCCAGTCTCGGACCCGATGATGGCAACAGCTCCAGATGGCCCGCGGTGTTACTTCTGTGGGGGGGTGAAACACCCTCGGCAGCGATGTCCAGCTAAAGCGGTGTTGTGCTCTGCCTGCAGCAAGAAGGGGCACTATTCCAAGGTATGCCGGTCCAAACTTCCATCCAAGAACAGCAGTGCGGCGTGTGACTCCCCGGAGCCGGCCTCCTTGTCTTCTGCATCTTCGAGGTCTTCTACCACGTGCGATTCCAGGACATCGCCGTTTCGAACGACGGAGTCGCAAGACACGTGCGACCTGCAGGGGCCGCAGGTTTTGGCGCCATCGTCCACGTGCGACCCATGGGGGCAGCCATTTTGGTCGGCACCGACCGCGAATGACCAGCAGGGGTCGTCATCAACCATCTCAGCTGCCTGCAGTTGCGCCCACGAACCAATGGTGGCGTCGATCATCCTGGACCAGGCCAAGCCTCACAGACTCGACAAGTCCATGATGGACATACAGGTAAACAAACGCCCGATTTATTGTTTGTTTGACAGCGGGAGCACGGAGAGCTTCATTCACCCTGACACCGTGAAGCGGTGTGGCCTCCAGATTCGGACTGTCAAGCAGACCATTTCGATGGCGTCAAGGTCCCGGTCTGTCACTGTGCTAGGGAGTTGCGTGGTAAATCTGACGGTGCAGGACACAGTCTACGAGAACTTCAAGCTCCTTGTGTTACCGCACCTTTGCGCGCCAATACTCCTAGGACTAGATTTTATGGTCCACTTGAAGAGTGTAACCCTGCAGTACGGTGGGCCACTCCCTCCGCTTTCAGTGGCAGACCCGCAGCCTCTAAATTGCCCAACGCGCTCCACATGTAGTCTCTCAACGCTTAGGATTACCACACCCTCCCTATTCCAGAATCTTGTGCCAGGCTGCAAGCCCATCGCAACAAAGAGCAGGCGTTACAGCGCTGAGGATCGGATCTTCATTCAATCTGAAGTTCAGCGGCTCCTCAAGGAAGGGATCATCCAACCTAGCACTAGTCCTTGGAGAGCGCAAGTCGTGGTGGTTAAGAATGGGAACAAACCCCGGATGGTCATAGACTATAGTCAGACCATTAACAGATACACGCAGCTGGATGCGTATCCCCTCCCGCGCATATCTGACATGGTCAATCAGATTGCGCAGTATCGGGTGTTCTCCACCATCGACTTAAAATCTGCTCACCACCAACCCCCCATTCGCCCAGAGGACCGACAATACACGGCCTTTGAGGCGGATGGTCGCCTGTACCATTTTTTAAGGGTTCCCTTTCGTGTCACGAATGGGGTCTCGGTCTTCCAGCGTGCTATGGACCGAATGGTGGACCAGAACGGGCTGTGGGCTACCTTCCTGTACCTGGATAACATCACCATCTGCGGCCATGACCAGCAGGACCACGATGCCAATCTTCTTAGATTCTTACGCACTGCATCGCGCCTGAATCTGACCTACAACAGGGAGAAGTGTGTATTACGCACGCGCCGCCTAGCTATCCTCGGATACGTGGTGGAAAACGGGGTCCTTGGCCCTTGGTCCTTGGCGTCCTCTCCTCGAACTTCCCCTGCCCACTAGCGTCAAAGCACTGAGAAGATGCTTAGGCTTCTTCTCATACTACGCACAGTGGGTTCCCAATTACGCGGACAAAGCCCGTCCGCTCATCAAGTCTACCTCTTTTCCCCTAGCAACAGAGGCTTGCTTAGCCTTTGCAAGAATAAAAGCCGACATCGCGAAAGCCACGATGCACGCTATCGATGAGTCCATCCCCTTCCAGGTGGAGAGTGATGCATCTGATTTCGCCCTGGCCGCCACACTTAACCAGGCGGGCAGGCCCGTCGCCTTTGTCTCTCGCACCCTCCAAGGCCCTGAAATTCGACATTCGGCGGTGGAAAAGGAGGCCCAGGCCATTGTGGAGGCCGTTCGGCATTGGCGCCATTACTTGGCGGGCAAACGGTTCACTCTGCTCACGGACCAGCGGTCCGTGGCGTTCATGTTCAACAACACGTTACGGGGTAAGATCAAGAATGATAAGATCTTGAGGTGGAGAATCGAACTCTCCAATAGAACATAGAACATAGAACAGTACAGCACAGAACAGGCCCTTCGGCCCACGATGTTGTGCCGAGCTTTATCTGAAACCAAGATCAAGCTATCCCACTCCCTATCATCCTGGTGTGCTCCATGTGCCTATCCAATAACCGCTTAAATGTTTCTAAAGTGTCTGACTCCACTATCACTGCAGGCAGTCCATTCCACACCCCAACCACTCTCTGCGTAAAGAACCTACCTCTGATATCCGTCCTGTATCTCCCACCACGAACCCTATAGTTATGCCCCCTTGTAATAGCTCCATCCACCCGAGGAAATAGTCTTTGAACGTTCACTCTATCTATCCCCTTCATCATTTTATACACCTCTATTAAGTCTCCCCTCAGCCTCCTCCGCTCCAGAGAGAACAGCCCTAGCTCCCTCAACCTTTCCTCATATGACCTACCCTCCAAACCAGGCAGCATCCTGGTAAATCTCCTCTGCACTCTTTCCAGCGCTTCCACATCCTTCTTATAGTGAGGTGACCAGAACTGCACACAATATTCCAAATATTCCACCTACAATTATGATATCATGTATCGTCCAGAGAAGCTCAACGAGCCCTCGGATGCCCTGTTGCGTGAAACATGCGCTAGTATGCAGGAGAATCGATTGCAGGCTCTCCACAGTGACCTCTGCCATCCGGGGGTCACTCGGCTCTACCACTTCATAAAAGCCCGGAATCTACCCTACTCGGTGGAGGATGTCAGGTCCATAACCAGAAGCTGCCGGGTATGCGCGGAATGCAAACCGCACTTCTACCGACCTGACAGGGCACAACACGTTAAGGCCACTCGTCCCTTCGAAAGACTGAGTGTGGACTTTAAGGGCCCCCTTCCCTCGACAGATCAGAACGTGTACTTCCTCAATGTGGTCGATGAGTACTCACGATTCCCTTTTGTCATTCCCTGTTCTGATATGACCGCTGCCACGGTTATCAAGGCATTTCGTGATCTTTTCACCCTGTTTGGTTACCCCTGTTACATCCACAGCGATAGGGGCTCGTTGTTCATGAGCGATGACTTGAGGCAATACCTGCTGTCAAATGGGATTGCCTCTAGTAGAACCATGAGCTACAACCCAAGGGGTAACGGACAGGTCGAACGAGAGAATGCTACAGTCTGGAAGGCTGTCTGACTGGCGTTGAGGTCTAAAGGTCTTCCAGTCTCCCGTTGGCAAGAGGTACTCCCTAATGCGCTCCACTCCATACGCTCACTCCTGTGTATGGCAACCAACGCTACTCCTCATGAGAGAATGTTTTCATTCCCTAGGAAGTCTTCCTCTGGGACCTCATTACCATCTTGGTTGACGTACTCAGGACCTGTCCTCCTGCGGCGACATGTTAGGACCCGCAAGTCCGACCCTTTGGTTGAACAGGTCCATCTCCTCCACGCCAACCCTCAGCATGCCTATGTGGCATACCCTCGTGGCATCTCGATTCGAGATCTGGCGCCAGCAGGGGGCTTGGAAACCCCTGTCGCTCCCATACCTACTGTTAGGGACCCCCCAACCATTTTTTCCCCTCCTGACACGGCGCGGGCAGTATCGGGACCACCACTTAACCCTCTTACTCCCCTGTACAGCTTGCCTGAGTCCAGGAGATGGTCGCCACTTCAAGGTGTGCCCGAGTTCAGCAGATTGTCACCACCTCGTGGTCTACCGGCCTGTGAGGCACTGGAGGAGTCGCTGGACATCGCCTTGGAGAGAACGCCAACGCGATTGCCTGAACCGGTGTCATCGCCGGTGTTGAGGAGGTCACAACGACGGTGCGGTCCCCCAGACCGCTTGAACTTATAGACAAATGGACAATTGTTCTGTGTTTTGTACCCCGCCGGCCTTTGTTTTCAAAGGAGGGGTGAATGTGGTGAACCATTGTTGGTTCCCACTAGGTAGTGCTGAGCCATGGTCTGGCCAGTACTATGAGTCTGTATATATGTTACTGTTGGGGTTAGGGTTGGGCTGTTCTACCTGTTAATATAATTGTTATGGTACACCCCAGTTGGCTCCGCCTCCTGGGAGAGGTATAAAGGTCACTGCTCTGCCTGGTGACCCTTTAGTCTGGGATCGTGTACTGTATATGGTAGCTCTGTTATTGTTGGCAATAAAAGCCTTTATTTCCCGAGTACATCACACCTCTCGTGTGTTATATCGCGCATCAGTCCCATCCCCCCTGAGGTCCTCTTTTCTCTGATCCCTGAGGCCTCTGTCCCTGCACACCCAACTCCCGGGATTGATTATCCTGAATTGCAAACCCCTCCACTCCACTTCAATCCTCCTGCACGGTGCAGCACCAACTTATAGTCAGACCCCCACTTCGCCAGCTGGAGCTTGGACTTAAGAGTCATAGAGGTTTACAGCATGGAAACAGGCCCTTCGGCCCAACTTGTCCATGCCGCTCTTTTTTTTAAACCACTAAACCAGTCCCAATTGCCCGCATTTGGCCCATATCCCTCTGTTCCCATCTTACCCATGTAACTGTCTAAACACTTTTTAAAAGTCAAAATTGTACCCGCCTCTACTACTACCTCTGGCAGCTTGTTCCAGACACTCACATCCTCGGAGTGAAATAACTGCCCTTCTGGACCCTTTTATATCTCTCCCCTCTCACCTTAAACCTATGCCCTCTAGTTTTAGACTGCCCTACCTTTGGGAAAAGATGTTGACTATCTACCTTATCTATGCCTCTCATTATTTTATAGACCTCTATAAGATCACCCCTAAGCCTCCTACGCTCCAAGGAAAAAAGTCCCAGTCTATCCAGCCTCTCCTCATTACTCAAACCATCAAGTCCCAGTAGCATCCTAATAAATCTTTTCTGCACTCTTTCCAGTATAATAATATCACTTCTATAATAGGGTGACCAGAACTGTACACAGTATTCCAAGTATGGCCTTGCCAATGTCTTGTACAACTTCCACAAGATGTCCAAACTCCTGTATTCCATGTTCTGACCGATGAAACCAAGCATGCTGAATGCCTTCTTCACCACCCTGTCCACCTGTGACTCCGCTTTCAAGGAGCTATGAACACGTACACCTAGATCTCTTTGTTCTATAATTCTCCCCAACGCCCTACCATTAACTGAGTAAGTTCCTGCCCTGGTTCAATCTACCTGGACTTATGGCCTTTTCTCCAGTATTGTCTTCAAGCCAAGTTTGGCAGCCAGACTTATTTCTGGGTGAGAAAACATGTCAGAGATGCCACTCACGCCCTGTGCAGGCAAACCCCCCCAGCATGCGTGTAACTCCTGACTTCCCTGTTTCCCCTATACTTCACCCCTGCCCGCCGCCAGCCCGCCCGCCCGCCTCATCCTGGTACCCAGTGGGTCAAAAGGTTACGACTGACTGGTCCCACGTTCCAGAAATAATTGATGAGCACTTTGGAAAATCTTGAAGTCACAAAAAAAGTTTGATGTGGATGTGAGCTTTTCTTTCGTTTTCCCAGTTAAACATCAGACTGTATGATTTTTTTTCACAAACACCAGTTCTATTTGGAATTATTATTTAGCAGGTGCCACAAGTACTTGAGATGCACAGCTTTATTGATGTCACTGCAATGTGAGATCAATACATGTTATTTATATTACAGTCTTCAAGGGGCACGTTGTTACTTTATTTACCAACTTGTGATTGCTGAGCAGTGCATTCAATATGCTCAGTTCATTTGTGATTTTAATTTTTAATCCAGTACCGCAGGAAATCCATTAATTACTATTGGTTGTTAAACATTAATTTTTGCATCTCATTATTCTTTCCCTGTTCAACTTCTCTCCCGTTCTTCTAGACCTATTTTGAAAATAACAATGCAAATAAATTCAATCTTCACTCACAGAAAGCAGCTTCCTGCTGAACAAGAAGGATTTAATTTTGTCACGGATACCCATACATCACCTCATTCACCAGGAACTCAGCAACTTCCATCGGCTTTTCTTTTTTAAAAAAAGTTTATTTTAGTAGTCACAATAGATTCAAGAGGTTTACAGCATGGAAACAGGCCCTTTGGCCCAATTTGGCCCAACTTTTTAATCACTAAGCTAGTCCCAATTGCCTGCATTTGACCCATATCCCTCTATACCCATCTTACCCATGTAACTGTCTAAACGCTTTTTAAAAGACAAAATTATACCTGCCTCTACTACTACCTCTGACAGCTTGTTCCAGACACTCACCACCCTTTGAATGAAAAAATTGCCCCTCTGGACCCCTTTGTATCTCACCCCTCTCACCTTAAACCTATACCCTCTAGTTTTAGACTCCTTTACCTTTGGGAAAAGATGTTCAAAGACACGCCCCTCATTATTTTATAGACCTCGATAAGATCACCCCTAAGCCTCCTAAGTAGGTTCACTTTAACATTGCAATGAAGTTACTCTGAAAATCCCCTAGTCACCACACTCTGGCACCTGTTCGGGTACACTGAGGGAGAATTTAGCATGGCCAATGCACCTGACCAGCACATCTTTCGGACTGTGGGAGGAAACCGGAGGAAATGCACGCAGACACGGGGAAAACGTGCAGACTCCACACAGTCAGTGATCCAAGCCAGAAATTAAATCCTGGTCCCTGGCACTGTGAGGTAGCAGTGCTAACCACTGTGCCACCAGTAGCATGACCAATCTCATTGGAATTGATGAGTTTAGAACCACTGGAATAACTTATTATAATGCTAGTTTAAATTGTTTGTTTTGTTACAGTACATTCAGAGCCTATATTGGTAGTATGAATCTAACATGGGTCTTTTTGTCTTCATATCACCTTTCAGAAGAGTCAGGGCTAGTTGTTAGCAGAGGGTCTGATGATGTTTTAAGGCTCACAGGTATATCGGTGCAATCCTGAATTCCCAGGTTTGCTCCGCCAATGCATGCGCAATGGTTCAGAACTCTTCTCTTTCCTAATCACAACCCAGAGACCCTATCACAAATCCCAACACTTTTCTTTCATTCTGAGATAGGGACATTGCTCACAAGGTCAACATCTGAAGAGAGGTGAGGGATTGAATGTTTAAGGTGATTGATAGGCTGTGGGATTTTCTGGCCCTTCCCACTGGTGGGATCTTCCAGTCCCACTGAAGATGAACCCAGTGGCAGGAAGGGCAAGCTGCGTCAAACACTGTCGACACTAGTGGGACCAGAAGATTCCACCAGTATCCAATGGCCTCCTTGCCTTCAGAAAACATGCCGTGGGGGCTGGGAAATCCCGCCCTGACTTCATTTCCTGCTCCTCCGATGCAGACAAATCTGCTGAGAATTTCCAGCATTTTCTGTTTTTAATTCAGATTTCCAGCAGTATTTTTCTTTTGTTTCTGTATTTATTGCACATCTGAGTTGCTCTTTAGAAACAGACAAGCATAGAAACCAGGAGCAGGTGAAGGTTATTCAGCCCTTTGGGCTTGTTCCACCATTCATTATGATCATGGCTGGTCCTCTATCTCAATGCCATACTCCCATGCTCTCCCAATACCCTTTAACATCTTTAGATCTATCGATTTCCTCCTGCAGTATATTTAGTGACTTGGCCTCCATGACCTCTGTGATAAAGAAAGAGTGGTTCACTACTCTCTGAACAAAGATGTTTCTCCTCACCTCAGAACTAAATGATCCACCCTGTATCTTGCGACTGGGACCCCTTGTTCTAGACTCCCCAGCCAGAGAAAAAATTATTCCTTCATTCGGTCTGAAACCTATAAAATTCTTACAGAGCTGGACAATGAGATCTGTGCTTAATATTCAAACTTCCAGTGAATTCAGGCCCAGTTGACCCAATCTTTCCTCAAAATGAATATTTCTCATCAGCATTTATTGTTGAGAAAAGCATGGATGTTAGGGAATTTGGGGAAATAAATCGTGATGTCTTGAGGTGTGTACATATTACAGAGGAGAAGGTGGGAAGTGTTAAAGCGCATCAAGGTAGATAAATCCCCGGGACCTGATGAAGTGTATCCCAGGACATTGTGGGAGGCGAGGGAGGAAATTGCGGGACCCCAGGCAGAGATATTTGAATCATCTACAGTCATAGATGAAGTACCTGAAGATTGAAGGGTGGCAAATTTTGTGCCTTTGTTTGAAAAGGGCTGCAGGGAAAAGCTTGGGAACTATAGGCCTGTGAGACTCACATCTGTGATGGGTAAGTTGGTGGAAGGTATTTTGAGAGACAGGATCTACAGGCATTTAGAGACGCAAGGACTGATTAAGTTTAGTCAGCATGGCTTAGTGAGTGGAAAAATCATGTCTCACAATTTGATTGAGTTTTTTGAAGGGGTAACCAAGAAGGTAGATGAGGGCGGTTCAGTTGATGTTGTCTACATGGACGTTAGCAAGGCCTTTGACAAGCTACCGCATGGTAGGTTATAGCATAAGGTTAAATTTAACGGGATCCAGGGTGAGGTAGCTAAATGGATACAAAATTGGCTTGATGACAGAAGCCAGAGGGTGGTTGTAGAGGGTTGTTTTTCAAACTGGAGGCCTGTGACCAGCAGTGTGCCTCAGGGATCAGTGCTGGGGACACTGTTATTTATCATTTATATTAATGATTTGGATGGGAATATAGGAGGCATGGCTAATAAGTTTGCAGATGACACCAAGATTGGTGGCTTAGTGGACAGTGAAGAAGGTTATCTGGGATTGCAACAGGATCTTGATCAATTGGGCCAGTGGGCTGACGAATGGCAAAGAACAAAGAAAATTACAGCACGGGAACAGGCCCTTCAGCCCTCCAAGCCTGCACCGACCATGCTGCCCAACTTGGCTAAAACGCCTTACCCTTCCAGGGACCATATCCCTCTATTCCCATCTTATTCATGTATTTGTCAAGATGCCCCTTAAAAGCCACTATCTCCCCCAGCAACGAGTTCCAGGCACCCACCACCCTTTGTGTAACAAATCTGCCTCGTACATCTCCTTTAAACATTTCCCCTCGCACCTTAAACCTGTGCCCCCTAATAATTGACTCTTCCACCCAGGGAAAAAGCTTCTGACTATCCACTCTGTCCATGCCTCTCATAATCTTGTAGACTTCTATCAGGTCTCCTCTCAACCTCTGTCATTTCAGTGAGAACAAACCAAGTTTCTCCAACCTCTCTTCATAGTTAATGCCCTCCATACCAGGCAACATCCTGGTAAATCTTTTCTGTGCCCTCTCCAAAGCCTCCACATCTTTCTGGTAGTGTGGCGACCAGAATTGAACACTATATTCCAAGTGCGGCCTAACTAAGGTTCTATAAAGCTGCAACGTGACTTGCCAATTTTTAAACTCAATGCCCCGGCCGATGAAGGCAAGCATGTCATATGCCTTTTTGACTACCTTCTCCACCTGCATTGCCACTTTCAGTGACCTATGTACCTGTACACCCAGATCCCTTTGCCTATCAATACTCTTAAGGGTTCTGCCATTTACTGCATATTTTCTATCCTTATTAGACCTTCCAAAATGCATTACCTCACATTTGTCCAGCAGATGGAGTTTAATTTAGATAAATGCGAGGTGATGCATTTTGATCGATTGAACCAGGCAGGACTTACTCACTTAATGGTAGGATGTTGGGGAGAGTTATAGACCAAAGAGATCTAGGGGTACAGGTTCATAGGTCCTTGAAAGTGGAGTCACAGAGTGGTGAAGAAGGCATTCGGCATACTTGGTTTCATTGGTCAGAACATTGGATAGAGGAGTTGGGACGCCTTGTTTAAGTTGTACAAGACATTGGTAAGGCCACACTTGGAATACTGTGTACAGTTCTGGTCACCCTATTTTAGAAAGGATATTATTAAACTAGAAAGAGTGCAGAAAAGATTTACTAGGATGCTACCGGGACTTGATGGTTTGAGTTATAAGGAGTGGCTGGGTAGACTGGGACTTTTTTCTCTGGAGCGTGAAAGGTTGAGAGGTGATCTTTATAGAGGTCTATAAAATAATGAGGGGCATAGATCAGCTAGTTAATATCTTTTCCCAAAGGTAGGGGAGTCTAAAACTAGAGGGCATAGGTTTAAGGTGAGAGGGGAGAGATACAAAAGTGTCCAGAGGGGAAACGTTTTTCACACAGAGGGTGGTGAGTGTCTGGAACAAGCTGCCAGAGGTAGTAGTAGAGGCGGGTACAATTTTGTCTTTTAAAAAGCATTTAGACAGTTTCATGGGTAATATGGGTATTGAGGGATATGGGCCAAATTCAGGCAATTGGGACTAGCTTAGGGTTTAAATAAAAAGGGCAGCATGGACAAGTTGGGCCGAAGGGCCTGTTTCCATGCTGTAAAACTCTATGACGCTCTATAAAAGACAATCTTGCCACCCCAGGAATCAGTCTGGTGAACCTTCGCTGAACTCCCTCTATGGAAAGTACATCCTTTCTCAGATAGGAAAATCAAAACTGCACACAATACTCCAGGTGTAGTCTGACCAAGGCCCTGTACAATTGCACTAAGACATCCGAGCTCCATTCAGATGGTGGTGACCCTTCCTCCTGAATTGGTGCACTTGGTTTGGTGAATGTACCTCCCCCACAGCATCGCTAGATAGAGATTTTCGGGATTTTGCCTGAGTGACGATGAAAGGCCAGGATACATGTCCCAGTTAGGATGGTGAGTGACCTACAGGTAATGGTCTTCCCATCCATTCGTTGGCCTTGTCTTTCTAGTTGGTGGAGATTGTGGATTTGGGAGGTACTATCAAAGAAGACTGTGAGAGTCATATTTCTGGCAGCATAGTGCATCTGTGACACCCTCTCCAAACCTCAATCTGGATATCAGTGCAGCAAAAAGCTGTCCCAACAGTGACGTAGAAGTTTACCAAGGAATCAAAGAAACCTCAACAGAAAATGCTGGAAAAAATATCTCAGCAGGTCTGACAGCAACTGTGGAGACAGAACAGGACCAATATCGGAGCTCTGACGAAGAATTATCCAGACTCGAAACATTAGCTCTGTTCTCTCTCCACAGATGCTGTTAGACATGCTGAGATTTTCTGTTTTAGTTTCGGATTCCAGCGTCCGCAGTATTTTGCTTTTATATTATTTGACCAAAAAACTTGTCTGTTTTGATTTGATTTATTATTGTGACATGCATTAGTATACAGTGAAAAGTATTGTTTCTTGTGCGCTGTACAGACAAAGCATACCATTCATAGGGCAGGAAAGGAGAGTGTGCAGAATGTAGTGTTACAGTCATAGCTTGGGTGTAGAGAAAGATCAACTTAATGCAAGGTAGATCCATTCAAAAGTCTAATGGCAGCAGGGAAGAAGCTGTTCTTGAGTTAGTTGGTACGTGACCTCAGACTTTTGTATCTTTTTCCTGACAGAAGAAGGTGGAAGACGGAATGTCCAGGGTGCGTGGAGTCCTTAATTATGCTGGTTGCTTTGCCGATGCAGTGGGAAATGTAGACAGAGTCAATGGATGGGAGGCTGGTTTGTGTGATGGATTGGGCTACATTCACGATCTTTTGTAGTTTCTTGCGGTCTTGGGCAGAGCAGGGGCCATACCAAGCTGTGATACAACCAGAAAGAATGGTGAGTGACGTAGCTGACATGCCAAATTCCCTGAATGTTCACTCCTAATGACGGGGCAAATGGGCCACTTTGATAAGACAGTTAACACACTCTGAGATCAAATGCCTCTGCCTAAAATTTTTGGGGCTCTCTTCAGACCCTCGGCAGGATTCAGGCTGGTTCTGAACTCTCACTGATCCACAGCCTCACCACGCTCCAGTGTTAATGGAGCAAAAAGCTACAGAACTGAATTCCGATCTACATTCCTGAGCCACCGGAACAGAAATGTGTCTCTTTCTGTTCCCTCCAGACGCAGCCAGTTTGGGAGCAGAAAATCAGAACAGATAGACCTCCACTGTGTCTGGCATGGCAGATTGACTCTGTGTCGAAACATATCAAACTGCTAACAGGGCCTGTTTACATTTGGAACACTTCCAGCCTGTGACTGACTGAAGTGAATATGACAATTTCCCTCAGACAGCAGTGAGAGAATGCGAGCAATATTAACTGATATTTCAAAACATTGAGTCTATTTCTGGGCAGTTTGTTCTTTATTTGTTTCCATTTTTACATCAACCTAATTGGCTTGATTTTGTTTCCATCCATCTGCCTCTCTGTTTCTATGTGTGTGTGTGCAGGGAGTCACAGGTGCAAATCCACATTTCTTCCACTCTATCACAGCACATTAACGCACCAAATAAAAATCATTTTGTCACACTGACAAATTAGAATCGGCTGCATTTCACCACAGATGAAGCTGGAGCCTCAAAGCTAATGGAGGACTGGGTGTTACTCACCCTTTCCCTGTAAGTGGGTCAGTGTCAACCTGCAAGCATCGCTCTGAATGGTTGTCTGTCCATATATTTACGTCTCTCTCAATCTCTATCTCCCTATCTCTCTCTTTCCTTTTCTTTCTCTCTCCCTGAACACCTTTCAATGGGTACTGATCACTGATTTGTCCCGAGTCTATCGACCGCCAACCTGAGTGAAGCCAGCTGGTTTTAAATCCCCCGATGCTCTTTCCCTATTGGACAAGCCTCCACTTGCCTAATAAGGCAGTTTATATTCTACGAGGCCCACGGGAGATCTATTGATGACTCCTTGTGGTCATCATAACACTTCCTTTCTCTCTCTCTCTTTTCTCTCTCTATCTCACTATCTATCTCTCTCTCTCTAGATATCTCTCCCTATCTCTCTCTCCCCATCGCTCTTTCTCCCTATGTAAAGATGCTTGTACATTGGTTTAGGGAAAGAACAACTCATTCATTTACAGGTTAAAACTATACAAAGGCTTGCAGCCTCGTGGCTGCAATCAGCCCCCGAGAAGACTCGGAGTACTGAAGCCCACAGTTATCAGGGTGATCCCCCAACCTTCTCCCCGATTGGTTACCTGGGTCATGTGACACTTACTCTGCAGATTAATCCTTAAAGAGATAATCATCACATTCATACCTCTTTAAGTTTCTTTTGAGTTGTACCCTCCACAATACCACCAGGTACTTCAGTGCTCAAACAGTCGGCAACATTTCTGCAATATATTTCCTGATGGCAAAATTCGTTGCTGGGGCATCTCTCTTTTTCTCAAATGGTCTGTGTATTTTTGGATGATCCTTCCTTCTACGTCCACTTGATAAGACCGAGATCCAGTTTTAGAGGCAGCGATTCCAGCGATTTAACTCGACCCACCACCAAAATTCCTCACATACATGGCATCATCCATCATAAATGACCGTGTTTACTGACATGAATCAGGACTTGCCTCTGACCGCTTTGTCTGGCCTCTATCCTCCCCAGAAAATTTGGAAACACAAGTCTTGTTCTGAGACAACAGTTTATTCACACTCTGCTGGTGGGACTCCCGTTATTGCTTGTGGAGTGGCCCAATAGACAAGAGGGAAGCATGAGATTACATAGAAACATAGAAAATAGGAGCAGGAGGAGGCCATTTGGCCCTTTGAACCTGCTCCGCCATTCATTACGATCATGGCTGATTGTCCAACTCAATAGCCTAATCCTGTTTTCTCCCCTCAACCTTTGATCCCATTCACCCCAAGTGCTGTATCTCGCCGCCTCTTGAATACATTCAATGTTTTTGCATCAACTACTTCCAATGGTAATGACTCCCACAGGCTCACCACTCATTGGGTGAAGAAGTGTCTCCTCAACTCCATCCTAAATGGTCTATCCTGAATCCTCAGACTGTGAGCCCTGGTTCTGAACTCGCTCACCATCGGGAACATCCTCCCTGCATCTACCTGTCTAGTCCTGTTAGAATTTTAAAAGTCTGTATGAGATTCCCCCCTCATTCATCTGAACTCAAGCGAAAACAATCCTAACCTAGTCAATCTCTCCTCATACATCAGTCCCGCCATCCCCGGAATCAGCCTGGTAAACCTTCGCTGCTCTCCCTCGAGAGCAAGAACATCCTTCCTCAGAAAAGGAGACCAAAACTGCACACAATATTCTAGGTGTGGCCTGACCAAGGCCCTGTATAATTGCAACAACACATCCCAGCTCCTGTACTCAAAACCTCTTGCATTGAAGGCCAACATACCAGTTGCCTTCTTTACCGCCTGCTGCAGGTGCATGCTGACCTTCAGATTCTGATCTCCAGGATTCCTCCTCACTGCTACTTTAGGCCAGACTTAAAAGGTTGGATTGCTCGGGATAGTCCATTGGGTGTTGGGTGGTAAGGTGCAGTTCTAATGTACTTTAGACCATTGACTGTGGTGAAGTTTTGAAACTCAACCCTTGAGTTATCCATTGTCAGACACTATGACTTCAGGTATTCAATGGGTGGAAAAACATTGGCACAATCTTTTACTGGTAATGTGCAATCTCAGAGACTTTACTTTACAAACGTCCACCCACCTAGAGTGTGCATCAACAATGATTGAGCAGAAACATGGTGCCCATGAATAGGCCAACATAATCAATATGGACTTGGACCCATGACCAGCCAGGTCATTCCCAAGAATGTAGTGGGGCTGCAGAAGGTAACCGTTGTTGCAGTTGACACTGTTCACAGTGCTTGACCAGGCTCTCAATGTCGGCATCAATGCCAAGCCACTAAACAGCTTCTGGCAAGCATCTTTATCTTTGAGATGCCCAGATGAGCATTGTGTAATTCCATTAGAAGTGGCTCTTTGCCTGGCCCAGGGATGACTACTCTTGCCCCCGCTGCCCACCCCCCCCCCCCCCCAACCGCCACCCCCCCCACCCCCACCCCGCCCCACCACCCTCCCAGAGTACGATGCCATCCTGGCAACTCCATTCTTCTTTGCAGGTAACAAACTGGTTTATTGGCCCAACCTGTAAATATCTTGTGTTTCAGTTTGGAGAGAAGTGGATTCCGACTGGTTCAGTACCTGATTTGTTTTGCTGAGACTGGCAACATGTCCAAAATGTTCAATGGCATGACAGTTTCCTGTGGTACTGGAACAGCTGTAACACTTTCTTGTTAAAGGTAGGTGGCTAAGTGCAACCACATTTGTTATGTGTGTTCCAGGTTGGTGCTTGAATGGATGTTTGTAGGCGGAGAGGATTTACTCAACACACTGAACTCTTGCTGACGCGCTTGGTGGAATAGCCTTGTCTTTAAAAAGACCCAAGAGTGGTTTGTGGTAAAGTGCACACCGTATAAATACTGGTGAATTTCTTGACACCAAAAATTATTGATAATCCTTTTTTTCGCAATTTATGAGTAGTCTTTTTTGACTGCTGAGAGGGCTCTTGGGACGTAGCCTATAGTGGCATTTCAGATCCATCGTCCATCTCATGGGACCACACCACAGCAATGCCATATGGAGAGGCATCTCAGGTCAACACCAGTTCCTCAGATGGGTCAAGATGTGCCACCAAGTTCAAAGAATGCAGCAATTATTTTACGATGTTGAAAGCTTGAAAGGCAGGGGTGTGTATTGGAACAACCCTTTGTGTCGGTTTATTGTGACATAACCTCAGCAAGTGACATTTAATTCGTGTTGCTGCTATGTGAGACTCATATCCAGCTTTGTATAAGACTGATCTCCAGCCAGCTTTACACACAGGTCTTCAATATTCAGGATTGGATATTTATCCAACTTGGTGAATCGGATTATAAATTTGAGTTCCACACGCACAGAGGTAATATCCAAGGCACTTGACATATTGTGTCCAGAGGTCTGTGGAAAAGTCAAATGGGTCTCTCTCCCCCTGTCCCTCTTTGCTCAGTCAGGTGGCACAATGAGAATAACATCATGCCAGCCTTTGCTTCCACTTTAAAGAGGGTGCCAAGGTGATTTATTTTTCTCAATTTTATGGGACTAATATGTTTATTACTAGAAGGATGGGTTTCCAGTTTCAAAGTTGAAGTGCTCCCTGCAAAGGCTGAAAACAGATTTTAGCAGAGAGTGCTTGTTCAGAGTGATGCTGAGAGATGCCTTTGTTTAATGCCTTGTTTCTCTTACCATAGCATCTGTCACCTATTTTCCATGGAGCAGACTGCCTCCGAGAGTGTGTTAAAAATCATTAATGTAGCAATCATTGCATCTTTACAGAATGAGCTGCCAATCTGCTGAGGAGAAGATGCAATCATCACAGAGTTTACTCCTGTCTCCGACAGCTCAAATGATAAAATGTTTTAAATGCTGGATGTTTTATACACCGCAAGCATGGATAGCTGAAAAAGAATAAGGTGACAATTCGGGTGAGAGCTTCCAACAGATTAGATTCATTGATTCTCCCTTGATTGACCTCTCATGTCTGCCCAGTGCTCTCTCTTTTAATTTTAAGTTTATTAATTATTGTCATTAGTATAGCTTGCATCTGCAATGAAATTACTGTGAAAATCCCTTAGTTGCCACACTCTGGCACCTGTTTGGGTACATTGAGGGAGAATTTAGCATGGCAATGCATCTAACCAGCACTTCTTTCGGACTGTGGGAGAAAACTGGAGCACCCGAGCAAACCCATGCAGACACGGGGACAACGTGCAGACTCCACACAGACAGTGACCCAAGCTGGGAATTGAACCCGGGTCCCTGGCAATGTGAAGCGGCAGTGCTAACCACTGTGCCGCCCATACCCGATTCCCAGGACATGTACTTTTCGTTTGCGAATGGTGGCCTGACTGTCAGAATGGCAACTGTGCTCCAGCTGATTCATGGGATCTCCACTCTGTGCCCATGTCCTGGAACTCACTGAGGATGAATTGCTGGTTAATTTAGCTGATCAGTTGAAATTTCATGTTTGCAAAAGAAAATGCTTTTAATAACTCGGCAAATGTTGCTACAATGAGTGACAGTTCAATGGGCTGAGATAATGTGCTTGATGTAGTGTCCTTGTTTATCTGCGTTTGCAGTTATCCAAGCTAAGACTCAGTAATTAACAGCGCTTTACACCATTATTGTTCTCTGTTAAATGTCACCAACCAATTAAAATAATAAATAATACTTGCATTTATATAGCCTTTCACAACCTCACGTCCTCCCAACACTTTACAGCTGGGGAATTACTGTTTAGATGTAGATGCTGCTGTAGGCAGCACAGCAGCCCAATCTGTGCACAGCAAGATCCCACAAAGCAGAATGTAAATAATGACCAGGTAAATTTAGTGATCTTGATTGGGAAATAAATATTGACCATTACATCAGGGATAATTCCACTGTTCTCCATTGAAATACTTCCAGGGAATTTTTTATGTCCTTTGACAGAGCAGTCAGGACTCGGTTTAAAGTTTGACCCAAAAGGCTACACTTCCGACAGTGCAGCACTCCCTTAATACTGCACTGGTGCATCAGCCTAGATTTTTGTGCTCAAGTCCCAGAGTATGACATGAAACCTCAACTTTCCGAATCAGACTGGAGACAGCTCCAAGCTGAGCCGTGGCTGACAAGTTGAATAAAATACATTTTTGCAAAGTACAGAATGCATTTTTAATCAGAAAAATTATTAGCTGTAACAAGGAAATTAGTTCCAACTTCTCAGACTGTCCTCATGGGCAAGCTAAAAGCGCAGTAGAGAGCTGAGCTAGAGAATTGGCCCGTGCTCTGGGGTTTGCTGTTTCTGTTTCAGCAGGAACAATAAACACACACATTGATTTTTATCCCCACCCCCTGCAGGGAGATAACCAGTGACAGTGGCCAGAGTTGTATCTGAAAAAAAAACCAGGTGAGTGCCTGACCCGGACACGCGTGGAATTGCGTGATCAGATATGATCTAAACATCCTGATGTCCTCATTCAGCTGAGCGATGTGATGTTCAGTGGTGAGTACGGGAGTCAGAAGCATGCCCACTGACACTTGAAGGGCATTTGAGGCCATTCCTTTACCAATTGAAAGCAATTTACATTGCCTGTGTGGTCACTGCATGGACAACATGGGCAGGGGTTTAAGGTTTTTGCTGTGAAATTTATGCAACTTGAGAGTTTTTCTGTCATTTCTGGTGCATTCCACGTGTGGATAGTTTTCTTATGGAATCCCTTTTCTTGCCACCTTTGCCTGAATATTTCGGCAGGGTGTACCTTCACAGTGCCAGGGACCCGGATTCAATTCCAGTCTTGGGTGACTATCTGTGTGGATTTCTGTTTGCACGTTCTCTCTGTGTCTGCATGGGTTTCCTCCGAGTGCTCGGGTTTCGCCCCACAGTCCAAAGATGCTAAAATTACCTCTTGGTGTCAGGGAGATTAGCAGGGTAAATATGTGGAGCCTGGGGTGGGATTGTTGTCGGTCCATGCTTGATGGGCCAAATGGCCTCCTTCTGCACTGCAGAGAATCTATGATTCTATCTGGTCTGGTGGAGTGTCCCATTTTCATTCCACTGCTTCTCCTTCCCTTTCTGTATTATCATCTTATCTGAAGGTGAGTGATAAGTTCCTTCATCCCCTGCTACCTTTACTGATGTACAACATTGTGCCAGATACAGCAGACCATGATCGATCTGGACACCTTTACTGCTGAGTATTGAAGGGAGCTCCAGACCCATCCAGGCACCTGAGGAATATCTGCAGCCTCACCATGGTTTGCTCTATGACACAGCTGGTGATCACATGTCTCTGGTTGGAGAGCTCCTGTGTCTTATTGATGGAATTCCTCATGTTTGCTTCCCTGATTGAAAGGGTCTGGAATATTGGACGACCTCAGTGTGAAGCCGTCATAATAATCTCCAGGGAATCTGGTGCAGCTCTGCATCAGTCACTGACTGTACGTTAATGGAGGAAATCCCTGAGGTTTGTTCAACATCTGGTTGCTGTGACAGAGCTCAGATTGTGTGTGTGCAGTCGATGTCAGACTGTACCTGGGAGAATCCAGATTATTGTGCGTGTGCAGTCGATGTCAGACTGTACCTGGGAGAATCCAGATTATTGTGTGTGTGCAGTCGATGTCAGACTGTACCTGGGAGAATCCAGATTATTGTGTGTGTGCAGCCGATGTCAGACTGTCCCTGGGAGAATCCAGATTATTGTGTGTGTGCAGTCGATGTCAGGCTGTACCTGGGAGAATCCAGATTATTGTGTGTGTGCAGTCGATGTCAGACTGTCCCTGGGAGAATCCAGGCAGAGAGGAGAATCCAGATGCTTGCTCATTCTGACTATTGTCTGTTCAGGGGGTGTTTACATCACTCCCAGTCCTGGAAAACAATCCACCTGCCATCTTCCTTCTGTATTAATGTACAGCGGCCCGAGAGACCCTCAGTTTGTCTTCAATGGGGTCTGAGAAGGAAGTGAAGACAGGGATTGAGCTGAGTGGTGATTTTCACAGTCACTGGGAATGTGTCTGTCAGACCCAACTGGGAATTCTTCCAGGAGACAAAAATGTCTGTGAGGACCTGACATGACAGCCTCAGCATGAGGAAGCTCTGCTCTTCTGATAGCTGAGCCTCTGTCTGTAATCTCCCCCTCTTGGAACTTCAGCTTTTGTACCTCGGTCTTGTGTAACTCTTTCCTATGCACCTGTCCTGGATACCTGCTGTTTGATGTGGAGATGCCGTGCAGATCCTGTGTATACGGAGGGCTTGTCCATAGGGGATGGGTTCTTTGACGTGTTTAGGGTGGAAGCTGGAGAAGAGGAGCATGATGAGATTATCTGTGGGCATGCGGGTACAGTGAAGTGCTGAGGTGACCGTCCTTGATGGAGATGCGTGTGTCCAAGAATGCAACCAATTCCGGAGAGTAGTCCATGGTGAGTCTGATGGTGGGATGGAACTTGTTGATGTCATCATATATAGCAGATGCCCTGTTTGTGAACACAAATCTTCACTCAACTGAGGAAGGAGCAACACTCCGAAAGCTTGTGCTACCAAACAAACCTTTTGGACTTTAACCTGGTGTTGAGAGACTTCTTACTGTGCTTACCTGCACATTGTCACTTCCGTAGATGGCCTTCCTCTTCTGATCTGATCTGTCAAATACATCCAGCGTGCCTTTCTTAATCACCTTGGCAGTTAGCAACACCAAAATTCTTTACCAACCATTTACCAGAGGGAACTGAAACATTAGCTATTGTTCGCAAGTTTAAATACTCTTCTGATCCACACAGCATGATCTCGTTTCTCTTTCACTGGCCATTTTTCTGAGCCCCAAGTGTTGGAGACATTAAGTTCAAATCTCAGAAAAATTCAGTTGAGAAATATCTTATTAATGCTTCCAAGGAACATTAATTATTTCAATAAACACTCCTTTATCTGCATTAACTAAAGAGCTAACTTCAATGAATGGGTTACTTATCAGCATCCAAGCAAGCTTTCAGGAAGTAAATTTACAATCACCATCTGGGTTTCACAGGGGAGGAAGTGGCACTGTGGTATTGTTACTGAACTCGTAATCCAGAGACCCAGAGTAACGCTTTGTGGACCCAGGTTCCAATCCCACCATGGCAGATGGTGAAATCTGGAATTAAAAGTCTGATGACCATGAAACCATTGTTGTAAAAACCCATCTGGTTCATTAATATCCTTTAGGGAAGGAAATCTGCTGTCCTTACCCAGGCTGGCCTACATGTGACTCCAGACCCACAGCAATGTGGTTGATTCTTAAACGTCCCTCAGATGGACAATAAACGCTGGCCCAGCCAGCGACGCTCACACCCTATGACTGAATAAAGAAAAGCATATTTTAATTATGCACCGCCCCACAATCACTCATTCCTGTTGGTTAAATCCAACCTCCACCATCATATCTCTTTCCTTGGGGACTTTTTCTATAATCATACTACCCGTCAGATGCAAAGGTTCAACCTGATGTCCCTTTTGATTCTGAGCTTGCTGTTTTTCAGTGTGAGTCCTGTGGTATTTAAACCCTGCATCATTGTGAATAATTTATCTGGAGAAATACTGTCAATATCCTTCTAAATCTTTAAAAGCCATCTCAAAGTCTCTTTTCCTGGGATGTAATGATGTGGATGTGAAGCAGAATCCTCTCCGTCGCAGTGATTATTCACGCACTGGACAAGACAGCACTGGTAATGTTAGGAGTGTTAACTGCTTTCATCCACATCCCTCGGAATGCTGATCCATTGGATTACAGTGTAATAATGTTCCTGCCATCCTTTACTCCATTACTGTGCGGTGAGCAGGAATTAAAGGCAGGTAGCTATAAAATGGAACTTGAATTCAGGTTTGAGCAGGGCATTTCTTGATATTAAATGAAAGGCAAACACACACGTTCTGTAAAAAAGCAGATGTTAGTGAGAATGCTGAAACATGTATCATCAACAAGGTGAAATAAGGACATCACTTTGACCAGAAATTGACAGGGAGTGGCGCATAAAACAATAAATCACTGAGGTGGGTAAAAGAATGCATTCACTACTGACTTTGGTAAAGTTGGTGAGAGAATACTAGAGGAAGGAGAAAGCAATTTGCCAGAAAATAAACTGTCATTTGGAGAGCGCAGAGTTAGAAAATTACCCGGCTTCTGATTGCTTCCAATTCATGGTGATGATCATTCAAGTTATATTTATCATTATCTATACTCAAAAGAATAAATACACTCCAAGCTGTCAGCTGGAACACAAAGAATGGGAGAGATATTTTACTGTGGATTACAGTGTGAAGAGTGGACAAAGTTGATTTGGGGACTTAATTCTTTTCAAAGAAGAAGCTCACTTAACGCTTTGTGAAATATCATTATGTAGTTCCACTTCAGCCGACTGCAGATTTGAAGCTTTTCTGCTGTTGACTGCACGCCTGCACCTGCTGGGAAACATTGGCATTGTGGAGTCTTGGGACAGGCTATTTCCTCCAGTCTTCTGGGCCTTAGTGTCAGGCTCAGAGGCCCAAACTGTAGGTCATTTTTTCTTAAACTCTTGACACTAAACTAGAATAGAATCATAGAATCCCTACAGTGCAGAAGGAGGCCATTCAGCCCATTGAGTCTGCACCGACTCTCCAGCAAAGCATCTTAGTCAAGCCTTAACCCCGTAACCCCACATATTTACCCCACCAATTCCCCTAACCAATCCATCTTTGGATGCCAAGGGGCAATTTACTATGTCCAATCAGCCCAACCCTGTCATTGGGGAGTCATGCTGGGCACCATGCTGGGCAGTGTGTGTGAGAGTTACCTGACTGGCTCCACTGCTATTTTAACAATGGAGGGGAAGGCTTCGGTGGGCCAGCTCACCCCTGGGCCAATTCGGGCCCTTTAAGTGACCAATTAATGGTATTTAATAAAAGCAAATTATTGCGGATGCTGGAATCTGAAACCAAAAGAGAAAATGCTGGAAAATCGCAGCAGGTATGGCAGCGTCTATAAGGAGAGAAAAGAGCTGACGTTTTGAGTCCAGCTTTGACAAAGGCTCATCTGGACTCGAATTAATGGTATTTTCCCAGCAGCAGGGGGAGCCCAAGACAAATGGTGAGTCAGCCTGGTCAAACCTGGTGGCCTTGTTCTGGTTCAGTGGGAGCTGTTTCCTGTTTGAGCACTCTGTCTGTTGGTGCCCCCCCCTCAAGTTAGTCCCCCACCACATGTTTGACCACTCCCTGCCTCCTATTCTTCAGAATCTGCCCCCTAGCCTCCTCTCTGGGGTCCGACAGCCTGGCCATGGTGATAACGTGGACCTATTTCAGTGTCCTGTTCTGTGTCTCTTCTTTGGGGACTCCCTGCAGTCCCAGCAATGGCCACCACTGCTAGTGGAGCTGCTGGGACTAGAGAACCATTTGATTGGTTGGTAGCTCTTGACAGCATGTTGTTATGCCAGATGGAGGTGGATGCCCCGTCCCAAACTAATTAATGGCTCAGAGCGGCAACCTGAGAAGTGGAGGTGGGCTGGTCTTCAACTTACTGGAGAGAGGGGTCCACTACTTGTCATTAAACTCCCTCCATGTGGGGAATAGTCACTTCTCTGTGATTTATCCCAGATTGGCCAATTCATGACTAGAAGACCGGCTCAATGTCCCATTAAGGATGCTGGGTGACATCTTGAAGCTGGAGGCTCAGTAGGAGGACCAATAGCACTGAGGAAACAGAAGCTGGCCTTTCATGGCAAGAGAGAGACAGG
This sequence comes from Mustelus asterias, assembly GCF_964213995.1. Lineage (NCBI taxonomy): Eukaryota > Metazoa > Chordata > Chondrichthyes > Carcharhiniformes > Triakidae > Mustelus > Mustelus asterias. The sequence continues at coordinate 34,869,465 of NC_135821.1, forward strand.
GCACCCTCATATAGATGTGCCCTCTCTCCAACTTAGTTTAAAATAAAAGATGCTCTTAACAAATAGGTCACCAGAGGAGGACCCTCTCCAGGGGATGATCAGACAGGGGAGCTCTCTCAAACAGCCTCAAGCACCGGCTTCCTCCCTTGCCTTACTCCTCAACACATCTGTGGACCTGGACTGGAAAATTCCCAATCATTTTCCCCATCCCACCTCCAGACTCAGATTGGGGATGGAGATTGGGAACTAGCACACCAGCTGCTGGCATGGAATTCTATGTCCATCCTCCTCCGTCTCCATTGGAGCCCAAGCCTTCCGATCCCGGAATTTGAGATTAAAGGCCCCTCAATTCAGCAAGTGGAAAGTGTAGATTCCTATGTGCGAGCATGCTTCAACAATCAGGGTTTCGATTTCAAGTGGTCCAAGGTAAATGTTAAACTTTACAAGAGGAGTGCATGTAAGATGTAAACAATTCTGCAGGTAAAATAAAATACCATTTAATAAATGTTTCAGCTAAAATGAACCACTTGAGTTGGAGTGAAGGACAGCCAGCCAATGTCTGCAGGTTCTCCAATTCCATTTTTAGCTCCATTGTTGTCTCTTTATTCAATAACTGAAACTTCAAGACGAGAGAAGGACTTTATTTGTACAACTCCTTTCAATTCCTCAGCATGTCCCAAGTGACTTTTCAGCCAGTTCAGTGTTAAAGTATAATTATTGTGGTAATGTAAGAAACACTGCAGCCAATTTGTGCCCAGCAAAGTTCCACAATAATCTGATAATGACCAGATAGCTTGTTTCCAATGTTAGTTTAGGGATAAGTGGTGGCAAGAACATCAGGAGAAAATTACCTCTTTTCTGAAGAGTGCCATAGGGTCTTTTACATCACACTGGGAGAGCTCATTTTAAAAACAGCATCTCTGACCATGCAGTATTCCTCATTACTGCACTGAAAACTCATCTCGAAGTGTTCAGGGCTCTGGAAAGAGTCTTGAAACATAAACCTCTGATTCAGATGTGAGACTGTTAACCACTGAGCAAAGATTAATAGTTTATATAATTCGGCACTTTGATAAGAGAGCTGTTTAAAAAAAATCCTTTATTGGTATTAAGACCATAAGACATAGGAGCGGAAGTAAGGCCATTCGGCCCATCGAGTCCACTCCACCATTCAATCATGGTTGATTTCAACTCCATTTACCCGCTCTCTCCCCATAGCCCTTAATTCCTCGAGAAATCAAGAATTTATCAATTTCTGTCTTGAAGACGCTTAACGTCTCGGCCTCCACAGCCCTCTGTGGCAATGAGTTCCACAGACCTACCACTCTCTGGCTGAAGAAATTTCTCCTCATCTCTGTTCTAAAGTGACTCCCTTTTATTCTAAGGCTGTGCCCCCGCGTCCTAGTCTCCCCTGCTAATGGAAACAACTTCCCTACGTCCATCCTATCTAAGCCGTTCATTATCTTGTAAGTTTCTATTAGATCTCCCCTCAACCTCCTAAACTTCAATGAATACAATCCCACGATCCTCAGACGTTCATCGTATGTCAGGCCTACCATTCCCGGGATCATCCGTGTGAATCTCCGCTGGACCCGCTCCAGTGCCAGTATTCTTTCTTCCCCACGCTCTTGTGAAGGAATACCAACTCCAACCTGGTTCGGGTACTTGACACGTTGTTTGTGCTCTGACATCTTGCACGGAATTTCCTCAAATGAGGGACATGTTTCAGGAGTGTGAAGGGATTTATTTCCATGGGAAGAATGCAGAAAGACAGTACAAAACAAAGGGTTCAATCCTAAATGGGGGAGCAAGAGCAGAGGGACCTTGGTGTATGAGTCCATAAATCATTCAGGGTGGCAGGACAGATTGAGAGAGTGGTAAATAAATTATAAAGCATCCTGGGCTTTTTCACAAAGGCAGAGTGTACAAAGGTTCAAAGAAGGAGCAGCAAGTTCATGCCAAAACTTGGGAGTGCAGGAAAAGACAAGGAACCAGCAGCAGCTGATAGCTGAGCAATAGCTGACAGTCTTAAAGCTGTATGTATTGAAAATGGTAATGCATTTCATGTGGCAATGCACTTAAAGTGGCAACCACAAGAAGAAATAGACGGCTATGACCAGGAAAATTGAAGACCCTGAAAGTGGGCAATTGTCAAAATAAGGTCTATAAGCAATGACGACCTCATGGAAGAAGCAATGAAGACTCGGAGGAGGCAATGGAAGAACCAGAAAGTGGGTCAAAGACGAACCCAGAAAGAGGGCACTGAAAGGCAATGGCCAGGATTCTCCGAGCCTACTGCACTGCTCGAGCAGCTGGGAGACATCAATGGGGGAGCCTGTAGTGGGACTGGTGACTAGCGTTCCACCCACCCCAGCATTAAACAAATGCATTAAACAAATGTAAAAACATTTGTTTTACAAATGTAAAAACATTAAACAAATTCTCTCGCCCCCCCTCGCCCCCAACATAACCAGCCCCTTGTCGGAAATTGGCGCAGGGGCTGATTGTTTATGGAAATCACGATTTCCACACGATTAGCGGGCCGAAGGAACTCTTCAGTTGTCGGCAATAAAATAAAACAAGACTTACTCCAACTTATAAATCAATGAAAAAGGTTTAATAAAGAAACTTCATTACTCCAACATTTGAGGCCTCACCCTGGGCCATTCCAAGCACCTAAACCCCAGCAGCTTCTTTCTTATACTGAGTCAGCTGATCACCACATTGGTTACAAGGTTTTCTGGGTCAGCTGACCCTTCCAGCAAGTTACCATTGGCCACATTACAACAGATCCAGATTGGTTACATTCTAACAGATTCCTCTTTTTTCCCCCAAAATAATTTACAGTAATCATCCTCCAGTATTCTTAACATCTTTCTAGTGTCTGCACCCCTTTTAGTAAAACATTTGAATAACTGTAGATTTGCACCAACCCAGTTGAGTTTTGAAGTTTCCTTGTTTTCCAGCATTTGTTTAATGCAGGCCAAATCAATTCTTAGTCACTTTTCTGTTACATTTTTTGTCGAGTGAACATTGTCCACATAACACTCCATTGGTACTTTTATATCCCCATATCCCACACCTCCACCAATGCTAGGGTTTCAGTCGCCATTGTACTTTTGACCACACTTTTTATTTTCTTTGCTTCCCAGACCAAGGGGCAACATTTTCCTTCCTTACCTACTGAGAGTATTATAAATCCGGCACCACTCGAATGTCCATCTGGTAGATTGGCATGTGAAGCATCACCAAACACAACTAACTTCAAGTCTTCAGGTTCTCCTAGTGCTGAGAATTTAATTATACATTTCTAATTTTAGCTTTTTTAAAGTTTTATTTGCCTGTAAGAGCTCTTACTGAGGCACGCCTCAACATATTACTTAGCTGTAGGACATTATAGCTCTCATCCCGTCTTGTCTGTGTATAGGCAAATTAGTCGTCCTAACATAACCCTCAACAATTCTGTTCTTTTTTATTGGCTGGTTCCTATTTTTCCAATTGATCTTTCTTTGATGATGGGAATGGGATCAACACTGTTTAGATATCCCTTGACTCATTATTACCCCGGATTTACTTTGTCGGATATCAGAAAGCACTGGTTGCTTGACTCCCTACTTTAAATTCAGTCTTCAGCTTCTTAATTATCCTTTTTTCAAACACTTCCGTGCCGCCCCATAGGAAATCATCAACATGCATCACGAAAATTCCAGCTAATTTTCCTTCAGACTTCCAGTAGAACATTGCGGGA